>NC_140242.1:3113311-3148311 GCF_949987555.1 Borostomias antarcticus | reverse complement strand
GCTACAAGACCTTGTCGCCGGGGGTGATCGAGGCCAACTGCACCTCGCAGTCCCGTCCCCCCGCGGAGATCGTGTGGAACGTGGAGAGGGACAACCGCACGCTGGGCGCCCCCGTGACATCCCAGCTGCCCCAGGGGGACGGCACCACGCTGGTGGTCAGCACCCTGACCGTCCGCTCCGGCCTCCTGAAGGACGTGTCCATCAAGTGCCTGGTCCACCACAAGGGTCTGGAGGCTCCCATCGCCGTGGCCATGAACACCAAGAGTAGGTTCAAGCTGCACGCTCGCTCGTGCGCGAACGCACACACATACACACACACGCACACACACACACATGCACGCACACACATACACACACACGCACACACATACACACACACACACACACATGCACGCACACACATACACACACACACACACATACATGCAGATACATACCTGTACACTCTCTCTCTCTCTCTCTCTCTCTCTCTCTCTCCTCTCTCTCACTCTGTCCACCCCTCTCTCTCTCCCTCTCTGTCTCTCTATCTCTCTCTCTCTCTCTCTCTCTCTCTCTCTCTCTCTCCTCTCTCTCGCTCTGTCCACCCCTCTCTCTCTCCCTCTCTGTCTCTCTCTCTCTCTCTCTCTCTCTCTCTCTCTCTCTCTCTCTCCTCCAGTTGGGACAGCTCTCACCATCCTGATCTCAGTGACCACAGTGGCCGCTCTGCTGGTCATGAGCCTCTGCTTCTGCCTCTGGAAGTGTTTCCTCCGCAAAGAGGGTGAGTGGCCGACTGACTGGTTAGTTCACTGACTGACTGACTGACTGACTGACTGACTGACTGGTTGACTGACTGACTGACTGACTGACTGACTGACTGACTGACTGGTTGACTGACTGACTGACTGACTGACTGACTGGTTGACTGACTGACTGACTGACTGACTGACTGACTGACTGACTGACTGACTGACTGGTTGACTGACTGACTGACTGACTGACTGACTGACTGGTTGACCGACTGACTGACTGGCTGACTGACTGGTTGACTGACTGACTGGTTGACTGACTGACTGACTGACTGACTGACTGACTGACTGGCTGGCTGACTGACGGACTGACTGACTGACTGACTGACTGACTGACTGACTGACTGACTGGCTGGCTGACTGACTGACTGACTGACTGACTGACTGGTTGACTGACTGACTGACTGACTGACTGACTGACTGGTTGACTGACTGACTGACTGACTGACTGACTGACTGACTGGCTGGCTGACTGACTGACTGACTGAATGACTGACTGACTGACTGACTGACTGACTGACTGACTGACTGACTGACTGGTTAACTGGCTGACTGACTGACTGACTGACTGACTGACTGACTGACTGACTGGCTGACTGACTGGCTGACTGACTGACTGACTGACTGACTGGTTGACTGACTGACTGACTGACTGACTGACTGACTGACTGACTGACTGACTGGCTGACTGGCTGACTGGCCTGGGCACCGTCTGGATGTCTGACCAGCTGACCAGAAGTCAGTGACTGTCCAACCTTGTGTGCGTTCTGTTCTGTGGACACACACTCACACATACACACTCTGTACCTAACCACACACTCACACACTCATACATACACACTCTGTACCTAACCACACACTCACACACTCATACATACACACTCTGTACCTAACCACACACTCACACACTCACACATACACACTCTGTACCTAACCACACACTCACACACACACACTCTGTACCTAACCCTCTAAGAACATCACATGCTACAGAAAAGCCTTACTCCCCCAGGTCCAGAGTAGGGCAGAGGAGTGTGTGTGTGCGTGTGTGTGTGCATGTGTATGTGTGTGTGTGTGTGTGTGTGTGTGTGTGTGTGTGTGTGTGTGTGTGTGGTATGGAGCCACTCTGGTAGTACAACAGCAGAGGAAGAGGAAGGAGTGGTCTGAGGTCATTATCACCTTCAGCCAATCAGCATCCTGGCTCTCTGTGTCCAGACACCAGCTGTACACGACCCCTGTGCTGATACTGTACCTATCACTCAACACCTGGCTCACTCACCCAGCACCTCAACACCTGACTCACTCACCTCAACACCTGACTCACTCACCTCAACACCTGACTCACTCACCCAGCACCTCAACACCTGACTCACTCACCCAGCACCTCAACACCTGACTCACTCACCCAGCACCTCAACACCTAACTCACTCACCTCAACACCTGACTCACTCACCCAGCACCTCAACACCTGACTCACTCACCCAGCACCTCAACACCTGACTCACTCACCCAGCACCTCAACACCTAACTCACTCACCTCAACACCTGACTCACTCACCTCAACACCTGCCTCACTCACCTCAACACCTGACTCACTCACCCAGCACCTCAACACCTGACTCACTCACCTCAACACCTGACTCACTCACCCAGCACCTCAACACCTGACTCACTCACCTCAACACCTGACTCACTCACCCAGCACCTCAACACCTGACTCACTCACCTCAACACCTGACTCACTCACCCAGCACCTCAACACCTGACTCACTCACCTCAACACCTGACTCACTCACCCAGCACCTCAACACCTGACTCACTCACCTCAACACCTGCCTCACTCACCTCAACACCTGGCTCACTCACCCAGCACCTCAACACCTGACTCACTCACCTCAACACCTGACTCACTCACCCAGCACCTCAACACCTGACTCACTCACCTCAACACCTGACTCACTCACCCAGCACCTCAACACCTGACTCACTCACCTCAACACCTGCCTCACTCACCCAGCACCTCAACACCTGACTCACTCACCTCAACACCTGCCTCACTCACCCAGCACCTCAACACCTGCCTCACTCACCTCAACACCTGACTCACTCACCTCAACACCTGACTCACTCACCCAGCACCTCAACACCTGACTCACTCACCTCAACACCTGCCTCACTCACCTCAACACCTGACTCACTCACCCAGCACCTCAACACCTGACTCACTCACCCAGCAACTCAACACCTGACTCACTCACCTCAACACCTGACTCACTCACCCAGCACCTCAACACCTGACTCACTCACCTCAACACCTGACTCACTCACCTCAACACCTGACTCACTCACCCAGCACCTCAACACCTGACTCACTCACCCAGCACCTCAACACCTGACTCTCACCTCAACACCTGCCTCACTCACCTCAACACCTGACTCACTCACCCAGCACCTCAACACCTGACTCACTCACCCAGCAACTCAACACCTGACTCACTCACCTCAACACCTGACTCACTCACCCAGTCCAGGCGGGAGATGACCAGGGCCTGGATGAGCACCTGCGCCGTTTCGTCAGTGAGGAAAGGGGGAATCCTCCTGATGTTGTAGAGCATGAATCTGCAGGAGCGTGCGACGGATGTGATATGTGCGGAGAACGACAGTTGGTCATCCAGGGTCACACCCAGATTCCTCCCAGTCTGAGTCGGCGTCACCACTGTGTTGTCAATGTTGATGGTCAGGTCCCAGCGTGGGCAGTCCTTCCCAGTTCTGTCTCTGTTGGTGTGCATTTCCCCTTGACGCTGATTCACACAGTTCAAGTGTCCATTTTAGGTTTGTGGGTGGAAACTCGATTAAGACTCCTGGTCTTGATGCATTCTGTGGCTTTGTGCACTGAGGAGCTCTGACCTCACTGTGACCTCACTCTCTGAGAGCTGCAGCTCTCTCTGTCGGTCGGTTAGTTCGTTGGCCCCACAAAAACGTGCGGCCTGGCTCCACACGCGCGTCCGTGGCCGCAGCTATCGCTAACTCGTGCTTGTTTTCATTATATTTGTATTTCTGTGTGTCTCTCATACTCCCCTCAATACTGTATCTCTCTCTCTCTCTCCCTCTCCCTCTCTCTCTCTCTCTCTCTCTCTCACGCACAGACTAAGCCGTCACTGGACAGAAGCCAGAGTGGGGAGTAGGTGGCAATTAGAAGAACCAATCAGCTTTTGGCTTTCGTAAACCAGTCATCTGAGGAGAGAGAGCGAGAGGATAACACAGGAAAGACATCTACATCACACTACGCTACAATCAAGACCTACAGTACATCCAGCTCTACTGTACAGTGATTACTGTTAGCCGGCCCAGTCCACTGTGAGAGGCAGACATGGCCTCTCACACGTCCAGTTCCCACGCGCTCTGGACAGTATACCCTCCGCTGGCCCACAGCCCGTTTTAGAATGCACTGCCTGGAATCCCAAAATGCATTTCACCATGCTGAGGAGTTTAGGGGAAGGGGGGAAGGAATGTGTGTGTGTGTGTGTGTGTGTGTGTGTGTGTGTGTGTGTGTGTGTGTGTGTGTGGGGTGGGGGGGGGGTTCCAGACCCAGTTCCATACTGTACATATAGTAGACCCCCCATTAGAGCATCTTATCATATCATAGCGATCATCTGTGTGAGAGGCAGGCAAATAGTTGTGTGATTGCATGTGTGGTTGTGTGTGTGTGTGTGTGTGTGTGTGTGTGTGTGTGCGCGTGTGGTCAAATTCCATGGCCAGATAGATTGATCAGATTCCACAAAGCGAATGATGTGGCAGGATCCAACAGGCGCCCTGGGTGGAATGTCTTATAAACGTCTGGCTGGCTGAATGCCAGTGTTAAACTGTATACTAGCATGCGTGTGTGTGTGTGTGTGCGTGTGTGTATGTGTGTGCGTGTGTGTGTGCGTGTGTGTGCGTGTGTGCCCGTGTGTGTATGTGTGTGCGTGTGTGTGTGCGTGTGTGTGTGTGCGTGTGTGCTCGTGTGTGTATGTGTGTGCGTGTGTGTGTGTGTGTGTGTGCATGCACTTTGTTTATGTCCATAAATATAGTCTAATGTGTTTTCATATTATCAGGACTACACAGACTTCATGAAGTGCTGTTTAATAAATGCCTCAAGTTTATAACGAATGCTACAAAGCTGTCAGTGTATGGAAAAGGCCGGGCGCCAGGTTCAAGCCTCAGGAGGGGGTTTTATACCTTTTTTCCATTATTATTTCCTGTTAGCCCGTTCTGTACCTTGGACTATCACAAGTTGATAACAAGCACTCCCAACTCGGGGACATTTTGATCTGAACCATTGTATACGATCATAAGTAACCTTAAAACAGGGCTAAACATGCATTTTCCCTTTACTACTCCTTTAATATTTGCATTTACATCATTACATTTTGACAGAAACCAAAAATCCGAAGTTATTTTTTTGGCCCCTGAGACCAAACGTCCCCGAGTTGAGAGTGCTCATTATCAACGTGTGATAGTCCAAGGTACAGTACGGGCTAACAGGAAATAATAATGGAAAAAAGGTATAAAAACCCTCCTGAGGAGTGGACCTGGCGCCCGGCCTGAAAGCTCGTTAGCCGAGGACTGTATTGGTTCTACTGCATTTATAGTAGTTGGGTATACTACTAGTACTGTATTTATATGCGTAATCACACACACACACACACACCACACACACTAGTGGTTCGAGAGAGAATGTTTTTTTCCCCTGTCCTTGACTTGTTGTTGGGTGCTTAAGCATGCGACGTGTGTGTGGAGGGCCTGTCGTGTGTGTGGAGGGCCTGTCGTGTGTGTGGAGGGCCTGTCGTGTGTGTGGAGGGCCTGTTGTGTGTGTAGAGGGCCTGTCGTGTGTGTGGAGGGCCTGTCGTGTGTGTGGAGGGCCTGTCGTGTGTGTGGAGGGCCTGTCGTGTGTGTGGAGGGCCTGTCGTGTGTGTGGAGGGCCTGTCGTGTGTGTGGAGGGCCTGTCGTGTGTGTGGAGGGCCTGTCGTGTGTGTGGAGGGCCTGTCGTGTGTGTGGAGGGCCTGTCGTGTGTGTGGAGGGCCTGTCGTGTGTGTGGAGGGCCTGTCGTGTGTGTGGAGGGCCTGTCGTGTGTGTGGAGGGCCTGTCGTGTGTGTGGAGGGCCTGTCGTGTGTGTGGAGGGCCTGTCGTGTGTGTGGAGGGCCTGTCGTGTGTGTGGAGGGCCTGTCGTGTGTGTGGAGGGCCTGTCGTGTGTGTGGAGGGCCTGTCGTGTGTGTGGAGGGCCTGTCGTGTGTGTGGAGGGCCTGTCGTGTGTGTGGAGGGCCTGTCGTGTGTGTGGAGGGCCTGTCGTGTGTGTAGAGGGCCTGTCGTGTGTGTGGAGGGCCTGTCGTGTGTGTGGAGGGCCTGTCGTGTGTGTGGAGGGCCTGTCGTGTGTGTGGAGGGCCTGTCGTGTGTGTGGAGGGCCTGTCGTGTGTGTGGAGGGCCTGTCGTGTGTGTGGAGGGCCTGTCGTGTGTGTGGAGGGCCTGTCGTGTGTGTGGAGGGCCTGTCGTGTGTGTGGAGGGCCTGTCGTGTGTGTGGAGGGCCTGTCGTGTGTGTGGAGGGCCTGTCGTGTGTGTGGAGGGCCTGTCGTGTGTGTGGAGGGCCTGTCGTGTGTGTGGAGGGCCTGTCGTGTGTGTGGAGGGCCTGTCGTGTGTGTGGAGGGCCTGTCGTGTGTGTGGAGGGCCTGTCGTGTGTGTGGAGGGCCTGTCGTGTGTGTGGAGGGCCTGTCGTGTGTGTGGAGGGCCTGTCGTGTGTGTGGAGGGCCTGTCGTGTGTGTAGAGGGCCTGTCGTGTGTGTGGAGGGCCTGTCGTGTGTGTGGAGGGCCTGTCGTGTGTGTGGAGGGCCTGTCGTGTGTGTGGAGGGCCTGTCGTGTGTGTGGAGGGCCTGTCGTGTGTGTGGAGGGCCTGTCGTGTGTGTGGAGGGCCTGTCGTGTGTGTGGAGGGCCTGTCGTGTGTGTGGAGGGCCTGTCGTGTGTGTGGAGGGCCTGTCGTGTGTGTGGAGGGCCTGTCGTGTGTGTGGAGGGCCTGTCGTGTGGTCGAACACGCTTCTCCCGTGTTCCTGTGTTTACGGAAGCGTGTGGACGTTCTGGAGAACCGGGGTGAGCGGACCCCCATATGAAGACAAATGCTGTTGCCTGATCAATAAACACTGATACATGAGAACTTCACGTATTGTTTTGTCATTGTTCTTTGGAATACTTTATAGTTTCAGGTTTCTGGAGTTGTGACCTCCCGTGAGAGAGTGGGATGTGTGTGGAGAGGGTCAGGCCTGTCAGTTCTACGGTCCAGTAGAAAGGGGTTCTGATGTGTGGTCAGTCCACCTGGGTGGACTTAGAGAGGGAGAGGTAGAATTATTCTCCTCTCCTGGTGTTTATATTATATGGCTCCCATATGCACATTGTTTTAACAGTGTTTTATTCCAGGCCAGGGCTATGAGAAGGGCTTTGGAGAACAAACACACACACACACACTCTGTCTCGGTCTTGGTCTGTGAGTTAAATGTGTATATATTAGGTCTGCTACACTTACACACAAGGCCCTTTGTGTGTGTGTGTGTGTGTGTGTGTGTGTGTGTGTGTGTGTGTGTGTGTGTGTGTGTGTGTGTAACAGATCATGGTACGAAAATAAAGTGGAGAAGAATGTTTTCTCACGAGCAGTCGGATTCTGCTGACATCCCAAAGCCGTGGCCTAAGCATGTTGATCTGCACAGCTAAATCAAATAACCCAGATGCTGCTTTGTATGTCACTAAGCCAGGTAAATGGACTGCACTTATATAGCGCTTTTCCACCTTAGCGGCACTCAAAGCGCTTTACAATGGCCTCTCATTCACCCATTCACACACCAATGGCGGTAGCTGGCATGCAAGGTGCTAACCTGCTCATTGGGAGCAATTTGGGGTTAGGTGTCTTGCTCAAGGACACTTCGACATGTGGACAATCGGAGCTGGGATTCGAACCACTGACCCTTCGATCACTGAACGACCCGCTCTACCAACTGAGCTACAGCCGCCCCAGGTCCACTCACACTCCGTGTGCTCTGTATCAATTACACATGCTGAAAGCTCTTCACTTACATAGAGCTTTTATCCAAAGCACTTCACAATGAAGCCCTCTCATTCACCCATTCACACACACACCAATGGTGGCAGCTGCCAAGCAAGGCATTGGGAACAATTCGGGTTTCGTCGTCTTGCCCAAGGACACTTCGACAGGAGGAGCCGGGATTCGAACTGCCGACCCTACGATCATTGGATGACCTGTTCTACTGTACCTCCCGAGCCACAGCCAGACGCCACACATGGAGAGGGGGTTCTGGTTGGTTCTTGAGCGGGGTTGACTGCGGATGGAACCCACACAGCCGGGCTTGAATACAGTCACACAGGACCTCCTCCTGCACACGCCTCGCCGTCGTCATAGTGATGACAATGTCAGTCACTGGGGTTTCTGGGGGATGAGGTCACATGGTCACTGAATGACAGCGTTCTGGAATCAGACTGATATGCCCCCCCCCCCCCCCCCCCCCCCCAACTCCTCCACCACCACATCAATCTCTCTTTCTCTCTCGCTCTCTCTCTCTCTCCCTCTCTCTCTCTCTCTCTCTCTTTGATGTTGCGTTCTCTCTCCCTGTTTCTGTCCTCTGAACAAGGCCTTTGTCTTCTAAACACAAACACACACAGGCACCAGTGTGTACAGGGCTTTTAAAGCGTAGGCCTTGTGTGTGTGTGTGTGTGTGTGTCTGTGTCTGTGTGTCGCCCATGACTGGCAAGGCACCCATAGAGGAAATATAAATGCTATTTGGCCTGAACTGAAGGTCATATAAAGTGCATTAACCTTTTAAATTTAATAAATTAAAAACACTACGACTGTGATGTTCTGTGTTCTTGTTTATATCTGTAGAATTATGGGATCTGGACCGGTAGTGACGAACAAACAGAACCGATTAACATTCATCAACATTTTACTGATGGAAACTCAACATACAGCACAGGCTCGTTAGGAGGTGGGCGGGGCAACCAACGCTGTGAGAACACCCCGACCCCGTGATAAGACAAACATTGCTATAGGCTGAAGCACCATAATAGTCTCTAACACAAACAGTTGTGTCTGTTCTCAGCTGCCCTGCCTCGAACAGAACGAGCAGCTCTAGGACCTTTTCCCTGAGGTATCGTAGCGCTATGATGAACGCCATAGCTTACGATGAACGTAGCGCTACGATGCCTCTGGGAAACTCAGCCCAGGGCTGTTACCACTGAACGCTGAGAGAGAGGGGGGGGGGGGCGTGTCTCAGGAGGTACTGTAGAGCTGGTCGTCCAATGACCACAGGGTCGGTGGTTCGAATCCCGGCTCCTCCTGTCCACATGTCGAAGTGTCCTTGGGCAGGACACTGAACCCCAAATTGCTCCCAATGAGCAGGCTAGCACCTTGCATGGCAGCTGCCGCTATTGGTGTGTGAATGTGTGTGAATGGGTGAATGAGAGGCCTTCATTGTAAAGCGCTTTGGATAAAAGCACTCTATAAGTGCAGTCCATTTACCATTTTACCAGAGAAGGAGAGAGATAGAGAGAGCAAGACAGAGAAACAGATTTTTCCACTAGAGGTCAGTGTATCACTCACTCTGCTGAGTCCGCGGCATTACAGGAACCAGGCATTACAGGAACCAGCATTACAGGAACCAGGCATTACAGGAACCAGCATTACAGGAACCAGGCATTACAGGAACCAGGCATTACAGGAACCAGGCATTACAGGAACCAGGCATTACAGGAACCAGGCATTACAGGAACCAGCATTACTGGAAACAGGCATTACAGGAGAGGAGTGTCTGAGACTGTGTACAGGCTGCGTTCCGAATCGCATACTTCTACTACTTACTACCAGTACCTACTACAGCTGCCCTTAGAACGTATGTACTTTGCAAGCAGTAGGCATCCAATTGAGACATACTACCTTGTCATAACATTGCGCCTTGAAATTTGCCCACATCCGTCGCTGTCCATAACGCGACATTAGTCTACAGCTGTCACGACTCGCACATGTGACGCACATTTCCGCTGCGCACAGGATTGTGGGTCAGAATAGCCAGAAAAGCCTGCTGGCGTGCATACTGCAAAATACGACCGGATGTAGTAGGACATCCTGGTATTTTTGCTATACTGCATGTGGCATACTATGTATTGGGACATACTACATCCTGTTTTGGCATACTATATAGTAGGGTAGTACAGTATGCGATTCGGAACGCAGTGACTCAGACCACAGGCAGGTGAAAACATACAGGAACTAGTCGTGTAAACTGTTGCTATTTCCACTTTTTATTCTGCTTTCTTTTAAGTTATAGAAAATGTCCGTGGCTGTGGTATACTGCGCCTGTGAGGGAAAAAACTACAGGAGGAAACGACAATGTTTGAATGATATCCTGTGATGTCGGTCAGATCTCAGATCAGCGGAGAACGTGTTTCTAACAGTGGTCTGATGAAGGCGCCAACGCCCTGAACCTTGGGGTTCTGCTAAAGTCACAGAGGTGCATGTGCATGTTGTTTATCATGTTCCACCACACCAGACCTTCCACCAGAGTACACCTCTCTGCACAGACACTCAGAGGGGGCTACTGTAGGGGGAGAGGGGGTTACTGTAGGGGGGAGAGGGGGTTACTGTAGGGGGAGAGGGGGTTACTGTAGGGGGAGAGGGGGTTACTGTAGGGGGAAGAGGGGGTTACTGTAGGGGGAGAGGGGGCTACTGTAGGGGGGAGAGGGGGCTACTGTAGGGGGAGAGGGGGCTACTGTAGGGGGGAGAGGGGGCTACTGTAGGGGGAGAGGGGGCTACTGTAGGGGGAGAGGGGGTTACTGTAGGGGGAAGAGGGGGTTACTGTAGGGGGGAGAGGGGGTTACTGTAGGGGGGAGAGGGGGTTACTGTAGGGGGAGAGGGGGTTACTGTAGGGGGAGAGGGGGCTACTGTAGGGGGGAGAGGGGGTTACTGTAGGGGGGAGAGGGGGTTACTGTAGGGGGAGAGGGGGTTACTGTAGGGGGGAGAGGGGGCTACTGTAGGGGGAGAGGGGGTTACTGTAGGGGGGAGAGGGGGTTACTGTAGGGGGAAGAGGGTGTTACTGTAGGGGGGAGAGGGGGCTACTGTAGGGGGGAGAGGGGGTTACTGTAGGGGGGAGAGGGGGTTACTGTAGGGGGAGAGGGGGTTACTGTAGGGGGGAGAGGGGGCTACTGTAGGGGGAGAGGGGGCTACTGTAGGGGGGAGAGGGGGTTACTGTAGGGGGGAGAGGGGGTTACTGTAGGGGGAGAGGGGGTTACTGTAGGGGGAGAGGGGGCTACTGTAGGGGGGAGAGGGGGTTACTGTAGGGGGGAGAGGGGGTTACTGTAGGGGGAGAGGGGGTTACTGTAGGGGGGAGAGGGGGCTACTGTAGGGGGAGAGGGGGTTACTGTAGGGGGAGAGGGGGTTACTGTAGGCGGGAGAGGGGGCTACTGTAGGGGGGAGAGGGGGTAACTGTAGGGGAAGAGGGGGTAACTGTAGGGGGGAGAGGGGGTTACTGTAGGGGGGAGAGGGGGTTACTGTAGGGGGGAGAGGGGGTTACTGTAGGGGGGAGAGGGGGTTACTGTAGGGGGGAGAGGGGGCTACTGTAGGGGGGAGAGGGGGTTACTGTAGGGGGGAGAGGGGGTTACTGTAGGGGGAAGAGGGGGTTACTGTAGGGGGGAGAGGGGGCTACTGTAGGGGGAGAGGGGGTTACTGTAGGGGGGAGAGGGGGTTACTCTAAGGGGAAGAGGGGGTTACTGTAGGGGGAGAGGGGGCTACTGTAGGGGGGAGAGGGGGTTACTGTAGGGGGAGAGGGGGTTACTCTAAGGGGGAGAGGGGGTTACTGTAGGGGGGAGAGGGGGTTACTGTAGGGGGAAGAGGGGGTTACTGTAGGGGGGAGAGGGGGTTACTGTAGGGGGGAGAGGGGGTTACTGTAGGGGGGAGAGGGGGTTACTCTAAGGGGAAGAGGGGGTTACTGTAGGGGGAGAGGGGGCTACTGTAGGGGGGAGAGGGGGTTACTGTAGGGGGAGAGGGGGTTACTGTAGGGGGGAGAGGGGGTTACTGTAGGGGGGAGAGGGGGTTACTGTAGGGGGAAGAGGGGGTTACTGTAGGGGGAAGAGGGGGTTACTGTAGGGGGGAGAGGGGGTTACTGTAGGGGGGAGAGGGGGTTACTGTAGGGGGGAGAGGGGGCTACTGTAGGGGGGAGAGGGGGTTACTGTAGGGGGGAGAGGGGGTTACTGTAGGTGGGAGAGGGGGTTACTGTAGGGGGGAGAGGGGGTTACTGTAGGGGGAGAGGGGGTTACTGTAGGGGGGAGAGGGGGCTACTGTAGGGGGAAGAGGGGGTTACTGTAGGGGGAGAGGGGGCTACTGTAGGGGGGAGAGGGGGTTACTGTAGGGGGAGAGGGGGTTACTGTAGGGGGGAGAGGGGGCTACTGTAGGGGGAGAGGGGGTTACTGTAGGGGGGAGAGGGGGCTACTGTAGGGGGAAGAGGGGGTTACTGTAGGGGGAGAGGGGGTTACTGTAGGGGGAGAGGGGGTTACTGTAGGGGGGAGAGGGGGCTACTGTAGGGGGAAGAGGGGGTTACTGTAGGGGGAGAGGGGGCTACTGTAGGGGGGAGAGGGGGTTACTGTAGGGGGAGAGGGGGTTACTGTAGGGGAAGAGGGGGTAACTGTAGGGGGAGAGGGGGTTACTGTAGGGGGGAGAGGGGGTTACTGTAGGGGGAGGGGGGGTTACTGTAGGGGGAGAGGGGGTAACTGTAGGGGGAGAGGGGGTTACTGTAGGGGGGAGAGGGGGTTACTGTAGGGGGAGAGGGGGTTACTGTAGGGGGGAGAGGGGGTTACTGTAGGGGGAGAGGGGGTTACTCTAAGTGGAAGGCAGATTCAAAGTTTCCAGATGCCACAGAACATTTCCACGCACCACGGAAAGCCCCCCAGACACAGTTCAGCACCGCAACCACAAGAATATCCTGCAGGCGCACGTGTGTGTGTGTGTGTGTGTGTGTGTGTGTGTGTGTGTGTGTGTGTGTGTGTGTGTGTGTGAACACGCTGGTCTGAAGTACACCGGCACATTCAAACGGATATACATACTGCACACAAGTATACACACACACACACTCTTACATAAACAGGTTCATAGTAAAGTGTCATGTGCACATACACACTGTCTCAATCATAGCCCACCTGTGGTTAAGACACTCACCATTTCCATTACTGGTGTGTGTGTGTGTGTGTGCGCACGCGCGCACGTGTGTGTACAGGGTATGTGTGTGTGCCCGTGTGTGTACGTGTGTACTGTACGCATATGTGTGTGTATGTGTGTGTGTGTATGAGTGAGTGAGAGAGAGTGAGTATGGGGCGTGTAAGGCCGTGTGTGTGTGGTCTCATCTTAGTAAACATGAGTACAAGTGTGAGCGTTAACAATGGTGTTTAATTATAAAACATGAAAGGTCACAAGGAGCGTTCAGATCACGCGGCGTGCTCCCGTCCGGAGACCCTGATGGCGGCGTACTCTGACGTCTCGTCCTTGCGGGACGCAGGCCGGGGGGGACGGGGAGACGCCTCGGAGGAGGACAGGTGGTCCAGGGCGGCGTACACCACGTCGTCCGACCCCTGACCCCTGGCTCGCGTCTCCGGAGCGGACGGGGCGCCGCTCACCACCGGGTGGAGGAGGAGCGTCGCCGGAGGAGCGTCGCCGTGGAGATGAGCGGGCTGGCGGTGTGACAGCGCGGCGGCGGACGAGGAGCCTCCCGCGGGGACGGGCGAGGGCGGGGGGAGGGCGGACGATGTCTCCTAGGGGCACAAACACAGGAGAAGGTCAGGTAGAGACCGGACTCGTCCACCCCGGGGCCACCCTCCTCCGCTCAGACACCCGGCGTCCCCGAGCGGGACCTCTTCCCCCGAGCGTGACCTCTACCCCGAGCGTGACCTCTTCCCCAAGCGTGACCTCTCGGGGGCACTACGCCCTTTACCTGCTTCTCTTCCCCGCAAGGTTCTCTCACCCGAATACATCCTGCAAAACAACAACAACAACAACGTTGTGTTAGGGAACCATGAACCGTTTTTCTTCTTTTTTTTTCCGGGGGGGGGGGGGGGGGGGCAGAAATGTGACGTGGATGAGGTCTGAGCTCTGTGTGTAGCCGTGTTTCCGTCTCACGCCTCGGCCTGCGTCGGGGGCGCGCTCACCTGGACGTCCACGGAGGCTCAGGGAGGAGATGGCGGTCACCATGGCGACCAGCAGGATAACTCCGACGCAGACGTAAACGTAGAGCAGCCGGCTGGACGCCCCGTTTGTCTTGTTGTCGCCTGTACAAACAGTCACATAATATACAGTATACTCCAGCTTCCTTGGATGAATGAATGAATGACTTGCTGACTGACTCACTGGATGGATGAGTGAGTGAGTGAGTGAGTGAGTGAGTGAGTGAGTGAGTGAGTGAGTGAGTGATCACATACAATGCTGTGCATTCCCCTTTTAGAAGCAGCCATTCATTCATTCATTCATTCATTCATTCATTCATTCATTCATTCATTCATTCATTCATTCATTTATTTATTTATTTATTTATTTATTTATTTATTTATTTATTTATTCATTCATTCATTCATTCATTCACTCACTCACTCACTCACTCATTCACTCACTCACTCACTCACTCACTCACTCAGTCCAGTGAGTCAGTCAGTGAGTGAGTGAGTGAGTGAATGAATGAATGAATGAATGGCTGCTTCTAAAAGGGGAATGCACAGCATTTTATGTGATTGTGATAAGGCTTACTTACTGCTGTCTGTGCCGTTGATGCCCACATAGCTGTCTGTTGAAAACAGTTTGACAGGAAAACAGTCAACAGCTAATTCATGTAAAGACAGAGGGTTCGAAGGTTAGGGTCAGGGTGTTGATCTTACCTGAGACAGACACATTGATGGAGTGGCTAACGGCTGACAAAACGCTGCACCTATACAGACCGTCGTCCTCCACAGATATCTTCTTGAACTCCAGATATGAGAAGAATTCATTTTCTGATTGTTTTGCTTCGCTCGATATTTTAACATCCTCTGTCTCGTTGACCTCTCTGCAACTGTCCCCGAGCAGTTTACACCAGGATGCCTGCGGTGTCCCCCCACAGTGTGTGACAGGGCACACGATCTGCAGGCTTTGCCGAGGGGCGGCCTTCAAAACCGTTTTCCTTCTGATGTGCACTTGAGGCCTACATGAGGGCTCTGGTCCTGCAAATAAATGGAACTCAGTGAGTAAAATTGATCACATCAACTACACAGCGACTGTAGCTCAGTTGGTAGAGCGGGTCGTTCAATGATCGAAGGGTCAGTGGTTCGAATCCCAGCTCTGACTGTCCACATGTCAAAGTGTCCTTGGGCAAGACACCTAACCCCAAATTGCTCCCAATGAGCAGGTTAGCACCTTGCATGGCAGCTACCGCCATTGGAGTGTGAATGTGTGTGTGAATGGGTGAATGAGAGGCCATTGTAAAGCGCTTTGAGTGCCGCTAAGGTGGAAAAGCGCTATATAAGTGCAGTCCATTTACCATTGACCACATCTGTTCATGCTATACCCTTTAAATGGAAAGTGTCGGACAGAAATCCAATGCTGGCTACAGATCTAACATCCTCATGAGATCTGCGTCCACGCATCAAACAGGACGACTGTGCGCCTACTGATGGTCGACATGGTTCTACTGATGGTAGACATGGTTCTACTGATGGTAGACATGGTCCTACTGATGGTCGACATGGTTCTACTGATGGTAGACATGGTTCCACTGATGGTAGACATGGTTCTACTGATGGTAGACATGGTTCTACTGATGGTAGACATGGTCCTACTGATGGTAGACATGGTTCTACTGATGGTAGACATGGTTCTACTGATGGTAGACCTACTGATGGTCGACATGGTTCTACTGATGGTAGACATGGTTCTACTGATGGTAGACCTACTGATGGTAGACATGGTTCTACTGATTGTAGACATGGTTCTACTGATGGTAGACATGGTCCTACTGATGGTCAACATGGTTCTACTGATGGTAGACATGGTTCTACTGATGGTCGACATGGTTCTACTGATGGTAGACCTACTGATGGTCGACATGGTTCTACTGATGGTAGACATGGTTCTACTGATGGTCGACATGGTTCTACTGATGGTAGACATGGTCCTACTGATGGTAGACATGGTTCTACTGATGGTCGACATGGTTCTACTGATGGTAGACATGGTTCTACTGATGGTTGACATGGTTCTACTGATGGTAGACATGGTTCTACTGATGGTAGACATGGTTCTACTGATGGTAGACATGGTTCTACTGATGGTAGACATGGTTCTACTGATGGTCGACATGGTTCTACTGATGGTCGACATGGTCCTACTGATGGTAGACATGGTTCTACTGATGGTAGACATGGTTCTACTGATGGTAGACATGGTTCTACTGATGGTAGACATGGTTCTACTGATGGTCGACATGGTTGATGGTCGACATGGTTCTACTGATGGTAGACATGGTTCTACTGATGGTAGACATGGTTCTACTGATGGTAGACCTACTGATGTTCGACATGGTTCTACTGATGGTCGACATGGTTCTACTGATGGTAGACATGGTCCTACTGATGGTAGACATGGTTCTACTGATGGTAGACATGGTTCTACTGATGGTAGACATGGTCCTACTGATGGTCGACATGGTTCTACTGATGGTAGACATGGTTCTACTGATGGTAGACATGGTCCTACTGATGGTCAACATGGTTCTACTGATGGTAGACATGGTTCTACTGATGGTAGACCTACTGATGGTCGACATGGTTCTACTGATGGTAGACATGGTCCTACTGATGGTAGACATGGTTCTACTGATGGTAGACATGGTTCTACTGATGGTAGACATGGTTCTGATGGTTGACATGGTCCTACTGATGGTAGACATGGTTCTACTGATGGTCGACATGGTTCTACTGATGGTCGACATGGTTCTACTGATGGTAGACATGGTTCTACTGATGGTAGACATGGTCCTACTGATGGTAGACATGGTTCTACTGATGGTCTACATGGTTCTACTGATGGTAGACCTACTGATGGTCGACATGGTTCTACTGATTGTAGACATGGTTCTACTGATGGTAGACATGGTCCTACTGATGGTCAACATGGTTCTACTGATGGTAGACATGGTTCTACTGATGGTAGACATGGTTCTACTGATGGTAGACATGGTTCTACTGATGGTCGACATGGTTCTACTGATGGTAGACATGGTTCTACTGATGGTAGACATGGTTCTACTGATGGTCGACATGGTTCTACTGATGGTCGACATGGTTCTACTGATGGTCGACATGGTTCTGCTGATGGTAGACATGGTTCTACTGATGGTAGACATGGTTCTACTGATGGTCGACATGGTTCTACTGATGATAGACATGGTTCTACTGATGGTAGACATGGTTCTACTGATGGTCGACATGGTTCTGCTGATGGTAGACATGGTTCTACTGATGGTAGACATGGTTCTGCTGATGGTAGACATGGTTCTACTGATGGTCGACATGGTTCTACTGATGGTCGACATGGTTCTACTGATGGTAGACATGGTTCTACTGATGGTAGACATGGTTCTGCTGATGGTAGACATGGTTCTACTGATGGTAGACATGGTTCTACTGATGGTAGACATGGTCCTACTGATGGTCGACATGGTTCTACTGATGGTCGACATGGTTCTACTGATGGTAGACATGGTTCTACTGATGGTCGACATGGTTCTACTGATGGTAGACATGGTTCTACTGATGGTAGACATGGTTCTGCTGATGGTAGACATGGTTCTACTGATGGTCGACATGGTTCTACTGATGGTAGACATGGTCCTACTGATGGTCGACATGGTTCTACTGATGGTAGACATGGTTCTACTGATGGTAGACATGGTTCTACTGATGGTCGACATGGTTCTACTGATGGTCGACATGGTTCTACTGATGGTAGACATGGTCCTACTGATGGTAGACATGGTTCTACTGATGGTAGACATGGTTCTACTGATGGTCGACATGGTTCTACTGATGGTAAACATGGTTCTACTGATGGTAGACATGGTTCTACTGATGGTAGACATGGTTCTACTGATGGTAGACATGGTTCTACTGATGGTCGACATGTTTATACTGATGGTAGACATGGTTCTACTGATGGTAGACATGGTTCTACTGATGGTCGACATGGTTCTACTGATGGTAGACATGGTTCTACTGATGGTCGACATGGTTCTACTGATGGTAGACATGGTTCTACTGATGGTAGACATGGTTCTACTGATGGTCGACATGGTTCTACTGATGGTAGACCTACTGATGGTCGACATGGTTCTACTGATGGTCGACATGGTTCTACTGATGGTAGACATGGTTCTACTGATTGTAGACATGGTTCTACTGATGGTCGACATGGTTCTACTGATGGTCGACATGGTTCTACTGATGGTAGACATGGTTCTACTGATGGTCGACATGGTTCTGCTGATGGTAGACCTACTGATGGTCGACATGGTTCTACTGATGGTCGACATGGTTCTACTGATGGTAGACATGGTTCTACTGATGGTCGACATGGTTCTACTGATGGTAGACCTACTGATGGTCGACATGGTTCTACTGATGGTAGACATGGTTCTACTGATGGTAGACATGGTACTGATGGTCGACATGGTTCTACTGATGGTAGACATGGTTCTACTGATGGTCGACATGGTTCTACTGATGGTAGACATGGTTCTACTGATGGTAGACATGGTCCTACTGATGGTCGACATGGTTCTACTGATGGTCGACATGGTTCTACTGATGGTAGACATGGTTCTACTGATGGTAGACATGGTTCTACTGATGGTAGACATGGTTCTACTGATGGTCGACATGGTTCTACTGATGGTAGACATGGTTCAACTGATGGTAGACATGGTTCTACTGATGGTCGACATGGTTCTACTGATGGTAGACCTACTGATGGTCGACATGGTTCTACTGATGGTAGACATGGTTCTACTGATGGTAGACATGGTTCTACTGATGGTAGACATGGTTCTACTGATGGTCGACATGGTTCAGAGTCTTTAGCAGGAGGGAAAATCAGTCTGTGATGTTTTTATTTCAACTGCTAAAACGCCACGGGGGACTAATAAAGTATCTATCCATCTTTTATTATCATTTATTTGACCTTTACTTATGCATAATGTACACGTTGTGCTTTGTGAGGCCATGGAAACAAGCATACAGTGCAGCAGACAGGGTGTGTGTTTGTGGAAGGTACAGTAACTGTAGTTTCCGAATATGGTGTTACGCAACATGTACCACCCGCCTGCCCCCTGGGAAGAGACACCTCTCAGGATACTGTGTGTGAGAGCGCTTCAGAAACAGACAGGTGACACAATCATGTAAAGACATTTTAGTGAAACCTTCGGCCCGTCTTCCTCCACAGGAAATCCTCTGAGGTGAGACCTTCTCAGTAAAACTACCTGCCCTAGTACACTCAGTAAAACTACCTGCCCTGGTACACACTCAGTACAACTACCTGCTCTGGTTCACACTCAGTAAAACTACCTGCCCTGGTACACACTCAGTACAACTACCTGCCCTGGTACACACTCAGTACAACTACCTGCCCTGGTACACACTCAGTACAACTACCTGCCCTGGTACACTCAGTAAAACTACCTGCCCTGGTATACACTCAGTACAACTACCTGCCCTGGTACACACTCAGTACAACTACCTGCCCTGGTACACTCAGTAAAACTACCTGCCCTGGTACACACTCAGTAAAACTACCTGCCCTGGTACACTCAGTAAAACTACCTGCCCTAGTACACACTCAGTACAACTACCTGCCCTGGTACACTCAGTAAAACTATACACACTCTGTAAAACTATACACACTCAGTAAAACTATACACACTCAGTAAAACTACCTGCCCTGGTACACTCAGTAAAACTATACACACTCAGTACAACTATACACACTCAGTACAACTATACACACTCAGTAAAACTATACACACTCAGTAAAACTATACACACTCAGTACAACTATACACACACTCAGTAAAACTATACACACTCAGTACAACTATACACACACTCAGTAAAACTATACACACTCAGTAAAACTACCTGCCCTGGTACACTCAGTAAAACTATACACACTCTGTAAAACTATACACACTCAGTAAAACTATACACACTCAGTAAAACTACCTGCCCTGGTACACTCAGTACAACTATACACACTCAGTAAAACTATACACACTCAGTACAACTATACACACTCAGTAAAACTATACACACTCAGTAAAACTATACACACTCAGTACAACTATATACACTCAGTAAAACTATACACACTCAGTAACGACCTGCCCTGACACACACTCAGTAGCAGGCTGTAGTCTAGTGATGCGGCCCATGCAGTAGGTACAGTATCATGACCTCTAAACATCGTACATTTTCAGTATGGGTGACCCCAGCAGGAATCAGACATCCCACACCGACGATGTGACCCAGAGCCCAAGGGTCAGCGGGTCAGAGTTCTTACCTTGACCTCGGAGGCAGAGGAGGGCCTGCAGCTGGAGAGCCAGGAGCAGGAGGACGCCGAAGTGTCTGGACATCAGGGTGGAGAGACCAGAGGAGAGACCCCCTGGGCGCGCTAGAGCAGTACCGTGTCACCTTCTACTGTACAACAGGTCATCCTACTACTGTATGTGTCCCGAAGAGCACGAGTCTCTCTCTCTCTCTCTCTCTCTCTCTCTCTCGCTGGCTGCGTAGGTTTTACTTCCTGCCCCCCTCCGTGCCCGGGCCTCGTCCTGTCAGCCCCCCCCTCATGTTCCTGTTGTCTAACCTCCGCTTATAAAATGTCTGCTTCTCACCTGTCGTGCTTCAAAAGACTGATAACACATATATAGATTCACTTCCTATCAACTCAATCTGTTACCCCTAAACCATCAACACACATCTGTCCCTCCTAAGCCAGAGCTGTCACAGTGTCACATTCACTAGGTTCCCCTAGGGGACGGGGATGTTTCTGTTCAGCGCCTGAGAGGATCCACTTCAACAGGGGTTAGAGGCGGTCATGACACCATACCGCCCTCGTGTGGACGGAAAGGAAATCACTTTTTTTGGGACCACTCGTAGCAATAATAATTTATAACCAGGCTGACTTGGCTCTATTCAAATCAATCACAAATGGTCGTCAATAACCAACCTATTTGGTTAAAGGACTAGTTTGATATTCATCAGTATAAGCCCTGTAGCACCCGATAATGTAATAATCAACCGATAATGTAATAACGCCCGATAATGTAATAAAAGTTTGACTTAAGTCAATCGAAAATGTAATAAAACCTGATAATGTAATAACTTAACCAATAATGTAATAAAATGTCCTGACTGATAATGTAATACCATTTTTCTGATAATGTAATACCTTATTACATTATTGGTCAAGTTATTACATTATCAGGTGGGTCTTTTTTTTTCAAAACTGGTAATGTTATACTTTACTGATAATGTAATAATTTAAAAAGTGAATGAATAATACTGTTAGGGTACTTTGTGGTATAATTTGGCGTACGCTGTGGTACTTGTGGTATAATTTGATGTGTCTCATGATACTTTGCAGTATACTTTGGTGTGCTTTGAGGTACTTTGTGGTATACTTTGGGGTACTCTGTGGTATACTTTGCAGTACTTTGCAGTACTTTGTGGTATACTTTGGGGTACACAGCAATACTTTGCAGTACTCTGCAGTATACTTTGGGGTACTTTGAGGTACTCTGCGGAATACTTTGAGGAACTTTGTGGTGTGTTTTGGAGTACTTTGCGGAACTTAGTGGTATACTTTGGGGTACTTTGTAGTACTTTGCAGTACTTTGCAGTACTTTGTGGTATACTTTGGGGTACACAGCAATACTTTGCAGTACTCTGCAGTATACTTTGGGGTACTTTGAGGTACTTTGCGGTACTCTGCGGAATACTTTGAGGTACTTTGTGGTGTGCTTTGGAGTACTTTGTGGTACTTGTGGTATACTTTGGGGTACTCTGTGGTATACTTTGCAGTACTTTGTGGTATACTTTGTGGTACACAGCAAATATTTTGCAGTACTCTGCAGTATACTTTGGGGTACTTTGAGGTACTTTGATATTTTGCAGTAGTTTGCAGTAAACGTTGGGGTACTTTGCAGTACTTTGCGGTACTTTGCGGAATACTTTGAGGTACTTTGTGGTCTGCTTTGGAGTACTTTGCGGTACTCTGCAGTACTTTGCAGTAAGCTTTGGGTACTTTGCGTTATACTTTGGAGTACTTTGAAGTACTTTGTGGTATACATTGAGGTACTTACCCATACTTTGCAGTAATGTGTGGTAATTTGTGGTATACAGAGGTACTTTTCAGTATGCTTTGGGGTACTTTGTGGTACTTTGCTGTATACTTTGGGGTACTTTGCTGTATACTTTGGAGTACTTTGCGCTATACTTTGGAGTACTTTGTGGTATACTTTGGAGTACTTTGAGATACTTAGTGATTAGTAGGGCCCTTCAAAAAGGGGTTCAGTATTTTATCTTAGCCTATATAGTAGGAGACAGGAACTGATTTAATTCTATGAATTGAAAGCAAAGTGTATGAGGCAAATTATGTGAGGCTGCTGTCCATCGACTATATTTCAGATTGCAATACCATAACTCCCCATACTCATCTCCAAACGCAGGATGGAGATTGGAGATTAAACCCTTCCTGCACAGGTGGATCCTCAACTTCCTGACGGGCAGACCTCAGGGGGCGAGAGTGGGCATCATCTTCTCTCACCCTAAACACTGGAGAAAGTCACCCTCTCACCTTCAACACTGGGCTGTTTCATATCCTCTGTACAAACACGACTGCATAGTTACCTACAATTCCAGCTCAATTATCAATTCACTGATGACACAGCTGCGGTAGGCCTGATCTCCAACAATAATGAGAAGGCCTACTTGGAGGAGGTGGCATGCCAAACTAAATGTTGTCAGGACAACAACCTCCACCTGAACGTCAGTAAGATAATGGAGATGCTAGTGGACTACAGCAGGAAGCAGGAAGATGAAAGTGATTCTAGTGGACTAGCAGGAAGCAGGAGCGGCCAATTGCCTGAACAGCAGTAGGACCCCTGTGGAGACAGTGTATTTACAAGTACAGTATATTGATGTACAGATCTCCAGACATGGACAACAAACATTCCTGTATATGCATGATTGAGAGGGTGTCTGACTGAGAACATCAACACTACCAACATGCTATGGAAGCAACACCATGCAGGACAAGTCACTGTAGAGAGTGTTTGGTCAGCAGAACATATCTCCCACACCTCCAGGACATCACACGGGGCTGCAGGACCAAGGTCAGGAGAATGTTGAAACATCCCAGCCACCCGGACAACAGCCTCTTCTCTCTGCTCAGGAACTGCCTACTGAAGAAGATCAACTCACAGAGGCTCAGAAGAAGCTTCTACCTTCAGACCATCCACATCCGGAATGAGTACACTCTGCTCATCTCTGTCCTTAACTCAGTACTATACTCTGCACAACAGCACTGTATATTTATACCTGCTAGATTATAAAAATCTACATTCTGTAAATAAACGTGAATATACATACATTTACTCTCTCTAGATCCATATGTATACTTCTCTATTTAGGTGAACTGTCCAATTTCATATGTCATCTCAGCTCATTTTATTTCATTCCATTAATAAATATTTTATATTTTGGACTTGGTTTACATATTTATATGTTTGGTGTGTATAGTACGTTTCTCATTTTTACTTTGCCTAGTGTACATATTTAGCAGCTAGTGGAAACATCACTGCTCATTGTCAGGGTATGTTGCATGTTACCGATAAAACTTTGACTTGAATATGCTATGTTTACTCCTTCACCCTCTAAGTTCCCTAGATCAAACAACATATTTTTATGCAATATTCGATGCATACTCTCTACTTTTCTTTGACTTTGTGGATGATAAGGGGAAATTCCATTGATCTTTACTTTAAGCTACTGCATGAGTTCCCTCAGCACCTTGGTCATTTTGGATTACTGTATGAGGACCATGTTTAATATAAATGTGGTTGTTTGTTTGGCTATTTCATTGCTACCTTTCCCTGTCAGCTGCTTAAGCCAGAAATATCTACTGAAGATGTCTGGCACCATTGGAATATATCTTTATGTGGCTTTGCTATACCATACTTTCCATCTATTCATATCTACAAGATCAATCTGGTGTCTGGTCTGGACATCCTTGATTAGCTTCAGGATGGGCTTGTCCACAAATCTGGCCTGAAGGTGCTGGTACTGTCTGGATTTATAGAGTAGGCCTACCTTAAATTCTGTCCTCACTAATTCTGTCCTCATTAATGTAATGCCTGTGTAGGCTAGTGCAATTATGATTTTTAAAACATCTATGGCTATCCGAAAAACTGGAATAACATGATAAAATGTTTGTATAAACAAACGGGCAATGTGGCACTGAATGTCAGTTATTGTGTGCACCTCATTGGTTTTCCCCATAAACACATCTTCAGACCTCACTTCCATCCATTTGTCTCATGTGCTCTGGAGAGGTAGGTGACATGTGAGGATAAAGGGTAGTTCATGCTAATAAGAAGTTGGTATGGTATTGCAATCTGAAATATAGTCAATGGATAGCAGCTCTTAACTATAGTTGATGAACAGCAGCCTCACATAATTTGCCTCATACACTTTGCTTTCAATTCATATTATTAGATCTATGTCTTAAATTAAATCCTGTCTCCTACTATATAGGTTAAGATAAAATACTGAACCCCTTTTTGAAGGGCCCTACTAATCACCAAGTACCTCAAAGTACTCCAAAGTATACCACAAAGTACCTCAAAGTACTCCAAAGTATACCACAAAGTACCGCAAAGTACTCCAAAGTAAAGCGCAAAGTACTGCAAAATATTGCAAAATACCAAAGTACCCCGAAGTATACAGCAAAGTACCCCAAAGTATACAGCAAAGTAGTACCTCAATGTATACCACAAAGTACCCCAAAGTATACTGCAAAGTACCCAAAGTTTACTGCAAAGTACTGCAAAGTACTACAAAGAACCCCAAAGTATACCACTAAGTACCGCAAAGTACTCCAAAGCACACCACAAAGTACCTCAAAGTATTCCGCAGAGTACCGCAAAGTACCTCAAAGTACCCCAAAGTATACTGCAGAGTACTGCAAAGAATGGCTGTGTACCCCAAGTATACCACAAAGTACTGCAAAGTACTACAAAGTACCCCAAAGTATACCACTTAGTACCGCAAAGTACTCCAAAGCACACCACAACGTACCTCAAAGTATTCCGCGGAGTACCGCAAAGTACCTCAAAGTACCCCAAAGTATACCACAAAGTACTGCAAAGTACTGCAAAGTACTACAAAGTACCCCAAAGTATACCACTAAGTACCGCAAAGTACTCCAAAGCACACCACAAAGTACCTCAAAGTATTCCGCAGAGTACCTCAAAGTACCCCAAAGTATACTGCAGAGTACTGCAAAGTATTGCTGTGTACCCCAAAGTATACCACAAAGTACTGCAAAGTACTGAAAAGTATACCACAGAGTACCCCAAAGTATACCACAAAGTACCTCAAAGCACCCCAAAGTATACTGCAATGTATCATGAGACACACCAAAGTATACCACAAGTACCACAAAGTACGCTAAAGTATACCACAAAGTACCCTAACAGTATTATTCATTCACTTTTTAAATTATTACATTATCAGTCAAGTATTACATTACCAGTTTTGAAAAAAAAAGACCCACCTGATAATGTAATAACTTGACCAATAATGTAATAAGGTATTACATTATCAGAAAAATTGTATTACATTATCAGTCAGGACATTTTATTACATTATTGGTTAAGTTATTACATTATCAGGTTTTATTACATTTTCGATGGACTTAAGTCAAACTTTTATTACATTATCAGGCGTTATTACATTATCGGTTGATTATTACATTATCGGGTGCTACAAGCCCTGTTATCAAATCAGATTTTATTTATAAAGTGCCTTTCATGCAAAGTTGCATAACAAGATGCTTCACAAGGTAATAAAAACTGAGTAAAAATACAATGAAAATACAACAAGTAAATGAAAATACAATGATACAATGAAAATGCAATAATACAATAAAAATAGCCTACAATAATACAAAGAAAGAAAGAAAATCAATAAAACAGTAAAAAAAAAAAAGAGATACAGAGAAGGTGAACGAGGTGAAACAGAGAAACCAGAGAGGCACAGTAAACAGGGAATAAAATAAGATATAAATTAATTAATTGTTTAATTAATTAAAAGGATTAAGAGAATGCTGGATTAAACAGACATGTTTTGAGATTGTGCACAGATTGTGATGGCCTCAGCTCCTCTGCCACGGTAACAGAGATGGGACCCCAGACCCTCAACGCCAGACCCTCAACGCCAGACCCTCAACGCCGCCTCAGCGTTCTCCTCGTTCCTCACCCAGGGAACCACTAACAGACCAGGGAGAAGCGCACAAAAGCCTTATTATTTCCTATTCAGGCGCTACAGAGATTTGAACACCAGTAAAATTATCTTAAAATCAATTCTAAAATGAACAGGCAACCAATGTAGGGACTTACTGTGCACTCTTGAGATGTTAGTGCTCATTGCTCATGTCACAGCTAAGTACACACTGGATCTCTATGGGCACAGTCTGTCAAAATGTTGACATTCACCATTGTATATGGTGGTGAATAACCTTACACCAGGGCTTAAGATGCTAATCCTAATTCAGGCCTCCTATCTGACGTCTTCTCCTGTTTGACCTTTGAACTCATCAGTTCAGTTCTGTTCTTCATCTTCTTCCTCCACAGCTGCAGCTCTGCATCACTCTGGAAAAACAAGCACCCATCACTGTGTGTGTCCACCTACCCCAGTGGGCTTAGTTTGGAAATTACAATACTAGTCTTCTTCTGCTTTCTGCTCTGTCACTCTGCTGCTAAAATATCATCTAACTGATCTATAATATTATTCTAAACAAGTGCTGTCTATAATAGTAAGTAGTTTAGGCTATGGTGAATTCCCTGCTGTCTTCGCCCAGAGAGGGCGCTAGAGAGAGCACCACGTTTGCACTGCGTCCCAAACACAGGTATTCCGCACCGGTGGCCAAGCTGATGTCAGAAGGGGTATGAGAATTTGGCGTCTAGTATCATCTGTGAAGTCTGTGTGCAGGTGAGTATATACTCATATATATGATATCGGGCCTCGCTAATAGCCTACTAGGTGTGTAAGGAAATGGTACTTTTCCCCTCGGTGTGAAGGGACGGGTATTACGTTGAATAGGAACCTGTTTTGCGACGTCTTTCTTCCCAAAAGGGATGTTTGCGTGATCATGCAAACTAGACAGCTAGGTCTATAGCTCGATGGACAGAAACTTCCGTTTGTGTGTGTGTGTGTGTGTGTGTGTGTGTGTGTGTGTGTGTGTGTGTGTGTGTGTGTATGTGAGTGTGTGTGTGTGTGTGTGTGTGTGTGTGTGTGTGTGTGTGTGTGTGTGTGTGTGTGTGTGTGTGTGTATGTATGTGTGTGCGTGTTTGTATGGGGATGCTAGAAACCACACTAGGCTACACAGGAAATCAGAATATCACACACAGGCCGTTGTGTTCGCCACCCCCCCCCCCTCTCTCTCTCTCTCTCTCTCTCTCTCTCTCTCTCTCTCTCTCTCTCTCTCTCTCTCTCTCTCTCTCTCTCTCTCTCAGACACATGTGGCATCCTCATCAGTCTGAGTGTGTTGTCAGGGGTGAGCGGTGTCAGGCAGACGGTTGTTCTAGAACTCAGCCCTCTGAGTCGCTAACGGCAACCGTGCGACGGTTGTGCCAACCGGCGACAGCTGGAACAGACTGACCACTGACCAGCCGGCACGACATGGGCAACTATCTGTGCTGGACATCCAGGTGAGGCCTCCTTGGAGAGCACACACACACACACACAACTTTTTTGTTACACTTGCAAAACACATAACAACATGTGTTTTGCAACAAACTGTGGCTTTTGTGTGTGGCTTAAACATCGGTCATGAGAAAGTGCAGATGTGGGGTGCATCTCTTTGTGGTAGGCCCTGTTTATACGAGTTCCAACTAAATCAGCTGCCATGTTGGTGATGCCATTCAGCAATTTTCAGTTAGCCAACCAGGAAATGGTACGTGTCCTGTGCTAGATAAGTGTTCTTTCTCTGTGTGTAGAGTGTGTCGACCATGGATAGACTGCTATAACAGTGACCTACAAGTTTCACAGCCTAACCGAGCTCTGCTCTACTTCAGTGCCCTGGCGAGGTCTCATGGCTGTGGTCAGGGGCTGAACTGAGCTTGGGATCTGAGTATCCACCAGCACCTCAAGTCTTCCTCGGATAGAGCTCTCTAGAATATCAGCTCAAAGGCGTGACATTTTACACTACATTTACCTTTTAGTCATTTAGCGACTTACAATAAGTACATTTTGTCAAGAGTAACCCCTTGGCTCCACTGTGGCCGTCAGCATCGACCAGCAACTATCAGACGCTGAGGAAATGAATTCATTGTAATGAATGACAGCGGCTCCGCTGCAACCGTAGTGTCGCGTTCGACGCCAGAGAATCACAGAGGTTCATTTCTTGATTTTTGACGGTAGAATGTGGACGCTGACGGCTGCAGTGGAGCCCAGCCGCACGTGAACTGACCGTACAGTCATATAATCAGAAAAGCCTTCTACTGTATAAGAGAAAGTGACATCAGCGGTCACGGTGCTATGTCATACACATACATTAGTAGTGACATCAGCAGTCACGGTGCTAGGTCATACGCATACACATACATTAGTAGTGACATCAGAGGTCACGGTGCTAGGTCATACGCATACACATACATTAGTAGTGACATCAGCAGTCACGGTGCTAGGTCATACGCATACACATACATTAGTAGTGACATCAGAGGTCACGGTGCTAGGTCATACGCATACACATACATTAGTAGTGACATCAGCAGTCACGGTGCTAGGTCATACGCATACACATACATTAGTAGTGACATCAGAGGTCACGGTGCTAGGTCATACGCATACACATACATTAGTAGTGACATCAGCAGTCACGGTGCTAGGTCATACGCATACACATACATTAGTAGTGACATCAGCGGTCACGCTGCTAGGTCATACACATACATTAGTAGTGACATCAGAGGTCACAGTGCTAGGTCATACGCATACACATACATTAGTAGTGACATCAGAGGTCACGGTGCTAGGTCATACGCATACACATACATTAGTAGTGACATCAGAGGTCACAGTGCTAGGTCATACGCATACACATACACTAGTAGTGACATCAGCAGTCACAGGGTTAGCTCATACCAATCAAATCAAACTTTATTTATATAGTGCATTTCATACACAGAGGCAACACAATGACAGAAATGGAAAGAAAAGGGAGGATGTACATAGTAGTCCTACCCTTTCCTACCCCCAAAAAACACAGTTCACCCTTTTGAGCCAATACAGGAGAACTGATCTCTCTCAGCGAGACGATCAAGCATGCTCATGGAAAATGCTGAATTGTATTAGCTATAACATTTTACAGAGCACTAAGCATGGAATAAATACTTAAAATACTAAATACGCAAATGTGAGTGGCCTCAGCCGTTGCAGTGCTACAGTAGCTCATACACAGTACAGGAGGATTGTGAATAGGCAAACCAGGCCGGTGAGGCTGTGGTATTCATGGAGCTGCCCAGGTATGTCTGCAGGCGTTCTGGATATCAGAGAGCTCTTATCGCTCTGTAGAGACACAAAGCTCTTGTTATTCTATCCCAGAGGGCGGAAGGGACATGAAACTACACACTGATATGTGGTTTGGGTTAGCGTACTGGAACAGTTCTGTGTTTGGGTTAGCGTACTGTAACAGTTCTGTGTTTGGGTTAGCGTACTGTAACCGTTCTGTGTTTGGGTTAGCGTACTGTAACAGTTCTGTGTTTGGGTTAGCGTACTGTAACAGTTCTGTGTTTGGGTTAGCTTACTGTAACAGTTCTGTGTTTGGGTTAGCATACTGTAACAGTTCTGTGTTTGGGTTAGCTTACTGTAACAGTTCTGTGTTTGGGTTAGCATACTGTAACAGTTCTGTGTTTGGGTTAGCTTACAGTTCTGCTGTAGTGAAGTGAACTATTGTATCTCTTGTGAAGAAATGAGGCAGCCGAGAGATTGAGAAAGTGAGTGTTTCATGTCTGTGTGATGCGCTTCCTGTTACAGAGCTGATGCGCTTCCTGTTTCAGAGCTCAGTGTTTATCAGTTAGGACATGTTCCTCTTAGCCAGGCCTGCTCTGCTCTGCGCCGGGCCGGTCGCCCGCGTCGACTAGTGTGGACGATATAACGTGGGCTGTCGTTTGAGAATATTCAGTGCTGTTTGACGCTGCCGAGGGAGAAACACCCGAGTAGAAAGGTTGTGATGACGGCAGCAGCGGAGTAAGCTCTGTTCTAGCTTCATCTTAGATAGATGCAGCGGTGCAGTCTGGGATTCTCTGACGTGAGAGAGTTGATCTCTAATGTGTCTCTTTTATATTGTCTTCACAGGAAGAAGTCCAAAACAGATGGTAATTCAATACTTTCATGACTGGGTTGAGATTAATTTTCTCGATGTACGTTGACGTTTAAAATGTAACAGTGCGGTTCTGTGTCTCCAGATGATGACGGCAACGATGCTGACAGCGGCTCGAACGCGGATAAGAAGGTATGTGTGTGTAACCGAGTTGAACAGGTTAAATTCACCCCTCAGTATAAACACCACCCACCTGCGCCATCGAAACGCCAGCTCCTCGCTGGCGTCGCCGGCTCGTGCGTCATCGAACCGAGGGTGGGATCGATGCTGAAGAGCGGCGCAGTGAAACGTGCGACAGTGGTGCCGTGACTCCAGAGACCCAGTGTATCCCAGCTCGACCGATGGCATAGCTGGCTCAAGCGTTTGAGAGGCGGTCAGGCTAGAGGAGCTGGCATAAATGTGGGCAACGGAGGATGGAAGCGATACTGGCAACACAATGAAGCCTGTGACATGCGCAACCTCATCAGTGTGTGTGTGTCCGTGTGTGTGTGTGTGTGTGTGTGTGTGTGTGTGTGTGTGTGATCCTCAACCTCCACATGGGGGGTATTTCTGGCTAGCTGGGGGGGGGGGGGTAAAGCTGGCTAACTGAGTAAGCCTGACTTTTGCAATGAGTAAAATCTGGAAAGTCTTCAAATATGAAACATGGACTGAAGTGAAAAATAGTTTTCCAGGTTTTACTGTGTGCAGAAGTCAGGCTTACTCAGCTAGCCAGCTTTACCCCCCCCCCAGCTAGCCAGAAATACCCCCCATGTGGAGGTTGAGGATCACACACACACACACACACACACACATGGACACACACACACACTGATGATTTTGCACATTGACTCAGTCAACCAGGTTTGTGACCGCCCCCTCGGAGTTGAGGTTTCATTTGTTTGTGTTTTGCATGTGTGGGTAGAATGGGCCTCTGTGGTCAGGGCTGGACTGTACGCCCGTTTACACAGTCCACTACACTTCTACTAGAGGTTGAAACAGATGGGTATTATGCTTCCATATTCAAATGCTACACTCTTAAATGTCAGTATTTTCCTGTTTCTGTCATTCATACAGTAACTGTCAACAATGCAATGACAACCAGGTGACTGTCTAGTGACAACCAGGTGACTGTCTAGTACCAACCAGGTGACTGTCTAGTACCAACCAGGTGACTGTCTAGTACCAACCAGGTGACTGTCTAGTGACAACCAAGTGACTGTCTAGTGACAACCAGGTGACTGTACAGTATAGTACCAACCAGGTGACAGTCTAGTGACAACCAGGTGACTGTCTAGTGACAAAAAAGCATATGGGTGCGCACAACTCAAAATGAATCTGGAGCAGTCACGGGTGCCAGGTCAAGTGATATAATAAATGAAGGAAAGCACGAGCAGAAGTGAACTCTTGCGGTAGCCGCTCTTGTGAGGCGGCGAGGTGCGCCTAAAAAAAGGGTGTGGCCGAGGTGCTGCAGATGTGCCCTCATTTCCCGAGCCGTCAGCGGATCGATCGACAGGTGACTCGGAGACATCACGTTTGTATGGACGGCAGTGTGTGTCCTACAGCCATGTGTAGACTCGGTTGTTTTTATAGTCTAAGGTGTCCCTCCGGTATTTACTCAGTCTCACCTCGGTAATCTCCTTCTCGTACGTGGCAATCAGTTCAGACCATCTTGTTTCCATTTCCTGGAGTTGCTGCGTGTTGAACTTAGTTTTCATTTCTTTCTTTAGATCGGTGATCCCTGTTTGTGTTTTGGCTTCCCTTGTTCTAACTGTGCCCAATGTGAAGCCATGATTAAGGGGGATTCTTTTCTCCATCCACATACTGGCAAAAAATATAGTATCAGGTATAGAATCACCTGAACCAAGTATGTGATCTACCTCCTTCATTCCTGCCCATTAAAGCTTTGAAGACCATTGTCTATCTCATGACTGTCTAGTGACAACCAGGTGACTGTCTAGTGACAACCAGGTGACTGTCTAGTGACAACCGGACCGTTAATTTACCTGAGCGTCTCCGTGTTGTGACAGGAAGGGACGTCGGTGAAGGAGGACGTGACCTACGCCACCATCGACCACGGCAACGCCGCCGCCTCTGTAGGGGTGCATCGCCGGGACGACGACGACTGTGACTACGCCGTTGTCAACGTCCCCGCCCAGGCGGACGAGGCGTCCGCTAAGGAGGACGTAGCGGACGACTACGTCTTCATGGAGTGACACTCCGGAACTGTTCTCTTGGAATGGGGGGGGCGTGGACTCACACACTGTGGCTTGGTGGTGGAGGAGAGGGTCGGTGTGTGTGTGTGTGTGTGTGTGTGTGTGTGTGTGTGTGTGTGTGTGTGTGTGTGTGTATGTGTGTGTGTGTGTGCCCAACTAACTGCACAATTCAAACCCTCTGTGCCCTTTGAGGGCCGACAAGCCGTCTGCAGGTGTCCTTTCCATAAAGACTGTCTGACCTTTCCCCGTGTGACCTCTCCCTGTGTGACCTCTCCCTGTGTGACCTCTCCCTGTGTGACCTCTCCCTGTGTGACCTCTCCCTGTGTGACCTCTCCCTGTGTGACCTCTCCCCGTGTGACCTCTCCCCGTGTGACCTCTCCCTGTGTGACCTCTCCCTGTGTGACCTCTCCCTGTGTGACCTCCCTGTGTGACCTCTCCCTGTGTGACCTCCCCGTGTGACCTCTCCCCGTGTGACCTCTCCCCGTGTGACCTCTCCCGGTGTGACCTCTCCCTGTGTGACCTCTCCCTGTGTGACCTCTCCCTGTGTGACCTCTCCCTGTGTGACCTCTCCCTGTGTGACCTCTCCCTGTGTGACCTCTCCCTGTGTGACCTCTCCCTGTGTGACCTGTCCCCGTGTGACCTCTCCCCGTGTGACCTCTCCCCGTGTGACCTCTCCCTGTGTGACCTCTCCCCGTGTGACCTCTCCCCGTGTGACCTCTCCCCGTGTGACCTCTCCCCGTGTGACCTCTCCCTGTGTGACCTCTCCCTGTGTGACCTCTCCCTGTGTGACCTCTCCCTGTGTGACCTCCCTGTGTGACCTCTCCCTGTGTGACCTCTCCCTGTGTGACTCCCCGTGTGACCTCTCCCCGTGTGACCTCTCCCTGTGTGACCTCTCCCCGTGTGACCTCTCCCGGTGTGACCTCTCCCCGTGTGACCTCCCTGTGTGACCTCTCCCTGTGTGACCTCTCCCTGTGTGACCTGTCCCTGTGTGACCTCCCTGTGTGACCTCTCCCTGTGTGACCTCTCCCTGTGTGACCTCTCCCCGTGTGACCTGTCCCTGTGTGACCTCCCTGTGTGACCTGTCCCTGTGTGACCTCTCCCCGTGTGACCTCTCCCCGTGTGACCTCTCCCCGTGTGACCTGTCCCCGTGTGACCTCTCCCTGTGTGACCTCTCCCTGTGTGACCTCTCCCTGTGTGACCTCTCCCTGTGTGACCTCTCCCTGTGTGACCTCTCCCTGTGTGACCTCTCCCTGTGTGACCTCTCCCCGTGTGACCTCTCCCCGTGTGACCTCTCCCCGTGTGACCTCTCCCCGTGTGACCTCTCCCCGTGTGACCTCTCCCCGTGTGACCTCTCCCCGTGTGACCTCTCCCCGTGTGACCTCTCCCTGTGTGACCTCTCCCTGTGTGACCTCTCCCTGTGTGACCTCTCCCTGTGTGACCTGTCCCCGTGTGACCTGTCCCCGTGTGACCTCTCCCTGTGTGACCTCTCCCCGTGTGACCTCTCCCGGTGTGACCTCTCCCCGTGTGACCTCCCTGTGTGACCTCTCCCTGTGTGACCTCTCCCTGTGTGACCTGTCCCTGTGTGACCTCCCTGTGTGACCTCCCTGTGTGACCTCTCCCTGTGTGACCTCTCCCTGTGTGACCTCTCCCCGTGTGACCTGTCCCTGTGTGACCTCCCTGTGTGACCTGTCCCTGTGTGACCTCTCCCCGTGTGACCTCTCCCCGTGTGACCTCTCCCCGTGTGACCTGTCCCCGTGTGACCTCCCTGTGTGACCTCTCCCTGTGTGACCTCTCCCCGTGTGACCTCTCCCTGTGTGACCTGTCCCTGTGTGACCTCTCCCTGTGTGACCTCTCCCTGTGTGACCTCTCCCTGTGTGACCTGTCCCTGTGTGACCTCTCCCTGTGTGACCTCTCCCTGTGTGACCTCTCCCTGTGTGACCTCTCCCTGTGTGACCTCTCCCTGTGTGACCTGTCCCTGTGTGACCTCTCCCTGTGTGACCTCTCCCTGTGTGACCTGTCCCTGTGTGATGCAGCGATCACAGGTCCAAACGCCCCCACGAGCCGTCAGTACAGAGATACCCATCACACACCTCTCCTGACCTCACTTCCTGTCTTCCTGCACTCCAAGCGTTAGCGCTTATTTGACGTTCTTGGGAAGGGAACGGACGCAGAGATACAGCCATCACACACACACACACACACACACACCGGGGGCTATTTTATTGATTGGTATGTTTGAATTGTGTATAATTATGTTCGTTGTACAGTACAAGT
>NC_140242.1:3103311-3108311 GCF_949987555.1 Borostomias antarcticus | reverse complement strand
TCAGTGTACAGTATGACATGGTGAATGCATACTCGAATGACAAGTAATTGTAGGGAGAAAAAAGAACGCTACCTTGGCTCTAAGTGTATTTAAAAGCGGAGAGGTGCTTGTTGAGAAGTGGGGTTTGTGTCCAGAGTAGGCTAAAAATAGACCTACTGAAAAACTTGTCGGTAGTGAAGTTAAAAAGCCTTTATTCTTGTGACTCTGACATAATCTGGTTCACTCAACGCGTGTCGGATACAATAGCGTTTATCAGGGGATAAACCTGGTACCTACTGTATGAATACCTATAATAATAGTATATTATAATAATAATATTATAATATAATAATAATAATAATAATAATAATATAATAATATAATAATATAATAATAATACCTATAGCCCCTGATAAAGGCTATTGATGCCGACACGCAGAGCCACAAGAATAAAGACTAATCAAACTTCACTGCTGGAGGTCGAGTGCCTTGGAGTTTTTCAGTCGGTCTATTTTTTTTATCCTACTCTCTTACTGACTAGAATGGCAGTTGAACATTGACCTTTGACCTACAGTACAGTACCCTGACTGGTTAATGAAGAAACCTAATATTGTATGAGCTGGTTATCAAAGGAGTGACATTTACCAGTGACGCTTGGCACTTTGGTGGTTGTGGAAGGAGGGGTAGAGAGAGATCTGCTAGTAGTATTAGGTCCTGAGAGAGATGAAGGGGAAAGTTAGTTGTACAGCATGTTAGTGACGTGTTGGGACATTCATTAGGGTGACCAGCATCTCCTGTTAGACTGTTAGTGACAGTGACACAACAGCCAGACCAGTGTCACAAAATCAGAAAGTCAGTGAAGCAACAATCAAACGTTCCATGGAACAGCAGGACCGGAATGATGGTTCTGAATCAGCATGAGTTGTTAGCACACGAGAAACTGCAATAACTGCATTATTAATGTGGAGTAATCTAAACAGCCTATTGCCAATATACAGTAGGTTGGCAAAGTGCTAGTCGACAGTGTGGTGTACCCTTGCCAGCGATAAAACGGCAGGAACTGTCTCTGTACATATACAGTACATTATCAAAGTTGTCTTAACCCTTTTAACCCTGAAAATACAGTGACAACATTTCAAATATTAATTGAATTTTCCCTATAATACTAGAAAGCGCAGATTCTCGGCTTTCAGCAAGTGTTGGAGTGAGGAATTCTTTTGGTTTGTTAGATATTTTTTTTATATTATTAAATATTTGTTAGATATTTTTAAAATGTTGCCGGTGACGTGGTCGTATTAAAAGGGTTAAAAAATAAAATCTCGGTTCAAAAACATCTTGTTTTCTCTGTGAAAGCAGCTGTTATTGTCACATTATGGCAGGACATGATGTCATGGGAGACTGAGGGTTCAGAGCTGCTCTGGTTTATCTGGAGAGAATGTTTCAGGGTCACCCACTTTCCTCTTCTGCTCCTGCTTGCTTACATCACCAGGTGTAATCAACTCCTGTGGTCGACTAGAAAGCCCCCTCACACACATACACACACACACACACACAGGCATGCCTGCACGCGCACACACGCACCCACGCACATACACGCACACACACATACATGCGCACACATACACGCCCACCACACACACAATACATACAGATACACTACAATACTGTATGTCACACACTGTCACTTCCTCCTTTGACTTCCCCCCACAATGGAGAAAAGCTGTATCATTGCCACAGATCTCAAATCATTATTTCCACCAAGGAGACAGGGGAACAGATCAAAACGAAACAATGCCAAACCCCATGTTGAAGGCAACTACAGAAATTACAGCCTGGCCCACAACAGAGAGAGGTTCATATGGAATAGTTGACGCATATTGAATGAACGCCTGGCGCCAGAGCTGCCTACAGAGTGGTTCATTGTGGGAGGTAGTCCAGGGGAATCCCTGATCAATGCCCATACAAATGTAGAGAATATATACACCTGATTCATTCATTGTTGCTATTGTTCCAGGTTTAAAGTCTTTGAATACATTTTAAATTTTACTTTCCTTACAAGAGGACTTAAAGATGAATCCTCTCATAAGTTACTCCTCTCACAGGCTGACACTGAACGACTAATGCATGATTTTATCAGTAGCAAGTTGGATTACTTTAACTCTCCTGTCTGGTCTACTAAGGAGAGCTATCAGTTAACTTCAGATGATACAGAATGCTACAGCACGTGTCCTCACTAAGACCAGAAGGAGGGCACACATCAAACCAGTCTTACAATCACTACACTGGATATCTGTCTGTTTTAAAATAGATTTTAAGATTATTTTATTAGTTTACAAAGCACTCCATAGTCATGAGCCTGACTACATGTCAAGCATGCTTTTACGATATACACCAAGTACTGTGCCTCCTCTGGCACTGACCTTTGAACTATTCCTTGAGCCAGGACTAAGAGACATGGGGAGACAGCCTTCGGTTTCTACGCCCCCAGCCTCCGAACACCCTGTTAGAAAACCTAAGAATGGCTGAAACTGTGAAAAGTCATCTTAAGACCTTTATATTCTTACTTTCATCATGTAGCTTTATTTATATTATATTTTAATATTTTTAATATTTTTAATATTTTAATATCTATTTTTATATTATATAATATATCTTTTGATTGAATTATTTTTTGACTTTGCAGGAAACTGCATGAATTCCAAAGCATTCGAGACAAGCTTCATTTTGGATCGCAACATTTTTGGTAAATGGTAAATGAACTGCACTTTTATGCTTTTATGCAAGGCGCTTAACAACGGCCTCTCATTCATCCATTCACACACACATCCACACACCAATGGCGGCAGCTGCCATGCAAGGTGCTAGCCTGCTAATTGGGAGCAATTTGGGGTTCAGTGTCTTGCCCAAGGACACTTGGACGTGTGGACAGGAGGAGACGGGATTCAAACCGCCCCATATGTGAGAATCTCGGCTGCATCATTTGTGGTAGTGGGGGACGGACCGGGTCCGCTCACACCACTCATTCAAACTCTATACAGATGAAGAGACAAAGCTGCCTCTGTTTTTACTACTAGACATATTTTTTTTTACAATAGGCTATGTAAGATGTAACACCGAACTGACATAAAACCAGGAACAGCTATAGGCTAACTGCACTGTGCACAACGAGAAAGAAGTTGTAAACTGAGCAGACCTGTCTCCAGACTCCAGGTAGCGAACACAGACGCAGCCAAGAGGGTCAGAATCCACACGCTCCTCATCTCTCCAGGTGTCCTCTGGGTCCTGACCGTCCACCCAAACCCTCAACCCCCAGCCCTTAACCCTTAGGCCCAAACCCCTACACCTTAATCCCACCCTTAGCTCCAAACCCCTCGAACCCTAACCTCAAACACCATATCATCCCTGAATTCCCAGATTTTGACGGTGTTGTTCCATTCTGAATTTGTTAGAATGTCTACTGTAATTCAACTACTGTCCTACTGTACTCTCTCCCAGACTAGGATGATCTCTGCAGTCTCCTACCGCCCGCCTGTCTGTCTCTGTTGTCTGTGGAGTTACTGTCTAGACCGATGAGACGACTGGGCAAGTCATCCCTCTTTCTGCCCCCTCTCACCCCCCCCCTCCCACACACACACAAACACACATCTCTCTCTTTCCCTCTCCCTCTCCCTCTCCCTCTCTCTCTCTCTCTCACACACACACGCAGCAGAACATTGTCAGCTCTGACGCCTGTTTCCTTTCCTGTCACATGACTACATCATCAGTCAGGCAAAAACCTCTGGCAGAACAGGTGCCTTAAGTTCCCCCCCCCCAACATTCAGAAACACAGACAAACGTCACTCTAGATAGGATTCCATCGTCAAGCCTTTGGCATGCAACTGTCTTTATTGCAAATGTGTACATATGGCCACAGCGGCAAACACTGATTGTTCTAAACTACATTATTCTCAACCACTTTCCTCCACCGCTGCTTTCTCATCATCATACCATCTCAACCACACAAGACAATATGTTATGCGCCATTTCCTGAACAACAACTGTCATGCTGACTGAGCTTAGTCAGCTAATTGATTGTTAGGGTGCGATCGGACTGATAGCGGTTAACAGTCACAGTTTGCAGAGATGCAGCGCCGGGCCGAGGACGGCGTGACAGGGAGGGATGACAGCGAGGGATGACAGCGAGGCGTTCAGTAGGCCACACGCCTTCGACGCCTTGACACAATAATGGACACAGCGTCGCTTTCGAGCATCGAATACGGCTCTGAAGGGCAGGATGTGGCTTTGAGCAACGCTAAGCAATATCCAAAGATGAGCTGCATCAGCGGGAGTGTCATACCACTTCACTCACCCCCCCATCACCCTCCACCGAGAACAGATGACAGAATAGAACAAAGGTTTGCCTGACTCATTCTGGATTCACATACCTTGTAACTCTAGGACTGTTTGCCCCCAATAAACAACCACAGCTCAACGCCACAGGACTTTCATGGCCAAAACTACCAAAATAAACTGAGCAAATCTTGTGGCCACAAAGGGATCAAACTGAGCACCGACCAAGAACAACCACTAACACCGCTCACCCACTACTAACACCGCTCAAACACCACTAACACCACTCAACCACCAGTACCACTCACCCACCAACACCACTCAACCACCACTAACACCGCTCAACCACCACTAACACCACTCAACCACCAGTACCACTCACCCACCAACACCACTCAACCACCACTAACACCGCTCAACCACCACTAACACCGCTCAACCACCACTACCACCACTAACACCACTCAACCACCACTAACACCACTCAACCACCACTAACACCACTCAACCACCACTAACACCACTCAACCACCAGTACCACTCACCCACCAACACCACTCAACCACCACTAACACCACTCAACCACCACTAACACCACTAACACCACTCACCCACCACTAACACCACTCACCCACCACTACCACTCACGCACCAACACCACTCAAGCACCACTAACACCACTCAACCACCAC
>NC_140242.1:3005811-3095811 GCF_949987555.1 Borostomias antarcticus | reverse complement strand
CTCTCTCTCTCTCCCCCCCCCCCCCCCCCCTCCCTCTCTCTCTCTCAGGCCCCTGATCCCCTTTGCCCAGCAGGTCCCGTCTGATGTGGTCTTTGCTCTGCCCAAGTAAGAACAGAACAAGTTCACCACAGTCACTTCTGTGTGCTCTTCATGCTGTCTGTGTTGGTGTTTAATGATTGGCACCGGTTTTGGGCTGTACTGTTTGTTTTTAAAGTAAACTGTGTCTTTGCACTGTCCTGTCCTGTCCTGCACCCTATCCTATGTCGTCTTCATCAGCGTACTGTATGCCTAGACTAACACTAGACAAATTTCTAGTTTGTGTGAACCATATACATGGCAAATAAAACGGATCTTGAATCTTGAACCACCAACAGTACAGAACTCTGTGGTTGATTTTATTGCCACTGTTATAAGTGTTCAATGGTTGGCACCATAATAGAATCAATAATGAACTCTGATCGCCGACCCTTCCCATCCCAGGGCCAACCCCTACTCCATGGCGGAGGGGGGCGCTGGGCGGCCGACCACGCCATTCCAGCGCACCGTGGGGGTGCAGACCGACTACAGGGACAGCGAGGCCCAGACGGACCCCTACACCCCTGAGTACGTGGTACGGCCCGGGACCGCCCCCCCGGAGTTGCTGACCCTGGCCACGCTGACCTGGGGTACGACCTCTTTGTCCGTCAGATTAATCGACTAATCGAAAAAACAATCGCTCGATTAATCGTTAGAAAAATAGTCGTTAGGTACTATCACCTCTATCTGTCCTGACCCCCTGATCCCTGCCCACCACCCACCCGCGCCCCACCCCCCTCTCTCAGGGCGAGGCCTGCCGGCCGGCCTGGCGGAGATGGAGATGATCGAGCGGGCGCGGGCCAAGCGGGCGTGGGAGGCCACGCTGCCCCCCCTGGCGGACCTGAGCCAGCTGGGCCAGAGGAGGAGGATGATGGAGCAGATGGAGAGGAAGGAATGGGCCTTCCGGGAGGACGAGATCCAGAAGTGAGCGGAGGGAGAGAGAGTGAAAGAGGGGGAGAGTGATGTGAGGTGGGGGGGGGGGGGGCTAGGAGGAGAGCGCAGCGGCGGGTGCGTTATCACTGCTTCCTGGTGTAGATACTCACATAACCCTGCCTCTGGTCTCCCCCTGGTCTCCCCCTGGTCCTCCATCCTCCAACCCCCCCGTTCCATTCCTCTAACTCTTCAACTCTTCTACCCCCTCCCCCCCCTACGTCTGCTCTCTCACCTCCCCTGTCCCTTCTCTATCACCCCCTCTCCTTTCTCTGCCCCCCCTCCCCCCTCCTCTCTCTATCCCTGCCCCCCCCCTCCTCTCCTCTCTCTATCCCTGCCCCCCCCCCCCTCCCCCCTCCTCTCTATCCCTGCCCCCCCCCTCCTCTCCTCTCTCTATCCCTGCCCCCCCTCCTCTCCTCTCTCTATCCCTGCCCCCCCCCCTCCCCCCTCCTCTCCTCTCTCTATCCCTGCCCCCCCCCCCTCCTCTCCTCTCTCTATCCCTGCCCCCCCCCTCCTCTCCTCTCTCTATCCCTGCCCCCCCCCTCCTCTCCTCTCTCTATCCCTGCCCCCCCCCTCCTCCCCTCTCTCTATCCCTGCCCCCCCCCTCCTCTCCTCTCTCTATCCCTGCCCCCCCCTCCCCCCTCCTCTCTCTATCCCTGCCCTCCCCCCTCCTCTCCTCTCTCTATCCCTGCCCCCCCCCCCTCCTCTCTCTATCCCTGCCCCCCCCCTCCTCTCCTCTCTCTATCCCTGCCCTCCCTCCCTCCCCCCTCTCTCTATCCCTGCCCTCCCTCCCTCCTCTCCCCCCCCCCCTCCTCTCCTCTCTCTATCCCTGCCCTCCCTCCCCCCCCCCCCCCCCCCCCCCCCTCCTCCAGGCTGCAGGAGGCCCGGCTGACCCTGCTGACGGAGCTCCTGCGTCAGAGGGAGGAGGCCCAGCAGGGGGCCACGGTGGACAGGCTGGACCTGCAGTACTCCCAGTACCAGGCGGAGAAGGAGGCGCGCCTACGGAAGATCCGCAAAGACTACCTCGTCTGTGAGACACACACACGCGCACACACACTCACACACACACACATGCACACACACACACACACACACACACACACGTGCACACCAATGATCACTGCCGCTCTATATATGTGGTCACCAAGCAATGAAGTGTTCTTAAGCCCGATGTTAGAACTGTTGAAAACTGTTGACTGATAGTCCAAACCCCGCCCCCCACGGATAGTCCAAACCCCGCCCCCCACGGATGGTCCAAACCCCGCCCTCCACTGATAGTCCAAACCCCGCCCTCCACTGATAGTCCAAACCCCGCCCCCCACTGATAGTCCAAACCCCGCCCTCCACTGATAGTCCAAACCCCGCCCTCCACTCATAGTCCAAACCCCGCCCTCCACTCATAGTCCAAACCCCGCCCCCCAGCGCTGAGGAAGCTGACGGCCAGGAGGAGGAACGTGGAGGAGAAGCTGGAGCGCCGTGACATCATCAGGGACTATTCCGACTACTCGTCCCAGACGTACGCCCCGCTGACCCGCGTCGGCCTGTTCCCCGACCGCCGCTCCCAACGCCACGAGGTCCGGAGCCGTTACCTCGACACCTACGAAGGTCTGTGAGTCGGACGCTGGTTAGCGTCATTCTGAGTGACCATGCTCAGTAGGGCTGGCTTAAAAAAAAACATTAATCGATTCTGAATCGATTCTGAATCAAATTATTCCGAATCGATTCATGAATCCCAAAATCGATCTTTTATTTAATGAATGAATAAATGAAGGAATGAATAGTTCATTCATTCATTCATTCATTCACTTTTGGAAATCAGTATTGATACCCAGCCCTAGTATTGATGTGTTGCATAACTTGGCAGCCATGTAATCAAGGTCTTACAGCTAAAAAAAACAGGTTTTAGTAACACTAACCGATCTACATGGCTGTCAATCACAGGTCTGCTGGAGCTGGAGGCGGGACTTCCTGCGTCTGTGCTGGAACTGAGCGTGAAAGCTCCCAAACCGCCAACCGGCAAGGGCTTCGTCAAACGCGCCGCACGCAGAGAGATGGAGCTGATGAAGACACACCAGGTGACACACACACACACACACGCACACACACACAAACACAATTGAGCATTTATATCCTTGTGGGGCCCCATAAACCTAACCGTAGCCATAAAATGTAAACCTAACCTTAAACATAACCTTTGACCTCTAACCTTAACCCTAACCCTACCATTAAACCCAACCTTAACTCTAAACCTAACCCGATAACCCCAGAATACCCCCCTAAACCTAACCCTGAACGTAACCTTTGACCCCTAACCATAACCATAACCATAATTGTAACCCAAGCCCCTAAATCCTAACCTTATAGGGTCCATCAAAATGTCCCTACAAGGACTTGTATTCTATTTCTATTCTATTTCTGGGTTTAACAAGCACACCCAGACACACACACACACACACACACACACACACAGACTGGTAGTGTAACACCCTCTCTCTCGCCAGGTTCTGAAGGAGGAGAAGAACCGCGTGGAGGAGAAGCAAACGCTGCGTTTCCTCTACAAGACAGAGAAGCCTGTCCCCCGACCTGACACCCCCGTAGTGGACACGCCCCCTGAGGTTCACACACACACACACACACACACACACACACACACACACACCTGTCCCCCGACCTGACACCCCCGTAGTGGACACGCCCCCTGAGGTTCACACACACACACACACACACCTGTCCCCCGACCTGACACCCCCGTAGTGGACACGCCCCCTGAGGTTCACACACACACACACACACACACACACACACCTGTCCCCCGACCTGACACCCCCGTAGTGGACACGCCCCCTGAGGTTCACACACACACACACACACACACACCTGTCCCCCGACCTGACACCCCAGTAGTGGACACGCCCCCTGAGGTTCACACACACACACACACACACACACACACACACACACCTGTCCCCCGACCTGACACCCCCGTAGTGGACACGCCCCCTGAGGTTCACACACACACACACACACACCTGTCCCCCGACCTGACACCCCCGTAGTGAACCAGCCCCCTGAGGTTCACACACACACACACACACACACACACACACACCTGTCCCCCGACCTGACACCCCCGTAGTGGACACGCCCCCTGAGGTTCACACACACACACACACACACACACACCTGTCCCCCGACCTGACACCCCCGTAGTGAACCAGCCCCCTGAGGTTCACACACACACACACACACACACACAAACACACCTGTCCCCCGACCTGACACCCCCGTAGTGGACCAGCCTCCTCAGGTTAACACACACACACACATACACACACACACACACACACACACCTGTCCCCCGACCTGACACCCCCGTAGTGGACACGCCCCCTGAGGTTAACACACACACACACACAGTGAGTGTATACCACTGTTGGGTGTAATACGTTACAAAGGATATTATTTTCCTTTATAATTGTAATTGTAAATAAAATAATTGTAACTATTTTTCAGTAACTTGCCCAACACTGATGCACACACACACTCAGACAGATGCTTCACCCTGAAGCAGTGTGTGAGACAGAGCTGTGTTTCTGTAGGGGGACGAGGAGCGAGAGCTGGCTGTCATCTACCTGCAGAAGCTGCTGAGGGGAAGAAGCATCCAGAACCAGGTGTGTGTGTGGGGGGGGGGGGGACTCACAGGTGTGTGTGTGTGTGTGGGGGGGGGGGGGGACTCACAGGTGTGTGTGTGTTTGGGGGGGGGGGTTGCGAAAAAATGCAGAAAATAAGTTCTGTGTTTAACAGAGACCCCCAGAATAGAGTAGGTTTTATGCCGGCGATGCTTATACATACTGTACATTATTCATCTTTGTCTGTGGTTGTGATGTAAATGGTGTGTGTGTGAGTGTGTGTTCCTGTGTGTGCGTGTGTGTGTGTTCCTGTGTGTATGTGTGCACGTGTGTGTGTTCCTGTGTGTGTGTGTTTCTGTGTGTGTGTGAGTGTGTGTGTGTGAGTGTGTGTGTGTTTGTGTGTATGTGTGTGTGCGCGTGTGTGTGTGTGCGTGTTCCTGTGTTTATGTGTGTGTGTGTGTGTGTGTGTGTGTGTATGCGCGTGTGTGTGTGTTCCTGTGTGTGTGTGTGTTCCTGTGTGTGTGTGTGTGCATGTGTGTGTGTGTGTGTGTGTGTGTTCATGTGTGTGTGTGTGTGTGTTCCTGTGTGTGTGTCAGATGTTTGAGGGGAAGGAGAAGCGTATGGAGCTGATCCAGGAGCTGAGGACCACCCACGCCCTGCAGAGAGAGGAGCAGGAACAGCAGAGAGCACACACACACATCACCCTGGAGAGACAGAGACAGAGAGAGACACACACACACAAGGTAATACACACACACACACATCACCCTGGAGAGACAGAGACAGAGAGACACACACACACACACAAGGTAATACACACACACACACACACATCACCCTGGAGAGACAGAGACAGAGAGACACACACACACACAAGGTAATACACACACACACACACATCACCCTGGAGAGACAGAGACAGAGAGACACACACAAAAGGTAATACACACACACACACACACATACACATCACCCTGGAGAGACAGAGACAGAGAGACACACACACAAGGTAATACACACACACACACACACACACACACATCACCCTGCAGAGACAGAGACATAGAGACACACACACACACACAACCCCTCCTCCTGTCCCCCTGAACCAGTCCTCTCTGCTGGAGGGATACCAGGCTGAGCTGGTCTCTCTTAACCCCTCCTCCTGTCCCCCTGGACCAGGCCTCTCTGCTGGAGGGATACATGGCGGGCGTGGCAGGGGCGGAGCTCGTCCACATGCTGGACTTCCTGTGGAAGGAGCTGATTCGCCTGCAGGAGGAGCGCAGGATCCACGCCTTCACGCTATTGGCCGAGAGAGACCGCCGTCTCCGAGAGGCCGAAGAGAGTGGGCGGAGACAAGTGGAGGAGCGCAGACGCAGGGAGGAGGATGAGATCTTCAGACAGGTGTGTGTGTGTGTGTGTGTGTGTGTGTGTGTGTGCTTGTGTGTGTGTGTGTGTGTGTGTGTGTGTGTGTGTGAGGTTACAGCCGCAGGTGGTGGGGGTACACCAGGACACGGTAGACCTGTTCCTGGAGGAGTGTGTGTGTGTGTGTGTGTGTGTGTGTGTGTGCGCGCAGGTGGTGGGGGTACACCAGGACACGGTAGACCTGTTCCTGGAGGAGTGTGTGTGTGTGTGTGTGTGTGTGTGTGTGTGTGTGTGTGTGTGTGTGTGTGTGCGCGCAGGTGGTGGGGGTACACCAGGACACGGTGGACCTGTACCTGGAGGACGTGATCCTGGGGACGCTGGAGCAGACGGCCGACCAGCAGGCCAGGGAGGAGGTCCGCAGGCAGGCCAGGGAGGTCAACGACATCGCCTACGCTCTGGAGGACACGTAAGGGACACTTTACTGTGACCACAGGAGGAGACCAATCCCGATGCCATTGTCACCTCCCTGCTATTCCCACATGGCGCACACTTGAAGAGCTTCCGGCAAATGTTCTGAGTGCTTAATACAAGTGCGGCTGGCAGGTTCACGTGTGTGTGTGTGTGTGTGTGTGTGTGTGTGTGTGTGTGTGTGTGTGTGTGTGTGTGTGTGTGTGTGTGTGTGTGTGTGTGTGCGTGTGAAGTCGGAGCAGCCTGCAGTCGGAGGAGATCGTGGCAGAGCTGGTGTACAGCTTCCTCATCCCAGAGGTCCAGAAGATCAGCGTCAGGGACCGAGGTGAGAGAGTACTGTTAGACTGAGGAGAGAGAGTACTGTTAGACTGAGGAGAGAGTACTGTTAGACTGAGGAGAGAGTACTGTTAGACTGAGGAGAGAGTACTGTTAGACTGAGGAGAGAGTACTGTTAGACTGAGGAGAGAGAGTACTGTTAGACTGAGGAGAGAGAGTACTGTTAGACTGAGGAGAGAGAGTACCGTTAGACCGAGGAGAGAGAGTACTGTTAGACTGAGGAGAGAGAGTACTGTTAGACTGAGGAGAGAGAGTACTGTTAGACTGAGGAGAGAGAGTACTGTTAGACTGAGGAGAGAGAGTACTGTTAGACTGAGGAGAGAGTACTGTTAGACTGAGGAGAGAGAGTACTGTTAGACTGAGGAGAGAGAGTACTGTTAGACTGAGGAGAGAGAGTACTGTTAGACTGAGGAGAGAGAGTACTGTTAGACTGAGGAGAGAGAGTACTGTTAGACTGAGGAGAGAGAGTACTGTTAGACTAAGGAGAGAGAGTACTGTTAGACTGAGGAGAGAGAGTACTGTTAGACTGAGGAGAGAGTACTGTTAGACTGAGGAGAGAGAGTACTGTTAGACTGAGGAGAGAGAGTACTGTTAGACTGAGGAGAGAGAGTACTGTTAGACTGAGGAGAGAGAGTACTGTTAGACTGAGGAGAGAGAGTACTGTTAGACTGAGGAGAGAGAGTACTGTTAGACTGAGGAGAGAGAGTACTGTTAGACTGAGGAGAGAGAGTACTGTTAGACTGAGGAGAGAGAGTACTGTTAGACTGAGGAGAGAGAGTACTGTTAGACTGAGGAGAGAGAGTACTGTTAGACTGAGGAGAGAGAGAGTACTGTTAGACTGAGGAGAGAGAGTACTGTTAGACTGAGGAGAGAGAGTACTGTTAGACTGAGGAGAGAGAGAGTACTGTTAGACTGAGGAGAGAGAGTACTGTTAGACTGAGGAGAGAGTACTGTTGGACTGAGGAGAGAGAGTACTGTTAGACTGAGGAGAGAGAGTACTGTTAGACTGAGGAGAGAGAGTACTGTTAGACTGAGGAGAGAGAGAGTACTGTTAGACTGAGGAGAGAGAGTACTGTTAGACTGAGGAGAGAGTACTGTTAGACTGAGGAGAGAGAGTACTGTTAGACTGAGGAGAGAGAGTACTGTTAGACTGAGGAGAGAGAGTACTGTTAGACTGAGGAGAGAGTACTGTTAGACTGAGGAGAGAGAGTACTGTTAGACTGAGGAGAGAGTACTGTTAGACTGAGGAGAGAGAGTACTGTTAGACTGAGGAGAGAGAGTACTGTTAGACTGAGGAGAGAGAGTACTGTTAGACTGAGGAGAGAGTACTGTTAGACTGAGGAGAGAGTACTGTTAGACTGAGGAGAGAGAGTACTGTTAGACTGAGGAGAGAGAGTACTGTTAGACTGAGGAGAGAGTACTGTTAGACTGAGGAGAGAGTACTGTTAGACTGAGGAGAGAGAGTACTGTTAGACTGAGGAGAGAGAGTACTGTTAGACTGAGGAGAGAGAGTACTGTTAGACTGAGGAGAGAGAGTACTGTTAGACTGAGGAGAGAGAGTACTGTTAGACTGAGGAGAGAGAGTACTGTTAGACTGAGGAGAGAGAGTACTGTTAGACTGAGGAGAGAGATTATACTGTTAGACTGAGGAGAGAGAGTACTGTTAGACTGAGGAGAGAGAGTACTGTTAGACTGAGGAGAGAGTACTGTTAGACTGAGGAGAGAGTATACTGTTAGACTGAGGAGAGAGATTATACTGTTAGACTGAGGAGAGAGTACTGTTAGACTGAGGAGAGAGAGAGTACTGTTAGACTGAGGAGAGAGTATACTGTTAGACTGAGGAGAGAGAGTATACTGTTAGACTGAGGAGAGAGAGTACTGTTAGACTGAGGAGAGAGTACTGTTAGACTGAGGAGAGAGAGAGTACTGTTAGACTGAGGAGAGAGAGTACTGTTAGACTGAGGAGAGAGAGTACTGTTAGACTGAGGAGAGAGAGTACCGTTAGACTGAGGAGAGAGTATACTGTTAGACTGAGGAGAGAGAGTACTGTTAGACTGAGGAGAGAGAGTACTGTTAGACTGAGGAGAGAGAGTACCGTTAGACCGAGGTGAGAGAGTACTGTTAGACTGAGGTGAGAGAGTACTGTTAGACTGAGGAGAGAGAGTACTGTTAGACTGAGGAGAGAGAGTACCGTTAGACCGAGGTGAGAGAGTAGCGTTATGGTGTCACTGACTGTCAGTTGTCTCATATGCAACGCTGTCCCCTGTTCTCCTCACCCTGTCCTTCTCTGCCCCCCCCCCCCCCCCCCTCCTCAGTGCGTCAAAGCCAGCGCAGACACTTGCAGGCAGCCCACCAGATCATCCATGGAGCTGCGGGCAGCTCTGGGGCCCCTCCTGGTCCCTTGGGGACCCCGCGGCCACCCTCCCCCTCCGGCAGGGCCTCCAGCCGCCTCCTGAAGGAGATGCTGGACCAGGTGGAGCGCCAGGAGGAACAGTAGGGAGGTGTCTGGAGTAAGAATTACACCAACGTAAAGACCTTCAGAGGTCAGGAGAGAACTTGGTGCTCCTTCACATTGTCCTTGTATTTCATTTGAAAATGTTTGGCTTCGAATAAAAAGGATGCTACTCCATGGCGAAGTGGCTCTGTGCTTCTTATGTGTATCAGAGCTGATGACCAGTTATTTGAGATGTCCATATCCACTAGCCTAGCTTTACAACTATCCACTAGCCTAGCTTTACAACTATCCACTAGCCTAGCTTTACAACTATCCACTAGCCTAGCTTTACAACTATCCACTAGCCTGGCTTTACAACTATCCACTAGCCTGGCTTTACAACTATCCACTAGCCTGGCTTTACAACTATCCACTAGCCTGGCTTCGCAATGAGGTCATGGTTGCAGCATGGATGTAGAATGGATGTAGCATGGATGTAGCATGGATGTAGCATGGGTGTAGCATGGATGTAGCATGGGTGTAGCATGGGTGTAGCATGGATATAGCATGAGTGTAGCATGGAAAGAATGGTGGGTGTAGGAGGAAATGACAGGGACAGCGTGTATGACAGAATGTGTTCCCGCTCACGACAGACCAAGCAGAGAACAGAAACAGCTTCCCACTGGATTCGGTGATATCATTAGAATTTAATCCGATTTCACCAACATGTGCCTTTGAAACGGTCTACAGTACGGTTTCCTACCTACAGTTCTGTGTGTCAAAGTCAAAGCCAGATTTTATTTGTCACATACATACACTGTACATCATACAGGTATAAAGTGCAGTGAAATGGTGCTAGTTTCTAAGAATCAAGGTTCATATCAACGTTCAAATATACTTTCTCACATCGCTGTATGTACTGTAGGACAGTGAAACACAAAATTAAATTCATCCTTAACAACACCAAGATCACAAATTATGCTTAATAGTAGAGTAAAAAAAAAGTATTGGATATTGTGTGTGTGTCTGTGTGCGTGTGTTTGCATATCAGTGTGTGTCCATGTATGAAGTGGTTTTAAAGCTACCACTGTAGCTACTGCTGATGTGCATGACAGCCTGTGGTTGAACCAGTTCGTCTATGTGGTTTAGTTTACAGAAAAAGCCTCAGACCACCACCCCACCTACCATACCTTCCTGTTATTCTCTCTGCGTTCCACTCTCTGTCTGTCTTCTGTCTGTCTGTACGTTGGTCCAGATTTCCTTTTGGATTTTGAATTTATTAATGTGAAGCACTTGTACTATTGTGCCGGCAGGTTACCATAGGCAACAGTCCAGAAAAACTGGCCACTTGGTGAGAAGATCACCACGAATACAGGATGTCTTAACGGGGATCACTTAGTGGATTAAAGAGACACACACAGAGACATGCACACACACACAGACCTGGGAACATGAATATCAAACGTAGCCTGGGTTGACATTGACCTCATTGGCTGGTTCGTCTTCCCTGCTGATTTGCACTACAGCCTTGTAAGCTGATTGCCATTGGTGAAGACATGAATGAGGAGGAGTGTCTTGACTGTAAAGTAATGTCTTCCTGTAGTGGCCTCCATCAGAACTGAATGTAGTAGCTGCATAAAACTAGACCCTGAGACTACAAGTAGCACCGGCATATGACAGAGAGTGATCAGGTCTTTTAGAAACACACAAATGACCACAGGACCTGTCATATGACCGGATCTGACGCGACACAGACCACAGTTCTGCTCTGGTCCAATCTCTTTGAATCACTCCCCTCTGGCAAGAGACTGGACCAAGACCTCGCTCCACTAAACAGCTTCTTCCCCGCGGCCATCAGCCTCAAAAACTAGACTTGTGTCCCCCTGTGACCCCCCCCCCCCACACACACACACACACACAAACTTACTATACCCTTTGCCCCACTTGCACACGAACACTGATCGTACCACATATCGCAACGGCACACACATAAATAAAACATCACACATACTGTACAGTACACCACACTACACTCTGCAGACACCCTGTACATACTCTCACACACACTCCATTCTGTATTGTGTATTTGTAATTTTTTCTTTTGGATATTTTGTATTTGTCCTGTCCTTTCCTGCGCTGTCTAATGTCGTCTCCATCAGTGTCTGCACCATCAACCTAAGCAAATTCCTAGCATGTGTTAACTATAATATGGCAATAAGCTGATGTTGAATATTGAGTGCGTGTCAGAGACAGGCAGCACTCTGCGTTGGCCCGTTGCTAGGGGAGGAGGATGAGATCTCCACGGTCTCTCTTGTCATTGTATCATTTCCGTTTTCCTACTTCATCTCACCGTTTCTTCTTCTCCCCCCCACACACCACTTCCTGCCCGGTGTGAGTGCCACCCCTCTCTCCCTTTCTCGCTCTCTATTTCTCTCAATTTCAATTTCAGTGCACTGGCATAGCAAGAAAAGTATTGCCAAACATTATAGTACATGTGTACTGTATGAAAATTGAACAATACAAAAGAAATGCAAATATAGATAATACTGATGATTGAGTCAACCATAGATTTACACTCTGCTCTGTCTCTCTCTCTGTTTTGTAAGGATGTCTCAATAAAGAGCATCAAAAGTCTTCTTTCTTTCTCTCTCTCTCTGTCTCTCTCTCTCATGCATTCACTGCCCCCTCCTCTCTGCTGTAGGTGGTTCCCAGCGCCCCCTGCTGGTCCCTCTGATGCGGTTCCTCTACACCCTGAGGAACCGTGGTCTGCAGGTTCCTCTACACCCTGAGGAACCGGGGTCTGCAGGATGTAGAGATGTCATCATGCAGACCGTCGCTCTTCTCCTGGGTCGGACAGAGGGGGGAGAGGGAGGAGGGGAGCCAGGGGGTGAAAGGAAGCTGTCGCCAGGTTAGACTGGACTGGACCACATACTAAAGGGAATAGTAGAGCCTAACATTGTACAATTCATCCGTGTCCTTCAGTTTTCAGCTCTTTCCATTCTTGTAAATATCTGGTAGCAGCTACTTGTTTTTATATATTTAGTATGTAGTTTTTATGTAGCCTACTTTTTGCATTTACTCATCAAGCACACTTAGAAGCCAGCTAAAACATTTCACTGCACATTTTACTTGTATGATGGAGTAGGCAGCTATGTGACAAATAAACTTTGAACTTGTGTAACCTGATTCTAATCTAAAGGTTTAATAATGTATATTAAATTCCACTCAAGTTGCAATTCACATTTGCATAGCACAGCATACCGTGGGTACGGTATTACAAGGAAAGGCTCACAGTTCAGAATCATGGTTGTTTGATACCCCGGTACACCCTAAAACAGTATACCATTACATCAATAGTCTATACAGGGGATAGGGGAATAAAAAGAAGCATGTCTGTATGTCTGATCCATGCAGTGGAACATTCACTAATATCTGATCTGGAATCTGTCTGCCCAGTATATGTGTCAAGTAAATATACTGTGTATGTTTTCTTAGAACGATTCTGAAAGGCTTGTTACCTCTCTCCTATGCTGATACCCATGTGACACAATGTTCCATAGTATACTAGGAACATGTACACTTTTTGTGGTAGAAGAGGGCATTGATGTCATGGAAAACATTTTATTGAAAGCATTTATCAGCTCAGTTGAGAAGCCAAGAAGGTTGCAGGAAGGCGTCCAGGCAGGTGGCAGGGCCCGCAGTGGTGCAGCCTCTGCCGCTTGGCCCCCGGGCCCCTTGGAGACAACGTCCATGTCCGAGCTGCAGACGCTGCACTGCCTCCTGCGCGTGGCTGGGCTGGTGGAGCTTGGCGTGCTGCCGCAAGGCCGACTATGGCGGGAACACCTCCGCGCACGACGGGCACAGGAACTCACCCTTCTCCTCCTGCCTCCTTTCTGGGCCTCCCGGGCCCCGGCCTCACCGTCACCCCGTCTCCATCCAACAACAGTTTCCCTTAACATTTTAACAGTTTTCTTCTCTGCCAGTTTGGGGCGTTGTGCAGCTTGGTGTCATCAGGGCCTTCGACGCCCCTGATGACACCACCCCCGCCGCCGCCACCTGGCACTGACTCTGGACGTTGTGCAGCTTGGTATGGGCCAGGAGGGACAGGTGGTGCAGGAAGACCTTGCCGCAGACCTGGTGGCAGACCAAAATGCCTCTGGATGCAATTGGATAGACCTACAAACAATCACAAGCAACGAAAGGTAGGTTAGTCGTCGTATCATCGTATTATGTAGGTACATTCGTTGTATCAAACCCGACTCATATTAGATAAACAGTTGTGATTGGCGTGCCTGATCTGGCAGGATCTCGCCCTTTCGCTGCTTGATGATCAGCGGCCAGGTGCCATCACCCCGACGGATGTCCTTCTCCTGGCTGTGCTTCTCCTTGCAGTGCAGGTAGAGCTTGGCCATGCTCAGGAACTCCATGTCAGTTGGAGTGGTGTGGAGAGTTCAGCAGGTTGGAGAACAGGCCGTGGTCACAGTGGTGTGGAGAGTTCAGCAGGTTGGAGAATTTGCTTGCGGCAGTGGCTAGTTGCAAAACTAGAATGGAGAAGTAAGACGCCTCCTTCCCTCCACTAGTCTGGGGGTCCACCTTGGGCAAGTGGTAGTACCCCCTAGCCCCCCTACCTGGGGTTACAGGAAAAAACCCTGATGACAGAACACCAAAAAGGAAGAGAGACCCGGCCCGGAGGAAGCCCGGGGCCCTCGTCTGGAGCCAGGCCCAGACGGAGGGCCCGCATGCGAGCGCCTGGTGGCCGGGCTTACCACGGAGCCCGGCCGGGCCCAGCCCGAATAAGCAACGTGGAAGCACCATCTCCTCCTCCATCGTCCCGTGGACCCACCACCCGCGGGAGGAATTGTCGGGGTTGGGTGCGCTGCCAACTAGGTGGCGGTGAAGGCGGGGGGCACCGACGGACCGGACCCGGGCGGCAAAGGCTGGCTGTGGGGACATGGAACGTGACCTCGCTGGGGGGGAAGGAGCCGGAGCTTGTGAGGGAGGTGGAGCGATACCAATTACACCTGGTGGGGCTAACCTCCACGCACAGCACCGGCGCCGGAACCAAACTCCTGGATAGGGGTTGGACCCTGTTCTTCTCTGGAGTTGCTCACGGTATGAGGCGTAAGGCAGGTGTGGCTATACTAGCTAGACCCCAGCTGAGCGCCTCTGTGCTGGAGTTCACCCCAGTGGACGAGAGGGTCGCCTCCCTGCGCCTTAGGACTGTGGGGGGGGGGGACTCTGACTGTGGTTTGTGCTTATGCACCGAACAGCAGTTCAGAGTACTCAGCCTTCCTGCAGACCCTGAGTGGAGTCCTTTTGGGGGCTCCTGCAGGGGACTCCAGTGTCCTACTGGGGGACTTCAATGCACACGTAGGCAATGATGGAGAAACTTGGAGGGGCGTGATTGGGAGGCATGGCCACCACGATCTGAACATGAGTGGTGTTTTGTTGTTGGACTTCTGTGCTAGTCACGGTTTGTCCATAACAAACAACATGTTCGAACACAAGGATGCCCACAAGTACACCTGGCATCAGAACACCTTAAGCCGAAGGTCGATGATCGATTTCGTTATCGTATCATCTGATCTGAGGCCATGCGTTTTGGACACTCGGGTAAAGAGAGGGGCAGAGCTGTCCACTGATCACCATCTGGTGGTGAGCTGGTTTCGATGGCGGGGGAAACTTCTGGACAGACCTGGAAAACCCAAGCGTGTAGTGAGGGTGAACTGGGAACGTCTGGAGGAAGAGCCTGTCCGGAGAGATTTCAATTGCCACCTCCGGCGGAGCTTCTCAGGCATCCCTGTGGAGGTTGGGGACATCGAGCATGAGTGGTCGGTGTTCAAAGCCTCCATTGCTGAAGCTGCGGCTGGGAGCTGTGGCCTGAGGGCCATAGGTACCTCAAGGGGCGGTAACCCTCGGACACCGTGGTGGACAGCGGTGGTGAGGGAAGCCGTCCGACTGAAGAAGGAGGCCTTCCGGGTTATGTTAGCCCGGGAGACCCCAGAAACAGTTGCAGGGTATCGACTGGCCCGGAGGGCTGCGGCTTCGGCCGTGACCAAGGCAAAGCAGCGGGTGTGGGAGGAGTTCGGAGAAACCATGGAGAAGGACTTTCAGTCGGCACCAAAGTGTTTCTGGAAGACCATCAGACACCTCAGGAAGGGAAAGCGGGGGACCATCCAAGCTGTATACAGCAAGGAGGGGACACTGCTGACCTCAACTGAGGAGGTTGTTGAGCGTTGGAAGGAGCACTTTGAGGAACTCCTGAACCCGACTAATCCACCCTCTACGATCGAGGCAGAGCCGGAAGATGATGGGGGGTCGTCAATGTCCTTGGAGGAGGTCACTGAGGTAGTCAAACAACTCCACAGTAGCAGAGCCCCAGGGACTGATGAGATCCGTCCAGAAATGCTGAAGGCGCTGGGTGTAGAGGGGCTGTCTTGGTTGACACGCCTCTGTAACATTGCGTGGAAGTCTGGGTCAGTGCCGAAGGAGTGGCAGACTGGGGTGGTGGTCCCAATATTCACAAAAGGGGACCAGAGGGTGTGTGCGAATTATAGAGGCATCACATTACTCAGCCTCCCATGGAAAGTTTACTCCAAGGTGCTGGAAAGGAGGGTCCGGCCGATAGTCGAACCTCAGATCGAAGAGGAACAATGCGGATTTCGTCCTGGTCGTGGAACTACCGACCAGCTCTTCACTCTCGCAAGGATCTTGGAGGGGGCTTGGGAGTTTGCCCAACCTGTCTACATGTGTTTTGTGGACTTGGAGAAGGCTTACGACCGGGTCGAGATCACGGATACAAGCGGCCGAAATGAGTTTTCTCCGGAGGGTGGCTGGGGTCTCCCTGAGAGATCGGGTGAGAAGTTCAGTCATCCGGGAGAGACTCGGAGTAGAGCCGCTGCTCCTTTGCGTCGAAAGGAGCCAGTTGAGGTGGTTTGGGCATCTAGTGAGGATGCCTCCTGGGCGCCTCCCTAGGGAGGTGTTCCAGGCGTGTCCGGCTGGGAGGAGGCCGCGGGGTAGACCCAGGACTAGGTGGCGGGACTACATCTCCGCACTGGCCTGTGAGCGGCTAAAGATTCCCCAGGCAGAGCTGGTTGATGCTGCTAGGGAAAGGGATGTCTGGGGCCCCCTGCTGGAGCTGCTGACTCCGCGACCCGACCCTGGATAAGCGGATGAAGATGATGATGATGGAGAATTTGCTGTTGTCAGGGTGTTGTAGAAAGTTCAGCAGGTTGAAGAACAGGCCGTCATTGTGGTGCCGTGGAGAGTTCACCAGGTTGGAGAACAGGCTGTCATTGGGTTGGTATGGAGAGTTCACCAGGTTGGAGAACAGGCTGTCATTGGGTTGGTATGGAGAGTTCAGCAGGTTGGAGAACAGGCTGTGGTCGGGGTGGGTGGGATCTCTGCAACCTGAATAAAAAAAAGGTTTTTTAGCTTGAAATTGGGTACCGGTGCAACAAATGTACTTTATAAGAAAAGCATGACATTTATAGTTAGTATAGCCTATACCATCATTTTACCAGATGTGGAGTTCATCAGGTTGGATAACTTGCCGTATTCAGGGTGGTGTGGAGAGTAATGCAGGTTGGAGAACAGGCTGTCATCGTGGTGCCATGGAGAGTTCAGCAGGTTGGAGAACAGGCCGTGGTCTCGGTGGTGTGGAGAGTTCAGCAGATTGGAGAATTTGCTGTTGTCAGGGTGGTTTAGAGGCTTCAGCAGGTTGAAGAACAGGCCGTCATTGGGTTGGTATGGAGAGTTCAGCAGGTTGGAGAATGGGCTGTCATTGGGTTGGTATGGAGAGTTCAGCAGGTTGGAGAGCAGGTGTAGGCGGGATCGGCGACCTGTCGCGGGGGCCCTCAGGGTCGAAGGTCAATGCTGCCGTCGCCGCAATTCAGTGTGAAGACATCAGCAGGCTGGAGAACAGGCTGTGATTGGGGTGTTGTACAGAGTTTGGCACCTTGGAGAACAGGCAGTCATTGGGGTGGTGTGGAGAGTTCAGCAGGTTGGAGAATTTGCTGTTGTCAGGGTGTTGTAGAAAGTTCAGCAGGTTGGAGAACAGGCTGTCACTGGGTTGGTATGGAGAGTTCACCAGGTTGGAGAACAGGCTGTCATTGAGTTGGTATGGAGAGTTCAGCATGTGGGTTGGTTGGGTTGGTGGTTTGGGTTGGTTGGGTTGATATGGGTTGGGTTGGTATGTAGAGTTCAGCAGGTTGGAGAACAGGCTGTGGTCGGGCTGGGTGGGATCTCTGCAACCTGAATAAAAAAAAGTTTTTTTTAGCTTGAAATTGGGTACCGGTGCAATAAATGTATTTTATAAGAAAAGCATGACATTTATAGTTAGTATAGCCTATACCATCATTTTACCAGATGTGGAGTTCATCAGGTTGGATAACTTGCCGTATTCAAGGTGGTGTGGAGAGTAATGCAGGTTGGAGAACAGGCTGTCATCGTGGTGCCATGGAGAGTTCAGCAGGTTGGAGAACAGGCCGTGGTCTCGGTGGTGTGGAGAGTTCAGCAGATTGGAGAATTTGCTGTTGTCAGGGTGGTTTAGAGGCTTCAGCAGGTTGAAGAACAGGCCGTCATTGGGTTGGTATGGAGAGTTCAGCAGGTTGGAGAATGGGCTGTCATTGGGTTGGTATGGAGAGTTCAGCAGGATGGAGAATGGGCTGTCATTGGGTTGGTATGGAGAGTTCAGCAGGTTGGAGAGCAGGTGTAGGCGGGATCGGCGACCTGTCGCGGGGGCCCTCAGGGTCGAAGGTCAATGCTGCCGTCGCCGCAATTCAGTGTGAAGACATCAGCAGGCTGGAGAACAGGCTGTGATTGGGGTGTTGTACAGAGTTTGGCACCTTGGAGAACAGGCAGTCATTGGGGTGGTGTGGAGAGTTCAGCAGGTTGGAGAATTTGCTGTTGTCAGGGTGTTGTAGAAAGTTCAGCAGGTTGGAGAACAGGCTGTCACTGGGTTGGTATGGAGAGTTCACCAGGTTGGAGAACAGGCTGTCATTGAGTTGGTATGGAGAGTTCAGCATGTGGGTTGGTTGGGTTGGTGGTTTGGGTTGGTTGGGTTGATATGGGTTGGGTTGGTATGTAGAGTTCAGCAGGTTGGAGAACAGGCTGTGGTCGGGGTGGGTGGGATCTCTGCAACCTGAATAAAAAAAAGTTTTTTTTAGCTTGAAATTGGGTACCGGTGCAATAAATGTATTTTATAAGAAAAGCATGACATTTATAGTTAGTATAGCCTATACCATCATTTTACCAGATGTGGAGTTCATCAGGTTGGATAACTTGCCGTATTCAAGGTGGTGTGGAGAGTAATGCAGGTTGGAGAACAGGCTGTCATCGTGGTGCCATGGAGAGTTCAGCAGGTTGGAGAACAGGCCGTGGTCTCGGTGGTGTGGAGAGTTCAGCAGATTGGAGAATTTGCTGTTGTCAGGGTGGTTTAGAGGCTTCAGCAGGTTGAAGAACAGGCCGTCATTGGGTTGGTATGGAGAGTTCAGCAGGTTGGAGAATGGGCTGTCATTGGGTTGGTATGGAGAGTTCAGCAGGATGGAGAATGGGCTGTCATTGGGTTGGTATGGAGAGTTCAGCAGGTTGGAGAGCAGGTGTAGGCGGGATCGGCGACCTGTCGCGGGGGCCCTCAGGGTCGAAGGTCAATGCTGCCGTCGCCGCAATTCAGTGTGAAGACATCAGCAGGCTGGAGAACAGGCTGTGATTGGGGTGTTGTACAGAGTTTGGCACCTTGGAGAACAGGCAGTCATTGGGGTGGTGTGGAGAGTTCAGCAGGTTGGAGAATTTGCTGTTGTCAGGGTGTTGTAGAAAGTTCAGCAGGTTGGAGAACAGGCTGTCACTGGGTTGGTATGGAGAGTTCACCAGGTTGGAGAACAGGCTGTCATTGAGTTGGTATGGAGAGTTCAGCAGGTTGGAGAACAGGCTGTCATTGAGTTGGTATGGAGAGTTCAGCATGTGGGTTGGTTGGGTTGGTGGTTTGGGTTGGTTGGGTTGATATGGGTTGGGTTGGTATGGAGAGTTCAGCAGGTTGGAGAACAGGCTGTGGTCGGGGTGGGTGGGATCTCTGCAACCTGAATAAAAAAAAGTTTTTTTTAGCTTGAAATTGGGTACCGGTGCAATAAATGTATTTTATAAGAAAAGCATGACATTTATAGTTAGTATAGCCTATACCATCATTTTACCAGATGTGGAGTTCATCAGGTTGGATAACTTGCCTAGTGCAGGGTGGTGTGGAGAGTAATGCAGGTTGGAGAACAGGCTGTCATTGTGGTGCCATGGAGAGTTCAGCAGGTTGGAGAACAGGCCGTGGTCTCGGTGGTGTGGAGAGTTCAGCAGATTGCAGAATTTGCTGTTGTCAGGGTGGTTTAGAGGCTTCAGCAGGTTGAAGAACAGGCCGTCATTGGGTTGGTATGGAGAGTTCAGCAGGTTGGAGAATGGGCTGTCATTGGGTTGGTGTGGAGAATTCAGCAGGCTGGAGAGCAGGCCGTATTCAGGGTGGTTTGGAGAGTTCAACAGGTTGGAGAACAGGCCGTAGTTGAGGTGGGGTGGAGAGTTCAACAGGTTGGAGAACAGGCCGTAGTTGAGGTGGGGTGGAGAGTTCAACAGGTTGGAGAACAGGCCGTAGTTGAGGTGGGGTGGAGAGTTCAACAGGTTGGAGAACAGGCCGTAGTTGAGGTGGGGTGGAGAGTTCAGCAGGTTGGAGAACAGGCCGTAGTTGAGGTGGGGTGGAGAGTTCAGCAGGTTGGAGAACAGGCCGTAGTTGAGGTGGGGTGGAGAGTTCAACAGGTTGGAGAACAGGCCGTAGTTGAGGTGGGGTGGAGAGTTCAGCAGGTTGAAGAACAGGCCGTGGTTGGAGTGGTGTGGGGAGCTCAGCAGGTTGGAGAACAGGCCGTAGTTGGGATGATGTGGAGAGTTCAGCAAGAACAGGTTGTGGTCACGGTGGTGTGGGGAGTTCAGCGGATTGGAGAATTTGCTGTTGTGGCCCTTTGGGTCTAATTTTCTATAGGTAATACTTACCATGAGGTTTATTTTCAGATGTGGGGGTAAGTCAGACAATAACTTAGAATTTTCAAACATGCTTAATTTTGGAACCAGTGTAGAAAAACATTTAAGGTGTCATTTCCAACAAAATTGAGGATGCACACTCATTCAGTGATACAAGAATGCCAGAACCAAGAATCAAGGTCAAGGTCAAATTATGTAGCAAGTGCTCTTAATGTTCTGCTCGAGTACTACCTGGGCTGGAGTAATGTTCTCTAGTTCCAGACTTCTGTGTGGATAGCTGTTTCAAGACATCATTCATGCCGTACTACTCACTTGTTGGGTTGTACATCAGCACCACAAATCACTCAAGCAGTAACTGATTGTTCACGGACCTCACTTGGTATGCATAGCTCATTGAAAGCATCATTCACCTCTGAGAAAGACTTCCATGCCCTGCCCCCCCCCCCACACACACACACAGACACACATTTACACATGCACAAACACACTAGAGATGGACAAATGGATGAGCAAAAATCTTAGTTCATTTGAGAACAATGTTTATTAAATAGATTGAGTGTGATGATGTTCCGTCAGCATGACCAGGTTGATGATCCTGGTGGGGATATCTTGAATAGATAAGAGACATTAGATTAGGATGATTACATATAGGCTCACCAATACATTACATAGTTATACGTTAGACGTATGATCAGGCCTATTTATTAAATACATAAAGACAATGTTATCAAAATATGTAAATTATCCAGCTATCCAAATATGTACAGTCTCCACATCTAGAAAAATACAATTCAACATTTAACATGGCTAGAAAGCAAATTGTTTTTTAACTTGAAACTATTGGGGCAATTTAGACATTTAAAATGTTATACTATTACACAGTCCTACTCATATTAGCTAGCATGTAAAATGTTTCAGCTAAAATTAATTATGCATACATTACTTTCTAGCCAGCTTGTCACATTACAATTACAGGCTCTGTTCAGTTTAATTCAACCAAAACACAACTTTATTGTTGCAAGAAAACTGTTAGCTATCTTACAAAATCAAAAGACATCTTTAATGTTGCAAGAAAACTGGTAGGTAGCTAACAAGCAAAGTCTTACAATCCTACTCAGGTTAGCTAGCAAGCAAAAAAAAAAAAAAGCATGTTCTTATGGATAAAGTTTCAGATTCAACAATCACATACCTTCATCCTGTGTTCTTTTATCCATCTGCAACATTATGCCGCGTTCCAGGCAACCCGTACCTTGTGTTTTTCCGACCTCAAACCCGTAACTTCCCACCCGTGAACTCGTACAGCTCGATGTACTACCAGTTGCCGGGTGGGAAGTTACGGGTTTGACTGCCATTCCAGAGCATTTTCACGTGTAGGAGGTAGGAAAAACACGAGTTACGGGTTGCCTGGAACGCACCATTATTCCCTTGAGCGCCAGTCCAGCAGGTTTTTTTAAGAGCTAGGGCTGGCCCAGAACATTCCGTCGGAAGAAATCCCATTAGAGTCTGGGCTAGTATAGTCCCTTAGTTCATAGAACCATGGTTACGACAGTAACCTTCGTTATAGTGACCAAAATTACCATGGTTATCAATATTATCACAGAAAATGGTACTGATACACACATAATTATCATTATTAGGGGGCGATCACACCTGGAAAAGACGCTAGAAACGCGGACGCTTCAAAGACGCTTGAACGCTTGAAACGCCTGGGCCAAATATGACGATGACGAAATGGCGCTTCTCGCGTCTGACACTCAAAAGTTGAAAATAGTTCAATTTTTTTTTATTCAGCGTCTACAAACACGCGTCAACAAGAAAAGACGCTTGAAAGACGCCCGTCGAAAAAGACGCCGGAACGCCAGTCAGATGCGCCGAATCATAGGAAATCAATGGTTTTACTAGTGTCTCGTTTCTAGCGTCTTTCCCAGGTGTGATCGCCCCCTTATTCTTTTTCAATCATCATTTACTCAATCACTCATGCACATACACACACCCCTTTTCTCCATTGAGCTTCTTTTGTGTCTTAAAACGCAGTGCCAATTTTATCACGACCAAAGGGGCTGCCAAAGTGCCGAGTTATCTCGTGTAGCTTTAAAGTCGCGCAGAAATGGATGTTAGGAATCACCTAGCTTCCGTAGTTTGACGTATTTCCACCTGAAACAGGCTGCAAGGGCGGGACATTCATTTAGACGAATTCCATTGGAACGTAGTCAAGCGGGCGGAATATTCAACTCTTGAGGCGGGACATAACGTTTAGAGGAATTTATTTCGTTTTGATTGACAGGGTGGATGTCGTGAGATTATTGTTATTATTATTATTATTATTGATTATGCCAAAAATCTAAGGTACCTGGTGTCGTAATGGCACATGACCTACCATTTTCCAGGAAGTAAGCAATTATATACTTTGATATAAGAATACAGCAAAAGTAGAATTTTGTTTCGACACCAAAGGCAACCATCAGTATAAATGGTACATATACAGTACAGTCACCTTCTTACTTCCAGCTTCACCCCTGACACACCACTCCCCATTCATCCCCCACTCATATTCTTTATTTTTTATTTGAGAGCTAAAAACAATCTTTAAAAGGTTCTGCTGAAGTAAAGGTGGTGGCAACGTCTCCCGACACCTCTGCTTAGAAGTATGGTATCAGGTTTTATCTGATATGGTCTTCTCCCAACAAATTCTGTCCTCATTGTCTCAGCTGCATCAGTTAGTAATGGTTCATCTGTCTCAGCAGGATCAGTTGGTAGTGGTTCATCTGTCTCAGCAGGATCAGTTAGTAATGGTTCATCTGTCTCAGCAGGATCAGTAGGTAGTGGTTCATCTGTCTCAGAAGGATCAGTTGGTAGTGGTTCATCTGTCTCACCAGGATCACTTGGTAGTGGTTCATCTGTCTCACCAGGATCACTTGGTAGTGGTTCATCTGTCTCAGCAGGATCACTTGGTAGTGGTTCATCTGTCTCAGCAGGATCAGTTGGTAGTGGTTCATGTGTCTCAGCAGAATCAGTTGGTGGTTCATCTGTCTCAGAAGGATCAGTTGGTAGTGGTTCATGTGTCTCAGCAGGATCAGTTGGTAGTGGTTCATCTGTCTCAGCAGGATCAGTTGGTGGTTCATCTGTCTCAGAAGGATCAGTTGGTGGTTCATCTGTCTCAGCAGGATCAGTTGGTAGTGGTTCATGTGTCTCAGCAGAATCAGTTGGTGGTTCATCTGTCTCAGAAGGATCAGTTGGTAGTGGTTCATGTGTCTCAGCAGGATCAGTTGGTAGTGGTTCATCTGTCTCAGCAGGATCAGTTGGTGGTTCATCTGTCTCAGAAGGATCAGTTGGTGGTTCATCTGTCTCAGCAGGATCAGTTGGTAGTGGTTCATGTGTCTCAGCAGGTGTGTGTGTGTCTCATCAGGCTGGACAAAGGAAGATGTGGGGCATTTGCAGAGCGCATGATTCATTCAGTGTTGACTAGCTTGCCTCTATTCATAGACTTCTGTATATACTAAACAAATTATATTATTAAACTCAAATTTCTATCTCATGTCACAACCAAAGTGAAACAAAGTACTTTATAGCATATTGTATAATGTTTTGCTGACATATTGATGGCAGTTAAATAGCATAATATTTCAGTAATATGTTAAAAATAAAACAATGGTTAAGAAATAACTGAAATGACATACCTCTGTCTTTAGCACTCTTCTCTTGTTCTATTTTTCTATATTGGACATCTGATGGCTATTGCCTCTACATTTTCAGCTCTTCTCTCAAGTTGATGATGTTGCCAATGGCAGTCTTCGCTTACTCCACACATGGTCGGACTTGATAGTGATCATAAGTGGTGAACTAGCCTAGATCTTTGTTCACTGTGACAAAAAAGCTTGCTATAGCTTATTATAATGTATTATTGTGTTAAGGTGTAATATAAATTTGAAAAATGTGATGATGCATTATGCCAGCCAGAACTAACTGGCACAGCGCAATGTTATTGTGTTTTTGGTGACACAGGCTTCAAATTGTAGCTATTATCACAATCTGCTGCCATGAGAGCGATGCTGCTGCATATTGGTGTTGATGGCAGCATTCATTCGTCTCAACATGCAATTTAAGACTTGGGGAATTGCCCCCGCTGTTCATGGTGCCCATAGGCGGCCTTCACACGGGACTAGTGTTACATGGGAACCTCATGTGATTTAGAGATGACCTAGGGCTTCATTGATAAAACTGTGCGGTGAATCCACGTTATTAAGCTTGCTTACCTAACAGTGTTGGGCAAGTTGCTCAATGAAAGTAATCAAGTAAAGTTACTGATGACCTTCTCTGAATAGTAATTAGATTACTTTACTGATTACTCTCCCTGAAAAGTAATCAGATTACTAATTACTTTGCTTTAGAGTGACTTTCTAAAACCAGATCTTTCCTTTACGAATCATAGAAGTGCTGATCTAGGATCGGTTTTGCATCTTAGATCATAATAGACATAATAAAATCTGATCCTACACCAGCACATCTCGACCTTGATCACATAACAGTCAGTTCAGCCATGACTACAGAGGCCGCATGCGCATATCAACCAAATGAAAGGGAGCATCATAGGTATCTCAAAGTAATCCCATTTTTACTAGGTCAGTAACTGTAATCTGATTACTGAAAATTCTAATGTAATCCCTTACATTAAAAGTTACTGGAAACAGTCTGATTACAATAATATGTTACTTTGTAATCAGTTACTCCCAACACTGTTACTTAAGCAAGTTTGAAAAAATACAAACAAAAAAATCAGATTCATAACAGAGCGCATCACGTCCCACAGTGACTTACGCCACTTCAACGCCAGTTTCCCATTATAAATCACAATCAACCTTAAACTTGGTGCACATGAGTGTGCCATCTTTGTCACCCCCTAATTAACGCCAACAATTGCCTATAAATGGTCAATGAACCACCCCTTTCATCCATTCAAAAATAGTGACTGCATGACGACAATACTGGTGATTTCTGTGTAAAATAGAAGCTCTTGCAGCAGTGACTAAACCAAGACTGGCATGGTGGCTGAATGACAAGGCGTCAGTCTCGTAAACTGAAGATCAAAGTTCAATCCCAATCCGTGTCACTGTGATAACAATATTAGTTGAAAACTGCATCAGTTCCAAAGCAATTTTTCCTACGGTTTGCCTTATTGTTTGTGAGAATGTCATAACATGCAAGTATTGTGTAAATGATTTGGCTCGGCTAAATGATTAAGCCTATCCTGTTCATTATGAGCCAACACAAACCTGTAGGCCAACGTGTTGGTGGCGCGGTTTTGTACCCTATTCCTAATTAAACCCAGTGGTTTGTTTTAATTTATTGTGATCATTGACTCACACATGAACAATCTAATTCCTAAATATTGTTCAATAATTACAGATCTGATTACAGATCCAAATATTATTCAGGATTACACTACTGTACAACATAACTAATGGGTTCTTTGCAAAACAAACATCTCCGTTTGTAGATCTATTATCCTAAATCATGCCCATTAGAGGTGAGGAGAGCGGGGTTTAAAATAGTATATATTACTATAATAATCTCTTGATATACAATATAATATTAATCAAAAGAGTGACAATATTGGACACTGACAGACGTTGGCCTATTCATGGAAACATTCACACGCCCTAATATTTATTCAATAGTACAGCACAATCAAACTTCTAAAAACAAGCCGTCTCCGCATCAGAATTGCTGATATAAACGCCACACGTCGGGTCATATTCAGGGAGTTGGCCTATATAATTGAGAGGTAGGCCTATAAGGGAGAGGTAATGTCAATTTATTTTACACAATGTATAGGAGGGGCCAATCAATGTCACAACTTTTCGACTTTCATCTGTCTGCCATCAGAGTCGCAGTTTGCACTTTCTCCAGAAATTTACTTACGCAGGCGTCAGAGTGTGCGTGGAGAACCGCACATTATCCGACGTTCTCACGTCAAGTTCATTTTTTAATAAATACAGATGGTTGCTTAGAAAGTGCCGTATGTATGCCTTTGTTCTCTGTACACAGCGTCTATAAATGAGGCTCCTAGTGCGGCGCATTAGCACGGGATAAATCACTAGTATTCAGTGAAGTTTAAGATCAAATTACTAGAGGTGCCCAGGTAATACTAGTCTCATGCCAATAGGGCTTGTGTCACCTATCATATCAGCAGGACATTGACACAAATGTCATAATTTTGGCTCTGTATACCACCACAATGGATTTGAAATGAAACAGGATGTGCCTTAAGTGCAGACTTTCAGCTTTCATTTGAGGGTATTTACATCCAAATCAGGTGAACGGTATATTAATTACTAACAATTTTATATGTGACCCCCCCCCCCCCCTTTGAAAGGGACAATTGGCTGCTCAGCTGTTCCATGGCCAAGTGTGTGTTATCCCCTCATTATTACATTTATAGGGAGCAGATAAAAGGTCTAGAGATTATTTCAAGTGTGGTACTTGCATTTGGAAACTGTTGCTATCAACTCTCAATATGAAATCCAAAGAGCTGTTACTATCAGTGAATCAAGTCATCATTAGACAGAAAAATCTAAACAAACCCATCAGAGAGATAGCAAAAACATTAGGCGTGGCCTCGAGAGAAGTGTGAGAAGACTTCACCAGAGGAAATACAGAAGGTTCACCACAAGATGGAACCCACTGGTGAGACTCAAACACAAGAAGACACAAGATGTAACCCATTGGTGAGCTTCAAACACAAGAAGACACAATTAGAGTTTGTCAAAACACATCTAAAAAAGCCTGTACAGTTCTGGAACAACATCCTATGGACAGATGAGACAAAGATCAACTTGTACCAGAATGATGGGAAGAGAAGAGTAGGGAAGGGAAGGAACTGCTCATGATCCAAAGCACCACCTCCTCAGTGAAGCATGATGGTGGTGGTGATGTTATGGAGTGGGCATGTATGGCTGCCAATGGAGCTGGTTCCCTTGTATCTATTGATGATGTGAATGCTGACAAAAGCAGCAGGCTGAATTCTGAAGTGTTTCGGGCAATATCATCTGCTCATATTCAGCCAAATTCTTCAAAACTCATTGAACAGCACTTCAAAGTGCACATGCACAATGACCCGAAGCACACTGTGAAAGCAACCAAAGAGTTCTTCAAGACAAAGAAGTGCAATGTTCTGCAATGGTCAAGTCAATCACCTGACCTGAATCCAACTGAGCATGCATTTCACTTTCTGAAGACAAAACTGAAGGGAAACTGCCCAAAGAACAAGCAGGAACTGAAGACAGTTGCAGTAGAGGCCTGGCAGAGCATCACTAGGGACGAAACCCGGCGTCTGGTGATGTCTTTGGGTTCTAGACTTCAGGCTGTCATTGACTGCAAAGGATTTGCAACCAAATATTAAAAATTACAATTTGATTTATGATTATGTTAGTTTGACCAACTACTTTTGTCCCTTAAAAGGGAGGGGGGGTACCACATATACAATTTGTTGTAATTAACTAACCCTAACCCATTCACCTGATTTGGATGTAAATACCCTCAAATTAATGTTGAAATTCAGCATTTAAAGCACATATTGAATGTTTCATTTAAAATCCAGAAGTGTACAGAGCCAAAATGATTAATTGTGTCAATGTCCAAATATTTATGGACCTAACTGTATACCAATGGCTCTTGCCACAATGAACACAACACTGTTGCATTCTCCCAGTCCTTCATGCTTTCAACGGGGCGTGAAACTTCAGTATTGGTTGGTGGAAGACAGAAGAAGACTGCCTGGGTAATAACGAAAGCTCCCCATTGGTCAATGATGCTTTCAATGAATCGCAATGCCAAGTGAGGTCAGTGAAGAATCAGTGTTACTGCTAGAGAGATGTGTGGTGCTGATATATCACCCAACCAGTGAGTAGCAAGGACATAAATGATGCCAGGAAAGAGCTCTCCACACAAGTCTGGAACTAGAGAACATTCTTCCAACAGGTGGCACTCAAGCAGAACATGAAGAGCATGTGCTACGTAATTTGACCTTGACCTTGATCCTTGGTTCTGGCATTCTTGTATCACTGAATGAGTGTGCATCCTCAATCTTGTTGGAAATGACACCTTAAATGTTTTTCTACACTGGTTCCAAAATTAAGCATGATGAAAATTCAAAGTTGAGTCTGACTTACCCCCACATCTGAGTATTACCTATAGAAATGTCATCCTTTTCTGCGATTCAAGATGTCAGTGCTCTTATTTTGCCAAAAATATAATCTGCAAGAGGACAAAGACAGACATCTGGGTCAGTGACTGTCATTACAAATAGATTCACATAACCTCATCCACAGTATTGTCAGTCATTGATTTTGCTTGTGTGTTTTCAAGTACTGTAAAGAAAACACAGGTGATGCTAAAGGTATACTGTTTGCCTATATTCTCTCTCTCACCTTTGCACTGGTTGGGCTTTTGCGGTCTCAGTTTCTCTATAAGGGTCCTATTCTCCTCCTGCGTCTTCTTTTTCTGTTTTTCCTTTCTATCTTTCCCCTCTTTCGGTTTCTCTTTCTCCTCTTTCCAGGCCTGCTTCCTCTCAACCTCTTCTTTGCACTTGTTCATGTCCTCGGTCTTCTCCCGGCACTTCTCTACAGCCATCTTCTCTTTCTGCTTTTCCATTTCCTTTTCTTTCTGCTTTCTATCTTTCTCCTCTTTCTCCTCCTCTTTCCTTGCCTTCTTCCTCTCCTCCTCTTCTTTGCACTTTTTAATGAACTCCTCGGTTTTCTCTACAGCTATCTTCTCTTTCTGCATTTTCATTTCTTTCTGCTTTCTCTCTTTCTCCTCTTTCTTTTTCTGTTTCTCCTCTTTCATGGCCTTCCTCTTCTCATTCTTTTCCTGCTGTTTCATCTCATAATTACGCCTCATCTTTTTGAGGAGAGCACAGATGCCCCCAGATGTCTTAGATGGGGGCTGGTCACTGGTTGCCCGCTCCCCAGAGAGAGGCTGAACAGAGCTATGAAACATCCTGTCTATAATGCACCTTCTACCCTCATCCTCCTTCCTCATCTCCGTCCTTAACCTGGTCATCCTCTCGTCCAACTCCCTGATCATGACGGCCATCACGTTCTCCAGGTGCTTCTGCTCCATTTGCCTCTCTGTGTCCTGGATCCTTCTCTCTCTCTCCTTCATAATCCTGGCCGTCTCGATCCTCCTCCCCTCATCTTCCTCCCTCAATTCCGTAGTCAACCTGTTCATCCTCTGGTCTAACTCCCTGGTAATGAAGGCCTTCACGATCTCCAGTTGCATCTCTTCCATTTGCCTTGCTCTCTTCTGGCTCTTTTTATGTTTCTCATCCATCATCTTCGCTGTCTCGCTCCTCCTCCATTCCTCTTCCTCCCTCAACTCCACCTTGAACCAGTTCAACTCCCTGGTCAGGAGGTATTTCTCTCTCTCCTGGCTCCTGACCTCTTTCTCCTCCAGGCATGTATCTATCATCCTGGCTGTCTCGCTCCTCCTCCATTCCTCTTCCTCCCTCAACTCCACCTTGAACCAGTTCATGCGATGGTCCAACTCCCTGGTCCAACTCCCCTCGTCCTTCTCTCTCTCCTGGCTCCTGACCTCTTTCTCCTCCAGGCATGTATCTATCATCCTGGCTGTCTCGCTCCTCCTCAATTCCTCTTCCTCCCTCAACTCCACCTTGAACCTGTTCATGCGCTGGTCCAATTCCCTGGTCAGGAGGTCCTTCTCTCTCTCCTGGCTCCTGACCTCTTTCTCCTCCAGGCATGTATCTATCATCCTGGCTGTCTCGCTCCTCCTCAATTCCTCTTCCTCCCTCAACTCCACCTTGAACCTGTTCATGCGCTGGTCCAACTCCCTGGTCAGGAGGTCCTTCTCTCTCTCCTGGCTCCTGACCTCTTTCTCATGTTCCTGCCTCCTCCTCTGCAGGTCTTCCTCCCTCACCTCCCTCTTAAACTCGGCCATCCGGCGGTTCATGTCTCTCGCCACGTACTGCAGGCGCTCCTCCACCCGGACCGTCTCTCTCTCCCGATGGTCCTTCAGAGCTGCCCTCATCGCCGTTTCCCAGGGCTGGCTCATTCCTAAAGGCTGTGGGGGGTCAGGGGGGCACAGGGACAACCAGTCAGTCACACAGGGTCACATTCATGCAGTCAATACACTGTAGTACAGTGATCATAAAATATCACAGTGCATTGGCTACTCCTATCATGGCACAGCACTATTATACATAGCTTCAGTGTTGCAAGATGTCACAGTGAACTGGCTACTGCTATTAATAGCAGAGCAATACAATACATCACAGTACAGTGCTCCTACAATAGCTTATATACCAATTTATATTACAGCAAGCATACTGTAGCTATACAGCATTTTACAACACAGAAAAGTGGGCCCATACCTAGCTACTGTATACAGCTAGTTTAGGTGCAAAGCGTCTGAGCGTCAAGAGACTAACAAGCTGAACACATCTGCACACAGAGTGAACAGTCATCATGTATTGCAAACATAAAGGCAGCAGTAAGAAAAGAGGAGAGAAAGGAACAGGATGAGAAGGTAGCAAAGCTGCTGGTCAAAGCTACCAGTCTGCTGGTCAGTTTTGAGTGTCTATCTGGCGGGCTACTGGGAAAATAGCAGGCTAGTGCTGATGATTTCTGTCACAGGCAGCATACACAACAATCCCTCTCCAGTCCCCTAATAGGTCTTATTTAATTTCTACTTGACTATTATCTTAATCAAGCATGCGACATTTGAGCAATATGATGATAATATGGCTAAAAGGTAGGCTACAATATGCACAGTGCACTGGCTACTCCTATCATGGTACAGTACTCCTACACATACAGTAACTTCAGTTTTACAAGATGCCACAGTGCACTGGCTCCTGCATCAATAGCAGAGCAATGCAATACAGTACAGTGCTCCTTCAATAGGTTATATACCAATTTATATTACAGCAAGCATACTGTTATACAGCACTTTAAACATACAACAGTAGTCGTAGCTACTGTATACAAGTACTTTACAACACAGCACAATAGACCTACAGTATACCTAGCAGTATATAATTATTATTATCGTTATTATTATTATATTTATATTTATCTTCCTCAGTCTGACTGAGCAGCTCAGTCCTATAGGAGAACAGCTGGTTATTCACCAGATCACTGATGAAGAGGAGGTTCACCCAGGAACTCATATTACCCAGACACATCACTGCTAGTCCTGTAATCAACCAGTATCGCTCTCAACCTCGACAGATTCTAACCTGGTTAAGCAAAGTTCTGAGAGAAATATGTACTCTATTCTGTCTTCAATTTGAGGTGTTTTTGTCAAAGAAAGCAATACAGAATAATTTTAGAAAGTTCCAACTATCCCCATTATGGACTTACTTGTTTTCTCTTAATTAGTGTCAAATTTCGGTCAAATCCAGAAATCACTAGCTTCTCTGATGAAGTGGAATCGGATCACTGACTATTTAAGTGTCTGCATCAGTAACGTCACTGTAACTATGACGTCATAAAAGCAAGGGGAGATGTAGAGTGACGACGCGCCCTCTAGTGGTTCTTAATAAATAAATAAAATATGTTGGGCTGCATTGAGTTATTATTCACATCGTTTCTAAGACACTTACATTGAGTCACTGTTTATTGATTTTGATTATATGTGTGCAGTTAAAGACAGAATAAAAGGCTTTTCAATAGGCCTATTGGCCTATATGGCTAAAAGGTAGGCTACAAGATGCACAGTGCACAGGCTACTCCTATCATGGTACAGTACTCCTACACATACAGTAACTTCAGTTTTACAAGATGCCACAGTGCACTGGCTCCTGCATCAATAGCAGAGCAATGCAATACAGTGCTCCTTCAATGGGTTACCACTTTATATTACAGCAAGCATACTGTAGCTATACAGCCCTTTACAACATGGGACATTAGGCCGATATCTAGCTGTACAGAACCTTAACACATACAGCAGTAGTTTTATACCCACTGTAGCTGTATACAAGTACTTTACAACACAGCACACCTATAGATGTACAGCACTTTAAACATACAACAGTAGTCATAGCTACTGTATACAAGTACTTTACAACACAGCACAATATACCTATACCTAGCTGTACAGCACTTTACAACAACCTAGAACAGTTTGGCCTACAGTACTGTATACCTAGCAGCACAGTAGGCCTATATTTAGATATACAGGACTTTACAACACAGCACGTTAGGCCTACTGTAGCTAGATAACACTTTTCAAAACAGCAAGCAAAATAATCTAAAATTATTATTATTAATTATTATTACTATCATTATTGTTATTATTCTTATTATTAGATCACTGATGAAGAGGAGGTTCACCCAGGTTCACCCAGGAACTCTGATTACCCAGACACATCACTGCTAGTCGTGTAATCGACCAGTATCGCTCTCAACCTCGACATTGTTTAACCAGGTTAGAATCTAAGTTCTGAGAGAAATATGCACTGTATTCTGTCTTCAATTTTAGGTGTTTTTGTCAAATAAAGCAGTACAGAATCATTTCATAAAGTCTATCCCCATTATGGACTTACTTGTTTTCTCTAAATTACTGTGTCAAATCCAGAAATCACTAACTAGCTACTCTGATGAAGTGGAATCGTATCACTGACTATTTAAAAGCGTCTGCCTCAGTAACGTCTACCATGACGTCATAAAAGCAAGGGGAGATGTAGAGTGACGACGCGCCCTCTAGTGGTTCTAAATAAATAACATTTTGGGCTGCATTGAGTTATTATTCACATCGTTTGTAAGACACTTACATTGAGTCACTGTTTATCCATGTTGATTATATATGTGCAGTTAAAACAGAATAAAAGGCTTTTCAATAGGTTTTGGAACGCTGGGTGTAAACCATGGATGTATTAATTTGCACTGTCATTCTCTTTGCACTGTCCCGTCTTGTCCTTGCACCCTGTCTAATGTTGTGTAGTGTTATGCACCAGGTGACCAGAACAAATTCCTACTTCCAAGTATGTGTAAAAACTACCTGGTAATAATCTGATTCATTCATAGACGGTGGTCTAAAATTAACGATTCACACACAATGAAGGTTTATGCATTTTATTTTCACTGTCGCAGAATGACAAGACACAGGTGGTCAATGTGGGAGCAGGGAATGTATCCGTCTTCCTGTAATCATCTGGAATGTTAGATGGCATTGACCCTTCAGTACTCCTCTCCCTCCTCATCTTCCTCTCCCACGCTGTCTGTTCCCACCTCTTCGTAATCCTTCTCCAGGGCGGCCATGTCTTCTCTGGCCTCAGAGAACTCTCCCTCCTCCATGCCCTCTCCCACGTAGCCTACATCAGGTCAAACTTGTGGTCCAGCCTGGCCAAGGCCTCAGCGATGGCAGTGGTGTTGCTCAGCATGCACACAGCCCTCTGGACCTTGGCCAGGTCAAAAGGAAAAGGTTTATCAAAAAGTGATTCCACAGACAATGAGGACCGAGATGTTGGACAGGATTCACCATGGGCATCAAGGACTAAACAAATGACCAAAGATAAGCCAAAGGAAAGAAATTCTTAGTTGTTATACTACTCAAGATGGCTTGAAATACTGAGTTTCAACAAGACGACGAGTAAAGCTGTGATAAGTAATATTCAAGCATATTCGCACATTATGGGATGCCTGAGGAATTGGTTATGGACAACGGCCCCAATTCACCGCTGAGCAGTTTCAGCCAGTCAAACTAAAGCTCCCGGCATCCTTGAGCAAGACATTGAACCCCAAAATCACTCACGTGTGGCACTGTGGCGCAATGCCTTGTTTTGTCGCCTCACAGGAAGAAGGTCTCCAGGTTTTTCTGTGCAGAGTTTGCATGTTCTTCCTGTGTTCGCAAGATTTTCCTCCCAAAAACCCAATGCTTTGTTGTATTGGGTTTTTGGGAGGAAAACCTTGCGAACACGGGAAGAACATGCAGAACAGACGCTCTTCAGTCTGGTCCCTGATCACTTGGACTGAAAACTTGGACTTGCTAATGTATCTAACTCTACTGAGAGTAGGCTAGTTAACAGTTACTGATATCTTATCATCAGCAGCATTGCTATCTTTGGTAGATTGGCTAGTATCAGCGTAATGATATCCACCCAGACAGTAAAAATACCAGTAGAGCCGTTAATAAATAAGGATTGAAAAGAGTGGAGAACAAGGGATGTTTAATAAACTTCCCTATTAATATAATAATAAAGGAAAACTTTATTTGTATAGCACCTTTCCTGGAGATAAATGCAGCTCAAAGTGCTTTACAACAGAGAATTCACATGCTTCACATACAAATAGACATACAATAAACAAAAAGCAGGAAAAATAAGATGGAAGATAAAACAATAAATGAAGGTAAAAATAAGAAAACAAGTCAGATACAAGCCTTAAAAAAAATCTTACCAATTCAATATCACAAAAGCACCAAAATCCTACAAATGTGCAGTGTCTTTTTTTACGTTCCCACAGGTTATGCAACAATAATTCACAATGGTTCCAAACCTTTTAAAAAAAAAACCTGGACCTCTAAAACATTTAACACAATACCCATCGACATGTGTCCAGATGTCTTCTGAATCTTGGTAAAACCTTGGTATCGATATGTGTCCAGATGTCTTCTGAATCTTGGTAAAACCTTGGTATCGATATGTGTCCAGATGTCTTCTGAATCTTGGTAAAACCTTGGTTAGGTGTGACCCAGTCTGCACCTTCCCATCAGACATAGTCTCTTCGTATGTTCCCAAAAATGACCAAATCCGTCCCTGAATAAGCAAACAAATATGTTCCTAAAGGAGGCTAAACTCAAAAAGGTGCAACAAAGTTTGCTCAACAGTTTGTCAGTTTTAGCTAATAGAGGTGTGTAAAGGAAGATTAGTCAGATCTTTGTCTATAGTCTGACTTGGCTGAGCCTATAGGCATAGAGGCCATGCGGTGAATTATGTTGTAATAGTTTCAAGTCACCTCTACATGTAGGACACAAGGTGGCAGTGCAGCACAGAAATATGTACAGTAACTGTAGAAGAAGCTGCAAACTTAGTAGCCTTGTATTGTTATAATCTGAGCCCCAGCAAGTCCTCCATAGTCTCAAACACACCCCTGAACTCTGTGTAAAAGTGTTTTTTTCACAGTCACACTTCCATCAGTGGACAGGCAGTCATCAAGAGTCAGACTGTAGGCTCTGAATGTGACTCACATTATTCAGTCTGAGATTGACATGAGTCTTAAAGATCCCTGTGTTACTAGACATTGGAGGTGTTCCTATGGATGCATCCTGCCAGGCCCATGTGAGATGTTGACCTGCAGACTCCTCATGTGTGTGAGTGTGATCTCCTCAGTACTCTGCGTACACAGAGTTGAGTCTTTCAATGTACTGACTCCTCCGACGCCGGCGGTTTACTGGTGGAGCTGGACTCTCCTGAGGGTCAGACAGAGGAGAGGGACGAGGGGTTAGAGGAGACGAGAGGAGGAAAGAGGAGCGGAGAGAGAGGAGAGGTTAGAGCAGATGAGAGGAGGAGAGGGGAGGAGGAGAGGGATGAAGGGTTAGAGGAGACGAGAGGAGGAGAGGGGAGGAGGAGAAAAAAGGAGAAGGGAGAGAGGAGAGGGACGAGAGGTTAGAGGAGAGGAGAAGAGAGGAGAAAGAAGGAGAAGGGAGGAGAGGAGAGGGATGAGGAGGAAGACGGAGAGGGATAATTGAGAGGAGAACAAGTGGAGAGGAAGAGAGGAGAGACAAACAAAAACAAGATAGGGTTCTAATAACTCCTGAGAGGGTGTGGTATCTCCTGAGAGGGTGTGGTATCTCCTGAGAGGGTGTGGTATATCGCCAGTATACCACGGGTTGTGCTGCGGTCATACTGTAGGCACCAGGAGTAAAGTGACATATTTACATGTACAGTTGCAGAGATAAAAATACAGCAGTGTTTTACTGTTGATTCTTGTCAGCTGGGGAGTGATACTTAATTATGCAAAGGAATTAGATGTCATAGACGTGGTAAATGGTAAATATATCAGGGCTATCAAATACATCACGGGTATGAACCGTGATGATCAGATTGCTTGATTTAAACTACCCGTTGTGTTATATAAACATAAAACAAACGTCAGAAATGTGTGTTTGGTAGATTTTTACTCTTGTAACAATGCTTATTGGCAGTAAATGTTATACTGTTGGAAAGCCTGTTTAAATGGGGCCCCAATTGTAAGGAACATGCATTTGTGGGATGAGCAGCACAGCTGAGTATGTGGGACGCACCCATGGAAAATGTGACAAATCTTCTCTGCCAAACAGCGTATTCTGCTGCTATTCACTCTAGTTTGGAGGATTGGATGATTGAAGTCTATCAGTAGAAGCATTGTTACAACAGAGTAAAAATCTACCAAACACAATTTTCAGAACGTTTTGTTTTATGTTTAGTATAAACCATTACTCCTCCATTTGAAAATGAAGTGTGTCCTACTGACCTCTCCAGCGGCCTCTGTGTGACTCTGAGCCGCCCGGTTCTCCTTCTGTCTCCTGGACACACGACAGGGGAAACATGTCACCTATTTCTCAAAATGTTTTTTACAGGTATGAGTGAAAATGCATGCTTTAAACTGTATGAGATACATGACAAGATTCACGAGAAGGCCTTCTGATGATGCTGTTGATGATGCAATCACTAGTGATGATGCTGTTGATGATGCAATCACTAGTGATGATGGTTGAACATTGTGACTGTATAGGACTGTTTGAGTAAAATCCATACCTAAGTTACCTTACAAACTACATTACTATGCACTACACAGTCACTTGACATTATAAAATACAATAAGCCAAACATTTAGATATACGAATGACCAAACAGTCTGGCCTGCCGGCCAACAACCAATGAGACTTGCTTTGGAGGTTAGACTGCCAGTAGTCTGACCGGTTGTAGGCTTTGGAGATAAGCCTTGTCATTGGGTTTATTACTGCCCAATCAGAGGGGAGGGGAGATTCTCCCAGTCAATCAGACTCCTCCCCTTCTGCCACCTGTGTGTTGCCGTCCCCTTCACTACGTGAAACAACAACCTCCGAGCTAGCAGCCCACACGCTGAAAATGACAGTTTGGATCGGGCACTGAGGCAGGCCTGCTTTTCTTTCTGTGGATGACGGTAAAGATATACAAAGAATATGTTTACCACATTTGCTGTCTAAGGGACGTCCTTGCATGTTTGCCCACCGGTTATGGAAAAAGTTTCATATTCAAACTAAGCATTCTGCCCTAGACGATTATGATTGGTTTAAAGAAATAACAACCCAACACACACACACACACACACACACACACACAGTATCTCCGAATGGTAATGAGTGCAGCCAGACCTTTTTCCAGTTCTGGCACAGCGTAAACGAAGTGTGGAGATACAGCAGGTCTGGCTATGCGACGCTACACTTCCAGTCACTACGGAGTAGCTCTATCGATCTGAGTACAGGGAACACCACCACCAGCAGTCACTCACTGACCCACTCACCTGCAGAACCAGCAGAACCAGACAGAACCGCTGAGCCCAGCCAGCAGAACCAGCCCTCCAATAACAGCGCCGGGGAGAGTGAGGTCTCTCTGATCTCTCTCCTCAGACTCTTGGTCAACTTTAGGAATAGAATGAGCATCATATTCCTTATAGTTGTACAGGTAGTTGTACTGTAGGTCTAGGCATATGTGAGATAATAACACTAGTATTCAGACTAGTCAGTGAATTAATGAGGTTATATGTAGGCCTATACAGATGTGTCCGCTTTTTTTACATTAAGTCTAAGACTGTAAAGGCATAACTCTAACATGTACTGTAACACGAATCCAAACAATTGTGCCTGTGACTTGCCTGTGTGCTTAATGATGGTCAATGTCCACTCTGTCGTCTGTTCACCCCTATCATCATACGAGGTTACACTGCAGCTGTAGATCCCTGAGTCACTCTGCTTTACATCAGAGATGTTCAACTGTGTTCCATCTACACTCATCCTATCTGGAGTGTGATTTTGAGTTTTATTATTAATGAAACTATGTGCGAACAAGATAACTTTGTCCTTCTTCCAGGTGATTTGTGTAGTTGTGTTTGTTATGGATCCGTTGCAAAGGAAAGTAACATAGTCTCCTTCAGTTGCTGATTGATTCAGTTTGCATTGTGTTATCTTGGTGGAACTGATCAACCCTACAAAATAGGACAGAATGTTTGAAGAGAATCGTGAACAACATGTTTGCACTTGTACACAACATGTATGTCAACACACACATACACACACACACACACACACACACACACACACACACACACACGCATGTAGAGCACATCATAGTTCTTCTGTACCTGTGAGGTGAAGGACCAGCAGGGTGGGGGTCAGACGCCAGAACAGGTGAGTTTCCATGAGAACGAGAGCAGTGAGAACCCTGGTTTCCGACAGACGGACAGAGACAGACAGAGAGAACAGTGAGAACCCTGGTTTCAAACATACTTCACATGAAGGAGAGGTAGTCGTTGTAGAGAGGACAGGCAAAGGAAAGGAAGTGGTTGTAGAGAGGACTGGCCCACTCAAGGAAGTGGATGAGGAAGTGGTTGAGACCGAAACAAGCTTAGATGAAACATCAAGGCCAGTGTTGTAAAGAGGACTGGCCCACTGCACCTTAATAGTAGTACTAGTGGTAGTAGTAGTAGTGGTAGTAGTAGTAGTAGTAGTAGTAGTAGTAGTAGTAGTAGTAGTGGTAGTAGTAGTGGTAGTAGTAGTGGTAGTAGTAGTAGTAGTAGTAGTAGTAATAGTAGTAGTGGTAGTAGTAGTGGTGGTAGTAGTAGTAGTAGTAGTAGTAGTAGTAGTAGTAGTGGTAGTAGTAGTGGTAGTAGTAGTAGTAGTAGTAGTAGTAATAGTAGTAGTAGTGGTAGTAGTAGTAGTAATAGTAGTAGTAGTAGTAGTAGTAGTAGTAGTAGTAGTAGTAATAGTAGTAGTAGTAGTAGTAGTGTAGTTAAGTACTAGTGGTAGTAGTAATAGTAGTAGTAGTAGTAGAAGTAGAACTGTAGTTTAGTAGTAGTAGTAGTAATAGTAGTAGTAGTGGTAGTAGTAGTAGTAGTAGTAGTAGTAGTACTGTAGTACTAGTGGTAGTAGTAGTAGTAATAGTAGTAGTAGTAGTAGTAGTACTGTAGTTTAGTAGTAGTAATAGTAATAGTAGTAGTAGTAGTAGTGGTAGTAGTCGTAATAGTAATAGTAGCAGTAGTAGTAGTAGTAGTAGTACTGCAGTTTAGTACTAGTGGTAGTAGTAGTAGTAGTAATAGTAGTAGTGGTAGTAGTTGTAATAGTAGTAGTAGTAGTAGTAGTACTGTAGTTTAGTACTAGTGGTAGTAGTAATAGTAGTAGTAGTGGTAGTAATAGTAATAGTAATAGTAAAACTGTAGTAGTAATAGTAGTAGTATTGGTAGTAGTCATAATAGTAATAGTAGCAGTAGTAGTAGTAGTAGTAGTACTGTAGTTTAGTACTGGTGGTAGTAGTAGTAGTAGTAATAGTATTAGTAGTAGTAGTACTGTAGTTTAGTACTAGTGGTAGTAATAGTAGTAGTAGTACTGTAGTTTAGTACTAGTGGTAGTAGTAGTAGTAGTAGTAGTAGTAGAAGTAGTAGTACTGTAGTTTAGTACTAGTGGTAGTAGTAGTAGTAGTAGTAGTAGTAGTAGTAGTAGTAATAGTATTAGTAGTAGTAGTACTGTAGTTTAGTACTAGTGGTAGTACTGTAGTTTATTGATCCCAGGCAGGAACTTGCACGCACTGTTGCAGCATCAAAAACAATAAAATCAGATGGTAAATGGATGGCACTTATACAGCCTAGCGCTTTTATCCAAAGCACTTTACTATGGCCTCTCATTCACACATTCACACACACATTCACACAGCAGTGCCATGTAACACTCACTGGGAGCAATTTGGGGTTCAGTGTCTTATCCAAGGACTCTTCAACATGTGGACAGGAGTCGGGATTCGAACCGTTGACCCCACGATCATTAGACGACCCGCTCTACCTCTTGAGCCACAGCCCCCCCAGATTCACCTATTTTTGTTGTGCTGTATAGAAAGAGGAGATGCAGTGGCCAGAGAACAGGGGGGTGAGCTGTTCAGCTCCAGAGAAGACCAGAGAACCAGGCAGAGTCAGAGTCTTACAGTAAGACTGAATCTCACATGCACACCTAACGGCGCTGACACAGATACAACTCTCAACAAGCTGGTGAGGAAGCCAGCTCTGTCATGGGGCAACAACTGGACAGCCTGGAGGCTGTGCTGGAGAGGAGGATGAGGGACAAACTCAAGTCCATCCTGGACAACCCCTCCCTCCCCTCTATGACGAGCTGTGGGAGATGGCGAGCAACTTCAGCCACAGGCTCCTCCCACCCAGGTGTAAGACAGAGCGCTTCAGGCGTTCCTTTGTGCCAGCGGCCATCAGACTCTATAACGACAAAGCCTGAGCCAATCCAATCAATCAATCAATCAATCAATCAAAGCTTTATTTGTATAGCGCATTTCATACACAGAGGCAACACAATGTGCTTTACAGAGAACAAGGGAGGTGGGCATACGACCCACCCCTACATATTCCAGAGGGAAGCAAGAAACCAGTATCACCCGGGGGCCAGAAAAGTGAGCTGTAAAAATTCTTCCCTGACCCCTCTCAACAAGGCGATCGAGCAAGCTCCTGGAGTATGTTTGTCTAACGGCTAACATTTAGCATAAAGCAATAAATTACATTAAATTACATTTTCAGAGTAAGAGAACATCTAACTAAAAACATCATAGGAGAGATGTGGCAAACACATCTGTATGTCTGTGTGTGCGTGAATGTGCCTGGGCCCAGATAGAGGCAGGGGTTGGGGTAGGGAGGGGGTAGGAAAAGGATACGGACCCAGGTTAGGGTGAGGGGAAGGGGGACTGGGCCCAGGACTGGTGTATGTCTGTGTGTGTGTGAGTGTGCCTGGGTCCAGGTAGAGGCAGGGGACGGGGGTAGGGTGGGGGTAGGAAAAGGATACGGACCCGGGTTAGGGTGAGGGGAAGGGGGACTGGGCCCAGGACTGGTGTATGTCTGTGTGTGTGTGAGTGTGCCTGGGTCCAGGTAGAGGCAGGGGACGGGGGTAGGGTGGGGGTAGGAAAAGGATACGGACCCGGGTTAGGGTGAGGGGAAGGGGGACTGGGCCCAGGTCCAGGCCTAAAGCCGGAAGTGGACTGGTGTATGTCTGTGTGTACGTTTGCGTGTGTTAACTAAATGCTACGACATCCACAGCAGACACAGGGGTATCTATCGGACTCAGGGTGGTCTGCTGGTGACAGTGGGGCATCCACTGGACCTGGTTAGAAGATAGGAGGGAGAGAGAGAGGCACTAGGGAGAGGGGAGGCAGAAAAGGGCTTAGTAGCACGCTGAGCCATAAAAGCAACACGGATATTAGAAAAGAACATGCCTGTTTCAGGGCAACCAGCTTCTGTACACATCTCGATATACATACAGTGCATAACAGGATGTACACCAATGTATACAGAGGATGGAGGCTGCCTTTCTGTGGTAGGTTTGAGGCTGCCTTTCTGTGTCTCAAGGTCCTGGCTAGTGATTGTAGGCTAGACTGAAAAGTTACGTCTTGAGATCTCGCTTGAAGACCTCCATTGTTTCGGCCCTTCTTAGGCACTCCGGCAGGGTGTTCCAGAGGTTGGGGGCATAGAAACTAAAACTAAATCTGACCTTCTGTCACGTCACTTTAATTTAAGCCTTTTATAGATGTTTACAGTTTTTATAGCAGTTACTTATATTTCTTTTAATTCACTTATTTTGGAAAAAAAACTGTAATGGGCTGTTGCACACCTTATAAAAACGGGTGCGTAGGATAAGGTTGACAATCTACGTGTGGAGAAAAAATCCTGCAACACTGACCTTACTGGCAAACTCTTAATTGGTATACAAAAAAACAACGTTTCGGTGCTAGACCTTCATCAGGTTTAAAAGAGACTCATGTCAAACAAGATATATATAGCTCAGGTGAGCTTGATTAGGGATCAGTGGGTGTGGCTAGATGTAATATAATAGCCTACAGCCAACAAAAAAAACAATTCACAATACATATAAATAACATTTATAGAATACATATCAGAATTACATTCAAAAGTGGCATTTCAAGAAAAGAAAAGAAAAAGACAGCAACAATCACAAGGGTTCAAATAGCCTACATGAAAAGTGTAAGATCAGATTATGCATAATATAGAGGCCTCTACTGGGGCTTGATAAAGTGAGGTCTTCAAAACCTGGACAAAGAAGAACGAGGAAAATTACAAGGTCAATCGACAAATTACAACATCACATTAAGTAACATTTCGTCATTAAGACCCTTGGGAGTAAGAGTCTGCAAGGTAAAGATCCAATAAACGTCCCTTCTTTTCAAGAGCAAATCCATGTCATCACCTCTAGATGGCTGATGATCGCTTCGTTTGATCTACTCAGAATTCACCAGAAAACTACTAAGAAGTTTTCCCTTACCTGTATGACCACTTTTTCATCCAACTCCCAAGCTATAAAATCTTCTTTCAGGAAACACTGGCACATCTTGCAGTCAGACCCGGAGCTGTCCAGGTCCTTGCGATCCTGAGAGCTGCTGTTCCCGTACAAGGTGGTGATTTTCCCAGTCAGGATGCTCTCAATTGTGGATGAATAGAAGCTCTGTCGAATCTGGTGGTACGCTCTGAATTTTCTAGGTTATCTGACACCAAGGTACTTGAAACGGTCCACTCTCTCTACAGGGGTCAGGGGGGTGTAGTTCCTTTCCCGTTTCCTCCCAAAGTCCACCAGCATCTCCTTTATCTTTCTGACATTCAGATGGAAGTTGTTATCTTGACACCACTGGGTCAGGAGGCTCTCCTCCTCCAGGTAGGTCTTCTCATCATTACTGGAGATCAGGCCTCTCACTGTTGTATCGTTGTCAAACTTAACGATGGAACTGGAGTCAAGAGTGGCTACACAGATGTGCGTGTACAAGGAGTACAGTAGTGGGGACAGCGCACAGCCCTGGGTGGCTCCCGTGTGGAGGGTGAGGGAGGATCAGGTGTGGTTGCCAACCTTCACCACTTGGGGTCTGTCTGACAGGAAGTCCAGGACCCACCTACAGAGGGTGCTGCCTAGACCCAGGACCCTGAGCTTGGTGTTGAGTCTGTTATGATGTTAAAAGCTGAACTATAGTCAATGAACAGCAGTCTCACATAACTCAACACACTCCCCTTGCTCTTGTCGAGGTGGAATAGTGGTGTGGAGGATGTGAGCTACATCCTGTGGATCTGTATGCGAACTGTAGAGGGTCCAGTGTGCTGGGCAGTGAGCAGCAGATGTGTTCCTTGACCAGCTTCTCAAAGCACTTCATCACCACGGAGGAGAGAGCTACCGGGCGGTAGTCATTGAGGCAGGCTGGTCCTGACTGCTTGGGTACGGGGATGATGGAGGACTTATTGAAACGTGGGGACAATGAAGTGGGCCAGGGACTGGTTGAATATCACTGTGAACACAGGTGCTAGGTGGTCGGCGCACGCCTTGAGGACCCACCCTGCGATACTGTCCTTCCGGTGTTCCATTAATCCTTATACAACGGTTAGTTCTGGTTCTTGATTCTGATTGGCTGGAAGCCGTGTTAAAATACTTTGTAACACACACCTGGGACCGCATATCATTCCATTTTCAGTATTAATGCGCTTCCCATTTGATCCAAATGCATTGTAGTTGTTGTTGTTGCTTGGCAACCCTTTTGTTAGGGGAACTATTTTTCTCAGCGGAATTGAGGGAATGATGCTTCGTTTTGAATAAATCTTAATATTTTACATTGCTGTGTGTTTATTTTACACCAATAGATGTAGTAACCGTTGTATAAAAGCAATAAACCACGAGAGGCCGTGTGTTATAGTGATTTTATAACAGCTAGGGGGGTTTTACTCCGCTTCGCGTCGTGCCTAACAACGCCCCCTAGCTGTTATAAAATCACTATAACACACAGCCTCTCGTGGTTTATTGCTTAATTCTGACGTTGTGTTCAGAGAGAATGAGTGCTCTCTCTTCACCTCCACAACTACTGGTCCAGACTGCTCCTCTGCTTACTGCCAGTAGAGGGCAGGGCTGGGCTGGGCTCCGGCCTCTAGGTCTCCATGACAAAAATATATCCATGTACAAAACTCATGTCGTGATAATAATAGATTTATCAGCTACTGTGTGCTGAGAGGCTGATAAACTGATGTTGTTGTGACAAATATTAGAGAATGTTTGAATATACATTATTAGATGGTATCGGTGCAGTCGCTCATGTCAGCAAAACCTACAGTAAGGTCTGACAAAATGTCTTCACTCATTCAAAATGGCTTCACTTGCATCTTTCTTTCTTTCTTGCTTGCATGTTTTGATAAGCTGCCCGGTCTCCACTGTTTTGATAAGCTGCTTGTCTTTTTGACCACTTATTGGTAGCGTAGCCTACATTAGATACAGAGAGGCCTATAGCACTATAGCAGATAGTCTGGAGTGGGAGGAGTGGGAGACTCATTCATGTTGCACCACAGAGACAACAAAGGAAGATAGATTTTACAAGCAAGCCCACCAAAATATTTGTTCATTCAAATACCCTGTACCAGTTGGTGGGTTGGTCCTCTCTGTATGCGCAGAAAGCTTCATTTCCTTGTATTTGTTTACAAAGCCCTCATCGGTAACTCCCCCTCTACCTCATGACCTACTAAGTGGCAGCTTGAGGCTCCCAGGACCCAGAGCTACTGTAGGCAGTCTGCCTGTCTCTGGGATACAGAGTTCACTTCTCCTAGTTGTTTTGGTGCTCCTTGGGGAATTTAAAACTCTTGCTCAAAGCTCTGTTGAGGAGGAGTGTAGATGTTGTTTTTTTATCACCCTTGAAAAAGAGACCGTGTATCTCAATGGGTTCTTCCCAGGGCCGGACTGGGTGAATATTTCATGCAGGGAGTCATGCACAAATCAGGCCTCGAGCCGATCCGACACGCTGAGGTCAGCATCACTATGTTTATGGTCAGAGCAGCTATTGTTATTGTTTATGTTGCTAGGCTACCTGGTTTGCGGAAGTTTACACACGTATGTGCTGCGACTAAATAGTTCTATGCTAAATATTTAAAAAAGCCTTTCCAGATGAACTAGAATCTTACTTTATGGCGAATTATATGTCAGAACACCAACTAACACCTCGGTGAGTTTCTTGTCTTTGAAATTGAGAGTTTAACATGTTTTTTGAATGATTTTTCAAGGTGCCAACCCACATCCATTGTATGACCAAAACGGTGGTAGAGCAATTATCAGACTTTCTCAAAAGTGCTAGTTTTGTCAACGTTTTGATCTGAACCATTGTATATGATCATAAGTAACCTTAAAACAGGGCTAAACATGCATTTTCCCTTTACTACTCCTTCAAGACTTTTTACTCAGTAGCACAGTTAAGCATCAATAAAGCATTACACTTACCTACCCCTCTCTCTCTCCCCCTCTACCCCCTCTCTCTCTCCCCCTCTACCCTCCTCTCTCTCTCCCCCTCTACCCTCCTCTCTCTCTCCCCCTCTACCCTCCTCTCTCTCTCTCCCCCCTACCCCCTCTCTCTCTCCCCCTCTACCCTCCTCTCTCTCTCTCCCCCTCTACCATCTCTCTCCCCCTCTACCCTACTCTCTCTCTCTCCCTCTACCCTCCTCTCTCTCTCTCCCCCTCTCTCTCTCTCCCCCTCTACCCTACTCTCTCTCTCCCCCTCTACCCTCCTCTCTCTCTCTCCCCCTCTACCCTCCTCTCTCTCCCCCTCTCCCCCTCTCTCTCTCCCCCTCTACCCTCCTCTCTCTCTCTCCCCCTCTACCATCTCTCTCCCCCTCTACCCTCCTCTCTCTCTCCCCCTCTACCCTCCTCTCTCTCCCCCTCTACCCTACTCTCTCTCTCCCCCTCTACCCTCCTCTCTCTCCCCCTCTACCCTCCTCTCTCTCCCCCTCTACCCTACTCTCTCTCTCCCCCTCTACCCTCCTCTCTCTCCCCTTCTCCCCCTCTCTCTCTCTCCCCCTCTACCCTACTCTCTCTCTCTACCCCTCTCTCTCTCTCCCCCTCTACCCTCCTCTCTCTCTCTACCCCTCTCTCTCTCTCCCCCTCTACCCTACTCTCTCTCTCTCTACCCCTCTCTCTCTCTCCCCCTCTACCCCTCTCTCTCTCTCCCCCTCTCTCTCTCTCCCCCTCTACCCTCCTCTCTCTCTCCCCCTCTACCCTACTCTCTCTCTCTACCCCTCTCTCTCTCTCCCCCTCTACCCCTCTCTCTCTCCCCCTCTCCCCCTCTCTCTCTCTCCCCCTCTACCCTCCTCTCTCTCTCCCCCTCTACCCTACTCTCTCTCTCTACCATCTCTCTCTCTCTACCCCTCTCTCTCTCTCCCCCTCTACCCTACTCTCTCTCTCTACCCCTCTCTCTCTCTCTCCCCCTCTACCCCTCTCTCTCTCTCCCTCTCCCCCTCTCTCTCTCTCCCCCTCTACCCTCCTCTCTCTCTCCCCCTCTACCCTACTCTCTCTCTCTACCCCTCTCTCTCTCTCCCCCTCTACCCTACTCTCTCTCTCTCTACCCCTCTCTCTCTCTCCCCCTCTACCCTCCTCTCTCTCTCTCCCCCCTACCCCTCTCTCTCTCCCCCTCTACCCTCCTCTCTCTCTCTCCCCCTCTACCATCTCTCTCCCCCTCTACCCTACTCTCTCTCCCCCTCTACCCTCCTCTCTCTCCCCCTCTCCCCCTCTCTCTCTCTCCCCCTCTACCCTCCTCTCTCTCTCTCCCCCTCTCTCTCTCTCCCCCTCTACCCTCCTCTCTCTCTCCCCCTCTACCCTACTCTCTCTCTCTACCCCTCTCTCTCTCCCCCTCTACCCTACTCTCTCTCTCTCTCCCCCTCTACCCTACTCTCTCTCTCTACCCCTCTCTCTCCCCCTCTACCCTACTCTCTCTCTCTCTACCCCTCTCTCTCTCTCCCCCTCTACCCCTCTCTCTCTCCCCCTCTCCCCCTCTCTCTCTCTCCCCCTCTACCCTCCTCTCTCTCTCTCCCCCTCTCTCTCCCCCCCCTCTACCCTCCTCTCTCTCTCCCCCTCTACCCTACTCTCTCTCTACCCCTCTCTCTCTCCCCCTCTACCCTACTCTCTCTCTCTCTACCCCTCTCTCTCTCTCCCCCTCTACCCTACTCTCTCTCTCTCTACCCCTCTCTCTCTCTCCCCCTCTACCCCTCTCTCTCTCTCCCCCTCTCCCCCTCTCTCTCTCTCCCCCTCTACCCTCCTCTCTCTCTCTCTCCCCCTCTACCCTCCTCTCTCTCTCTACCCCTCTCCCCCTCTCTCTCTCTACCCCTCTACCCTCCTCTCTCTCTCTCCCCCTCTCTCTCTCTCCCCCTCTACCCTCCTCTCTCTCTCTCCCCCTCTCTCTCTCTCCCCCTCTACCCTACTCTCTCTCTCCCCCTCTACCCTCCTCTCTCTCTCTCCCTCTACCCTCCTCTCTCTCTCCCCCTCTACCCTCCTCTCTCTCTCTCCCTCTACCCTCCTCTCTCTCCCCCTCTACCCTCCTCTCTCTCTCCCCCTCTCTCTCTCTCCCCCTCTACCCTACTCTCTCTCTCCCCCTCTACCCTCCTCTCTCTCTCCCCCTCTACCCCTCTCTCTCTCTCTCTCCCCCTCTACCCTCCTCTCTCTCTCCCCCTCTACCCTCCTCTCTCTCTCTCCCTCTACCCCTTTCTCTCTCCCCCTCTACCCTCCTCTCTCTCTCTCTCTCTCTCCCCCTCTCCCCCCCTCTCTCCGTTTCCCCCTCCCCGCAGTGACAACCCAGATGCAGAAATGAGAGAGAAGGCTGGTAGCATACAATCGTAATCATTATTTTACATCCAAAAGAAAACCCAAACAATAATCTAATTCAAATAATAATGTTCACGGAGCGTTGTTTTTTCCAACAGTAAATCTGCAGACTGCCTACCGTTAACCCCAACACTAGCTCAAAATATTGTGTCTGATAAATGATCAAGCTGTAAACTGAAAGTCCAGTTTCTATATTAAAATAGAAATAGAATCCAATAAAAATAGACAACGCCCTTCCCCCAGTCCAGAGTAAAAGAGCATGATCTAATTTTAGTGTTATGTGAGCTTGCTACCATGGCGATGAGCAGTGGGTCATGGCTTTCAGATTAGAGGGGCGTGGCTTTCTCTACAACTGACTGTACTGTAGTTAGAGAGTAAGCCTATCATAGCCATGGGCACTGTAGAAAATACTGTAGCAGGGTATTAATCCACTTCATAAGCCATCCAACCCTATAACGACGACTGTCGGTAGGAAGAAAAGTAAAAACAGTACATAAGTAACAAGAAGTTAAAACCATCCAGTGTTAATGTGATGCAGGAAGATGTTGAAGCTACAGTAGGTCTGAGACACACACACACACACACACACACACACACACACACACACACACACACACACAAACAAACACCCTACAGTATAAGGAGACATTTATCATTTAGCTGTTGTTATAGATACATTTGATGTACCTATCAAAGTATGAATCAAGAGTAAAAGGTTTTGCCGAGGTTCTTACCAACCGTTCAAAGACTGGTTCTTTATTCCAAAATACATACAGTTGCAACCGGGTTCTTGAATGGAGCACAAAGACAGCGCTTCACCCAAGAACTGAAGAATTCTGTTTTGCGCGGTCTTATATTCAAGGTTAGGCCTGGACATGGCGTTCTGACATATAATTCGCCATAGGGTAAGATTCTAGTTCATCTGGAAAGGCTTTTTTAAATATTTAGCATAGAACTATTTAGTAACAGCACATACATGTGTAAACTTCCGCTTGAACAATAACAATAGCTACTGTAAGTAGTTCCACTTCCTGTATCCCCTCTGCGGATTGATCTACACATCAACGGTAGCGTCAATACAAGTCAATGGATTTCATAAAATGATCAATAAAACCCTACAGGATTCATACTTTGCGGCAAATTTGATTTCAGAACACCAACGTATACCAATTACCCCCTCAGTGAGCTTCTTGTCTTTGAAATCGAGAGTTTAACATGTTTTTGAATGATTTTTCAAGATGCCCACCCACATCCATTGTATGACCTAAACGGTGGTAGAGCAATTATCAGACTTTCTCAAAAGTGCTAGTTTTGTCAACATTTTGATCTGAACCATTGTATATGATCATAAGTAACCTTAGAACAGGGCTAAACATGATTTTTCCCTTTACTACCCCTTTCAGTAGTGAGATAGGTCGATAAGAGGTACAGCCAAGTGGGTCTTTACCTTTTTTGAGCAATATAGAAATTGAGGCATCACACAAAGATGGAGGAAGAGATCAAGCGGTGAAGGATTCGCTAAACATTTCGGCCAATAATGGAGAGAAGTTTTGAGAATAACTTCTAAAATTCGTCCAGGAAGCCTTCAGGGCTGGGAGACTCACTTCTTTAAGGAAGTGTACATCATCCCAATTTGGGCCGTATAGACTTGCTAGAATTACTGGGCTATCGTATATCTGACCAGTGACAATGATATAGCGGCCCCGAAGTTGATTTTTAAAGGTTTTGAGAAATATTCAACTTGGAAGAAAATCCACCATGGTGGACTTCATAGGTTCTTGATGTAAATTTGTTACTCACGAGGAATAACAAGTACTGGTTTTATGACTATAGGTCAAGCAGGGTGGAACGGGCAGCATTATCATGGTAATTCTTTGTGGCATAATTACTCATGGTCTGTAGTTTAATTAACAGCCTTTTGACTGTGACCTTTTGAGTTATTTGACCCTGGTGTAGACCTGGATGCTGTAGTCTGGTAATCACTGTTTCGATGGCGGCAGGGAATAAATGAATAATATCTGACTAGCAACTTTGTATGAACATATACGGTAATGTTACATATTTCTTCTTGTGCTAGACAGACTAGGACATGCCTTAGACGTTAGTACATAATTAGGGCCCGAGCACTGGCGGTGCGAGGCCCTATTGAAACTCGAAGGATTATTATTAGGGCCCGAGCACTGGCGGTGCGAGGCCCTATTGAAATTCGAAAGATTATTATTAGGGCCCGAGCACTGGCGGTGCGAGGCCCTATTGTATTTCGAAGGATTATTAGGGCCCGAGCACTGGCGGTGCGAGGCCCTATTGTATTTCGAAGGATTATTATTCTTCTTTTACCTTCTTCTTTTCCCCAAACAAATGCCTTTTTGACGGCCTAAACATCGATGAAAACGGATGAAACTTTGCAGATACGTCAGTCCCGGTGAAAAATTTGATAATTCATTGGTGACGGAAATGGGCGTGGCAAAACGGCTCAAGAGCGCCCCCTGGAAAGTTTAAAATGGCGAGCCCCACCTTTCAGTTTGATGTAGGCGAACGAAATTCGGTGGGCATATGTATTTCATCGAGCCACACTTAAATGTCTCTTGGAGCTATACCCAACATGCAACAGGAAGTCCGCCATATTGCTTTTAATGTGCCATTTTGTCCTTGTTTTGACCATTTCCATGCCTCGTACTTCGACGAACTCCTCCTACAGATTTCATCCCATCAACTTCATATCGGGTCAGCTTCATCTTAAGACCTTTGTGATCAAAAGTTATCAAAAAAAATGAGTTTTCACCAAACACCCTTGCCGTGGCGCCCCGCCAAAGTTTGACATTTCGCCATAAAACACGAAGTCTTCATAACTCCTCCATACATTATCCGATTTGTCCCATATATCTCACGCTTCATGACGGTTCTGTCCTGAACACATCTATGTGTCAGTATTGCGTCATACTTATAGCGCCACCTATTGGTGAAACAGGAAGTCCTCATAACCCCTCCATACATTATCCAATTTGTCCGATATATCTCACGCTTCATGACGGTTCTGTCCTGAACACATCTATGTGTCAGTATTGCGTCATACTTATAGCGCCACCTATTGGTGAAACAGGAAGTCCTCATAACTCCTCCATACATTATCCGATTTGTCCGATATGTCTCACGCTTCATGACGGTTCTGTCCTGAACACATCTATGTGTCAGTATTGCGTCATACTTATAGCGCCACCTATTGGTGAAACAGGACGTCCTCATAACTCCTCCATACATTATCCGATTTGTCCGATATGTCTCACGCTTCATGACGGTTCTGTCCTGAACACATCTATGTGTCAGTATTGCGTCATACTTATAGCGCCACCTATTGGTGAAACAGGAAGTCCTCATATCTCCTCCATACATTATCCGATTTGTCCGATATATCTCACGCTTCATGACGGTTCTGTCCTGAACACATCTATGTGTCAGTATTGCGTCATACTTATAGCGCCACCTATTGGTGAAACAGGAAGTCCTCATAACTCCTCCATACATTATCCGATTTGTCCGATATTTCTCACGCTTCATGACGGTTCTGTCCTGAACACATCTATGTGTCAGTATTGCGTCATACTTATAGCGCCACCTATTGGTGAAACAGGAAGTCCTCATATCTCCTACATACATTATCCGATTTGTCCGATATTTCTCACGCTTCATGACGGTTCTGTCCTGAACACATCTATGTGTCAGTATTGCGTCATACTTATAGCGCCACCTATTGGTGAAACAGGAAGTCCTCATATCTCCTACATACATTATCCGATTTGTCCGATATTTCTCACGCTTCATGACGGTTCTGTCCTGAACACATCTATGTGTCAGTATTGCGTCATACTTATAGCGCCACCTATTGGTGAAACAGGAAGTCCTCATATCTCCTACATACATTATCCGATTTGTCCGATATTTCTCACGCTTCATGACGGTTCTGTCCTGAACACATCTGTGTCAGTATTGCGTCATACTTATAGCGCCACCTATTGGTGAAACAGGAAGTCCTCATAACTCCTCCATACATTATCCAATTTGTCCGATATATCTCACGCTTCATGACGGTTCTGTCCTGAACACATCTATGTGTCAGTATTGCGTCATACTTATAGCGCCACCTATTGGTGAAACAGGAAGTCCTCATAACTCCTCCATACATTATCCGATTTGTCCGATTTATCTCACGCTTCATGACGGTTCTGTCCTGAACACATCTATGTGTCAGTATTGCGTCATACTTATAGCGCCACCTATTGGTGAAACAGGAAGTCCTCATAACTCCTGCATACATCATCCGATTTGCACCAAATTGCTGACGCTTCATGAAGGTCCCCTTCTGAACACATCTATGCGTCGGTATTGAGTTACACTTACAGCGCCACCTACTGGTGAAACAGTAAGTACTCATAACTCCTACATACATTATCCGATTTACTCCAAATTGCTCATGCTTGATGAAGGTCGCATCTTGAACACATCTGTAGGTCAGTATTGCGTCATACCTACAGCGCCACCTACTGCTTACAGGAAGTCCTCATAACTCCTACATACTTTGTCCGATTTACACAACATTTCTCACGCTTCATCAAGTTACTGTCCTGAACACATCTATGCGTCGGTATTGAGTCACGCTTAGAGCGCCACCTACTGGTGACAGGAAGTTTCTGTCAGTACTGGACACCGAAATAGCACACCCTTTAACGGCGCCACACCCCGACCCGCGTGGGGTGCGAGGGCCCGCTCACTGCTGCTCGCAGCACTAGTTCTCCTTCTCCTTCTTCTCCTTCTCCTTTACTCCAAACAAATGCCTTTTAGGCGGCCTGAACATCGATGAAAACGGATGAAACTTTGCAGATACGTCAGTCCCGGTGAAAAATTTGATAATTCATGGGTGACGGAAATGGGCGTGGCAAAACGGCTCAAGAGCGCCCCCTGGAAAGTTTAAAATGGCGAGCCCCACCTTTCAGTTTGATGTAGGCTAACGAAATTCGGTGGGCATATGTATTTCATCGAGCCACACTTAAATGTCTCTTGGAGCTATACCCAACATGCAACAGGAAGTCCGCCATTTTGCTCTTAATGTGCCATTTTGTCCTTGTTTTGACCATTTCCATGCCTCGTACTTCGACGAACTCCTCCTACAGATTTCATCCGATCAACTTCATATCGGGTCAGCTTCATCTTAAGACCTTTGTGATCAAAAGTTATCAAAAAAATTGAGTTTTCACCAAACACCCTTGCCGTGGCGCCCCGCCAAAGTTTGACATTTCGCCATAAAACACGAAGTCCTCATAACTCCTCCATACATTATCCGATTTGTCCGATATGTCTCACGCTTCATGACAGTTCTGTCATGAACACATCTATGTGTCAGTATTGCGTCATACTTATAGCGCCACCTATTGGTGAAAAAGGAAGTCCTCATAACTCCTCCATACATTATCCAATTTGTCCGATATAGCTCACGCTTCATGACGGTTCTGTCCTGAACACATCTATGTGTCAGTATTGCGTCATACTTATAGCGCCACCTATTGGTGAAACAGTACGTCCTCATAACTCCTCCATACATTATCCGATTTGTCCGATATGTCTCACGCTTCATGACAGTTCTGTCCTGAACACATCTATGTGTCAGTATTGCGTCATACTTATAGCGCCACCTATTGGTGAAACAGTACGTCCTCATAACTCCTCCATACATTATCCGATTTGTCCGATATGTCTCACGCTTCATGACAGTTCTGTCCTGAACACATCTATGTGTCAGTATTGCGTCATACTTATAGCGCCACCTATTGGTGAAACAGTACGTCCTCATAACTCCTCCATACATTATCCGATTTGTCTGATATGTCTCACGCTTCACGACAGTTCTGTCCTGAACACATCTATGTGTCAGTATTGCGTCATACTTATAGCGCCACCTATTGGTGAACCAGTACGTCCTCATAACTCCTCCATACATTATCCGATTTGTCCGATATATCTCACGCTTCATGAAGTTTCTGTCCTGAACACATCTATGTGTCAGTATTGCGTCATACTTATAGCGCCACCTATTGGTGAAACAGGAAGTCCTCATAACTCCTCCATACATTATCCAATTTGTCCGATATAGCTCACGCTTCATGACGGTTCTGTCCTGAACACATCTATGTGTCAGTATTGCGTCATACGTATAGCGCCACCTATTGGTGAAACAGGAAGTCCTCATAAGTCCTGCATACATCATCCGATTTGCACCAAATTGCTGATGCTTCATAAAGGTGGCCTTCTGAACCCATCTATGTGTCGGTATTGAGTCACACTTACAGCGCCACCTACTGGTGAAACAGGAAGTCCTCATAACTCCTACATACGTTATCCGATTTACTCAACATTTCTCACGCTTCATCAAGGTACCGTCCTGAACACATCTATGCTTCGGTATTGAGTCACGCCTAGAGCGCCACCTACTGGTGACAGGAAGTTTCTCTCAGTACTGCACACCGAAATAGCACAGCCTTGAACGGCGCCACACCCCGACCCGCGTGGGGTGCGAGGGCCCGCTCACTGCTGCTCGCAGCACTAGTGGGCCTTGTGTCCTCTGTGAATAGCGTGTTCCTATCTCAGCAGCTCAGTCCAGTTGAGAGTTCTACAGAGCATCAACCAGAGGCTACAACAGACATTTACAAGCGGAGACCTACTCTTAAACACTGGTTTAATGGAGGATATAGGGAGGTAAACAGTACAGAGTACACCCACTTATCTACAGACACACAGTAACAGTCCTCTGACCTACGTCCTCTTTCCAAACGACCACTTAACCACTTGGCCTCTGCAGCCCCTCCTACAGCAGCTGCTGTGTGTGGGTGGGCGTTCTTCATTCACCAAACTGTTATCTGAGACCATATGCTTGTGACCACAACCAACGGTAAAACCATATAATACCAGTAAAGCACAGCACAGTCCACACCAGTGAACCACTTTGAGGAAAGCTCCAACACTTAGGAATCACATGAATTCTGAGAAATGTCTGAGAATCTTTCCATTTAGGAGTAGACAGGAGACGCCCTAGGGAGGGACTGTGGAGCACAAGCAGAACTCCCTTTGAAGCCTGTGGTTCCTTCCTTCCTCTCATTACACTACAGTGCTGTCAGGATATTGGCCGTGCCTGCTTGTATGGCTGCTTGTATGGCTGCTTGTATGGCTGCTTGTCGAGGCTGGCTGCCTGTATGGTAATTCCCTGGTATTGTTGCCTTGTATTTTGTATGTATTGCATTCTGTATGTCGCTCTTTCTTCCTTTTTATGTGTTATTTGTATTGTGAAGCGCTTTGTGCATTTGTGCTGTGAAAGGCGCTATATAAATAAAGTTTACTTACTTACTTACTTTACTTACACTGTATTATTTCGTTGCAATCTTATATCCCACAATGCATGAGCTTACAAATGGGACATTGTAAAGGGAAATTAACTGGCTTTCCAATTATGATTGGAAGTCTATGGGACTGTGCACAATGATTTCAATGGTCTAGACTAGAATTGGTACAATTTATTCAAGAGATGGAGACTATTCCTTTCTAGTTGCATTTGTGACTAATAATAGATTTGTGCGAGCAGAAGGAATCATTCATGAGCAGACTGAGATATTTCAACCGTATGTGTGATTGTAGCCTATACTGACTTCATACATGTCGACATACAACTAGCTTGTAATAAAATAGAGTATTCTAGTTATGATCATCATCAGTCAGTCATTGTTCTTCTGGTAAAATGATATCTTATAAAATTATCTCATAATTTAGGCAGCACGCAGAGATAGGGAGAGACCGCATGGCGAGAGAGAGACAGTGTGTCCTTTGGGGAGTCTGGGGATGCAGATGATCAGGTAAGAAAATGGACAGTGAGACTGAAAACAGCTGGATACAATAGTTTTAACCTACATCAATAGAGCCCACCAAAAGAAGCAGGAAACCTTCTGGCAGGGCACGTTTAGTAAACGGCAACAAAAAAAACTGCACGCTATGTAGCATAGCGCGCGGACAAGTCAACCTGTAAGCATTGTCCCCCCCCAAAGTCTACAATATGGTTACGCCCCTGCCACTGGCTCTTGAACCCCGGTCTCCCAGGTGGGAGTCCAATGCTCTCACCACTACTCTACTTGTGCAGTGGAGATCAGCAGGTGGGTTTTGGTGTCCTTCTTCCAGTCCCTAGTGTGGGTTGGGGTTATAATAAGGGTTGGTGTTGAGACAGGATCTGATCTATAAGGCAAGGGGTAAAGGTTGGAGTGAAAGGATGAACATGTGGAGGTTTTGGGTATAGTCCCATAAGGTCATCCCCACCGGGTCTTGAACCCTGGTCTCCCGGGTGGGAGTCCAATGCTCTCATCACTACTTTACTTGTGCGGCGGGTTGATTTTGGTGTCCTTCTTGATTTTGGTGCAAAGCAAGTAGTGTTCAGTTGATAATTTTTCATGCCGTGGAAGAATGACATACGTTTGGAGCATTCACATACTGTATGCGCAAAAGGTCTCTGCAAGTTCATCAGGAACTGTTCAGGAACACAGGTGCTTCATCCACTTCTGCTGTTCCACTGGCTCCTTCCTGTGCTCTGTCCGCAGCTCTAGTAGCAAAGACAACATCACTAGGTCAATACCTACAGTAGTATATGGCTGGACTGTGTATGTGTGTGCGGTTGGGGGGTAAGGGTAGGCGGTGGTAGTGTTTATAATGTGAGTTCCGGGATATTAAATGTTTATTTGCAATTATCTGCAGTGGTCCCAGTAATATTATTACAGGACCTGAGGGGGGGGGGGGGGGAGGGGCGTTATTCAGCCTCACGTGACACACCCATTCCACACAGTGAGCGGAGACACGGCCCCATTTCAAACTCCATAGCGACAAGAGAATTTTAGGAAATAATTTTCCTAAAATCGAGAGTTCACTAAAATCGATATAAAACACAATAAAATAGTCTGTATTTATCATATTGTTTTTCCCGATGATGTAACCTGATGTATAAAAGCAATAACATACTCAAAGCAGGGCTATATCATGAATATTAGAATGGCTGCTGGCCCTAACGACCACAGCACAGCCGTTCTGATATTCATTATATAGCATGGCTTAGAGTGTGTTATTGCTTAATTATACAACGGCTTGTGTGAATACTCAATTGTGATTGGCCAAGACGCATTCGAGAGGCCATCCATCCATCCATCTTCATCCGCTTATCCGGGGTCGGGTCACGGAGGCAGCAGCTCCAGCAGGGGGCCCCAGACATCCCTTTCCCTAGCAGCATCAACCAGCTCTGTCTGGGGAATCTTTAGCCGCTCACAGGCCAGTGCGGAGATGTAGTCCCGCCACCTGGTCCTGGGTCGACCCCGCGGCCTCCTCCCAGCCAGACACGCCTGGAACACCTCCCTAGGGAGGCGCCCAGGAGGCATCCTCACTAGATACCCGAACCACCTCAACTGGCTCCTTTCGACGCAAAGGAGCAGCGGCTCTACTCCGAGTCTCTCCCGGATGACTGAACTTATCACCCAATCTCTCAGGGAGACCCCAGCCACCCTCTGGAGAAAACTCATTTCGGCCGCTTGTATCCGTGATCTCGTTCTTTCGGTCATGACCATTCGAGAGGCATACATTATTTCTCCACAACGCCCGGTATATACGCCCGGCATCAAACATGTTCTAAATCAATGCACAGTTCATACAACTGTAAATTAAAAATCTTAGTTTAGATTTCAAAGAACATGCTGAGTGGTCGGTCAAGCTGGTTTCAAACAAAGACGATAAGTTTATTCTATGTTACGATTTGCAAATTCGGACTCGAGCACAGGAAGTGAATCCAGGCAAGAGTGAGTGACTGGGGAACGAAAGCGATAGTTTATAACGTGAAAAAGGAAGTGACATAGTTTCAGGATGAAGAGGACAGGGAAGTGATGTCACACAGGAACAATTTGTAGTTTTAACAGACTGATTCTAGAGGAACAAACTACAAAGTTAGAACAACAGTGAAGTAGGAAAACAAAACACAGTGGTGAGACGTGAATTTCATTCACACAAAAAAAGTCCAGTTTTTGGATTAAACATCAACAACTATAAAAAATGAAAGAAAGAATCAACAATGTGGATAATCAAATTATTAAATATCCTAATAAAAAATCTAACGATTTGGTAAAAACCTAATTCTACACATATGGAAAGGAAGTAACCTATTCTCAACTAGGTGGAACATAATAAAGATTAAAGGAGAATGCTCGTTTTTGACAACCTGGACCTTATTTACGGCATATTATAAGACGTTTCACTCACCGAGAGCTGCTTTCTCACTCACCAAGCTGCATTCTCAGTGCCCCGTCCGCCGCCATTACATGCATATACTTGGCTCGCGCTGGATTTTAAATTTCATCTACAGGCCTCCGAATTACACCAAAGTTCTCTCGGTGAGTGAAACATCTTATAATATGCCGTAAATAAGGTCCAGGTTGTCAAAACCGAGCATTCTCCTTTAACAAACTCATAAACTCAAGATTATTTTCTTCCCACATGCAAACCATGTACCAAAACTCCTCACAAATTTTGGCATAAGCAAGGTAAAAAGATAACATGATTACTAATCTAATACACATTTCACATTCATGAGTGAGTGGGAAAAAACCTCTTTCTTTGTTTTAAATTCAATTTAGAAACATCAGATTATGTATCAAAATATTCCAAATCCCCAATATCAATGGCACACACTTTATTAAGGTCTTGAATTGAATTAATAGTAAATTTAACTTTTTCTATAATCATTAAGGCAGCATAGACATATCTGTAACAGCAGTTAAACACTTCCCCATACACTTAAGAACGTTTCTAAAATAATAATGATGAAAATAATGACATTAATGATGATAAAAATGATACCTATAGATCTGATAATATTTCCTGAACTTGAAAAAGCATTATCAAAGATTCTCCAATAATTCCATTTAGGAACATTATTTAAGATCTGAATACCTTTCTTGTTTGCTTCATGGAACTCAATGTAGCATTTGGATCTGAAATGAACGAACAGCATTCTGAATTTACAATCGCACATGTTCCTTCTTTACTGGCAAGAATCATGTCTAAGGCAAACCTATTTTGTAGCACAACTTTTTTCATTTCATTTAGGCCTACTTCTGTCCGATGCATTCAAGTGGTCCGCCAAAGACAGCGGAGAGAATCATGAGTTCAGTCTGGGTGTTATACATGCCATAGTTAGGAAAAAATACACCGAAAATAAATACATTTTAAAAATTTAAAATAAATACAATTTGAGATAGCTCTATGGTGTCTAGAGTTTGATTGCTGATGAATTACCTGCATCTGAGTGTGATCACGCTTCTGAATCATGGGAGTTAAATGAGCAAGATAACATCCATATTACACTGTTGCAATTTAAAGTTGAATAAGCCGTTTCCCTACAGATCAAAAATAGGCCATTTGGAATGGCTCTCTGAACCTTAATTTCACATCTCATAAATAGGCTTAGATCATTAATTTGTCCTAATCTGTGTGTTTATCTGAAAATCTCAATACATGCTGTGACATATTGAAGAAGTCACTTCAAATTGTTTAACTCGCTTTTGAAGTTCAGCCTATGGGTGCAATTCTGTTAGGCTTTAACAACAATTTTATATTTTAATCCAGAAATAGTAGAATTCCTCTAAGGAACTGTGGTACAAGCTAACCTAGTATTCAGTGTATGATTATCTACTTGGCTTGAATATTGTGAGTTATGAATTTACCCTTGGTCCGGCTATTTCAGAAAACTGCGTAACCTTGAACAGAACAAGGTGAGAGAAATTATTAGGTTTATGATTCTCATTAACCTCTAGTGTTAATTTGTTTAGAATAGCCTCTTCAATCCCTGTATAGGAGTTACCTAGTCTATCTAATTTTATTTCCCATGAAAATGACAAGCAAAGTATTGTTCAGGAGTGTAGGAAATATGAGTAGCTAAACCTTGCCAGTCATGATGTAATTATCTGCTTGGGTTAAAGGAATTGGGTAAAATATGGGTGCAGAAGTACTAAGAGGTACATTTTGAAAAAACCAACAGTTAGCGTAGTTCATTCTATATGCAAGGTCTCTGACGATACTAATAGCTTCATTAGGATGTCTCTTTTTCTGTCCAATTGACTTATCTTATTTGGTTAGGTGCATAGAGCAGTTAAACACGATACCTTGAGGATAATCTGGAACAGATCTACAAATGTCAACCCCATAATTCTTTCTTCTTGATACTCGCATAACATCTTCAAATCTTACATATGCAGAATGAAATATCTTCCATCCATCTTCATCTACCGTATAGACCCAACAGTCTAGTGGAGTGCAACATTCAAATAGGACAAACGAACACTGGGGTGTGTTCTTGTCTTTTCCTTCATTCAATTGCTTCAGTTTCAGGAGAGAATCAGGGTGAGAGAGGAGAATATCTGAGAGTATCTATTGATTTGGAATATCTATTGATTCCCTCCACTATGTCGACACCGTCATGTCTCTCCGCCTTCTGGAGGAGGAAGCAGAGTTAAGAACAGTGCATCTTTGAAATACACGGTCAACAGTACATTCTGATAAAGCAGCAGCCTTGCTGGATCGGTCTTGGGATTGATCAAGGGCGAGTGTGAAATAGCAGCCACGAACTCAGCGGGTTAACCGAGATGCGGTAGCAGCGGCCAAAGCTCCTGCTGGCGGGGAGTGAAGCTTTTCAACTCGCCTGTCACTGGCTCCCTGGAGGAATTTAGCCTGGCTGCAATAACGTTATCACGAACGGAATGAATACCATCTACTAGCAAACAAAACATGTTCAGCTATAATTAACCTGTTAAAACTAAGATGCCTGGATAAAAAATAATGTCTCCAATGGATATATTTGACAAAAACAGGTTAATATGCAAGCCGGTTTTCATTTCATTGCATTTCACATAAACGTGAACTTGTTCGTGGACGCGCGTAGGACAGAAAAGCACAACTGCGCAAGTACAAAAGTCACCGGAAATAGCCAAATGACTACAAATTTAGCCAAGATGGCGCAGTTCAATAGGGTTTCACTTTAGATTTCGTATCTTGGGGGCTTGGCGCACACCCACACACACATATACTGCCCTGCGACTCGGGGATCTTGGGAGAGAGATGCAGAGCGCTATTAGCTTACAAAAAAACACGGGTTCACTGTTGCATGAACGCAACTCAATATATACGGCTCTTATTAAAACACTGTTTTTCTTAAAGTATCGATACTTTAAATTTGGGTATTGTACCGTTTTTGACGACAGAGTATCGCGGTACTTTTCTACACCGTGCAACACTATCCCTTACATAACATATTCATAGCTCAGTGATTGTCCTTACCTGTAAATCATGATGCTTAATTCTCTTCTAAGGGCATCGATGTTTCCTTCTCCTCCTCCTCCTTATGTCTGGCTGTAGAAGGTCCACCCTGTGGTCAGACAGACATGGAGTTAGCTTAAATGGTGACATGCATTGGTTTCAACAGGAACTATGATGAATTAGCTATAGGCCTACTGTAGTAGACGCTGAAGTCACTGCTGTCTGCACAGTCCATTTAATAAACAAGGCTCATGTTCATCAGATGGAGGTGAAGGTGATGCCAGATACTAACTAGTGACTAACCTGGGGTGCCATGGCCGAGCTCCTGAGCAGAAGAACAGGGAAAAACAATACATTATATGCATTAGAAAGTAAAACCAATAGATCCCAATTCAAATCTGATTTTAACATTAGGCGCATGTTCATAAGACATACAGTATACAGTATAATAAATTGATACATAAAAATAGATTAAGAAATAGGAATAGATTTGATTAGAACCTGACAATGTTATAATGTTCTACAGTGTAGTAAGTGACCTGCTTATCATGCTTGTATCTGCTTATGTGCTTCCAGGTACAGTAGTGTTGAGTGAAGAGCGTTCAACTGTAAACACGGCCTGTTTATACAACGAGACAATGTAATCTGCCGAGCAGAAGGTCACAGACAAAGCAAACAGAGGGAATTTCCATCCTGTATTTTGTCTTGACTGTGTGTGTAGTAAAGTTCAAAGGTTGTCTTTTTCTCACACTTTTCTAAACAATTTATCTTGCACCTGCAGCGAGATACGACCAGGTGTGCGGATGTCACTTCCTTACAGTTGATATTGATAGAGCAGTAGAAGTCTGAGTTTACCATGCAGTTGTTACTGATAGAGCAGTAGAAGTCTGAGTTTACCATGCAGTTGTTACTGATAGAGCAGTAGAAGTCTGAGTTTACCATGCAGTTGTTACTGATAGAGCAGTAGAAGTCTGAGTTTACCATGCAGTTGAGTAAAAGTCTGAGTTTACCAGGGCAGAGTTCCATGTTTCCTCCAGTACCACACCAGGCCAGCAGCAGCAACCAGACAGAGAGTTATTCCCATCCCCAGAAGAACCCAGAGCGCAGGAGAGGACCCTGAGAGAAGAGAGGACAGGGGGAAGACAATTATATTGGTCCACTTGAAATTATAGGTGAAGAAAAGTTATATTATTTTTTTTTAAAAAATTTTATGCTATTATTTTCTTGTATTCTTTTCACATACAACATGTTGTATGAGTACCATACAGACAGGCCACACAGCTGGATCTGTGAAAAAAACATGAGAACATCTGGAGGTCATGCTGTTTCTCATAAACATATGATCATATCACACATTACTTTCAGAAACTCATCCTATCTGTTGAGAGATGAGATAAGATCATCAGTATACGCAACCTACTGGTTTGCATGTTAGCCACAAGATATGCAATCACTGATATTTCAGGACTTGTTCTAAGTATTTGCTTATTGCTTTGCACCAGAGTGTCGAAGATTCGAAGATTGTTGAGAAATGGGTTGCAAAATGGGTTGCAACATTTCTAACTGAACATCTTGAAAATGGCTCCACACCACTGCACCCAATGCAGTTTGGGTTCCGTGCTGCACACCACTCCACCGAATCTGCCAACTGCCTGGTTACTGAAAAGGTCAAGTGTCTGCTGGACAGGAACCCCCATGTGGGAGCTGGGTTCTGTTCCTGGACCTTAAGAAGGCATTCAACACCGTTGATCATCAGGTATTGTTGACAAAGCTATCATATTTCAACTTCTCCACTGATACCATCCAGTGGTTTAAATCCTACCTCTGTGACAGAAAGCAATTTGTCGCCATCAACGGTGTCGAATCCCCTTATCTCAGCTCCTCTGTGGGGGTCCCACAAGGATCTGTCCTTGGGCCCATATTGTTTTCCCTTTACATAAATGACCTCCCAGATGTCTGTCCTAACATCAATGTCCAGATGTACGCCGATGATGCGGTCCTTTTCACCCACGACAACACACAGGAACCGGTTTCAGCTGAGCTCACACACGTTCTAACCAAAGTGCAATGTTGGTTAAGTAACACATCTATGTTCACATATCATTCACTAAACGACCAGTTGAGGAAGCAAGCTCCAACGTGTTTCTCGGGGGAGAGGAACTAGAATTAGTAACTCAGTTTAAATACCTGGGAGTCATACTAGACTCCAACCTCACATTCAAAAAAGGTGGTTAACACAATCAAATTCAACCTTTCAAATTTCAGGCAAATTAGACCTTTCCTAACTTCTGATGCTGCCATATTTACATTGTATGATTCTGTCTCACGTAGAGTACTGCTTTACAAACTGGTGGTTTGCAGGCGTCACTGTCCTGAAGCCAGTTGAACAGCTCCTCAATAGAGCCATCAAAGTGTTCGACAGAAAACCCCCATCATATCATCATTGCAACATCTTGGCTAAACGTAACTTTGAGTTTTGGAAATTTCACTTATTTTTTATTTTTTTATATGTAGGCTATGGTTTGTTTTCAAATGTCTGATTGGTATGCCCCCCCTGAAGAATATAGGTAAAAGTCCACAGAGTCTCAAAGTCAATGTAATGCTTGTTTGTGTGTTTTTGTGCTCATGTAAACAGTCTGGAATGTGCAGTGGAAGGGATAGAAGGAGACAGCTGATGCTGCTGTGGCCGTTCAGGGTAGTGGGTGTCAAGAGGTCACACTTAGGCCACAGGGGGGGCCTCTCCTCTGGGGTATTATTGACACATCTCCAATAAATCTATCATCTGTCGCCGTTTCCAGTCCCGTGTTGGGTGATTTCATCAATAACTATCACAACAAGAAGGCTTTTAACATCGTGGGTCCTAATTAGATGGTGCTGCAACTCTTATCAAGGCTTACAAAAAGAATACACAACGCAGAGCAACAGAAGAAGAAAAACGCCAAAAGCCAACACCCCCTTCCACTGAGGGAATTCTTTAACAAAAGGGACTCTGATCTTCACACCAGGTCTGCCAGTAGAGGTCATTGTGAAATTCAGCATAGGAAAACTATTTTGTCCAGAATGCCCTGCTCATCAAAGGATGTGCAAACTGGAACAATGTCCCAACTCACATCAGGAAAGACCCACCTTCAGCTGCTTCACAAGGCAGCTCAAACAATGGCTGTTGAGCAATCAATACCCTCACTAAATGCCCGACACGTATAATATTTCTAAATGCTTGTATTTACAACTGTTTTTATTTTATTTTATTTGTACTAGATGTCTTTTATTGTATGTATTGTATTTTATTTTACTGTATGTTTGGGGACTGCAGAATGAGCTAATAGCTAAATCTGGCATATTTACATGTTTGTTCATATACTGTATAGAGCTCTGTGTATGTAAACTTGTCCATTAATGTGCATTGTCCCGACTAAATAAACAAATAGACATAGACAGCACCGATATTAGACCATAGTATCTTTTCTTAGATTCCAGCCAGCATAGTGTTTGTGTGTGCGTGTGTGTGTGTGCGTGTGTGTGTTTGTGTGTGTGTTTTATTTTTTATTTTATTGGTTTATTTATCAGGGACAATGCACATTAATAGACAATAAATCCTGGGTACAATAAATCATAAATGAGCCAGAATTATTGTGTGTGTGTGTGTGTGTGTGTGTGTGTGTGTGTGTGTGTGTGTGTGTGTAGTATGTGTGTGTGTGTGTGTGTGTGTGTGTAGTATGTGCATGGAGAGATATCTCACCTGAGGCCAGGTGAACATAGAGAGAGGCTGTTGATGTTCCGTAGCTGTTGGAGGCCTCACACTCGTAGAGGCCGTTGAGGTCAGGGGTGAGGTGGAGGGTCAGACTGTCTCCCTCTCTTACTGCAGAGGCCGGCCACGGTTGACCCACTCTGCAGGAGAGGAGTGAGAGAGAGAGAGAGAGAGAGAGAGAGAGAGAGATTGGGTACATGTGATATGAAATGTTAAGTCTGCTTTCTTTACTTGCACACCAAGTCCCTGAAGTACCAGCACAGCAGAGAGCCTACGCCATGCTCTGACTAAGCACACTGGTGCTCATTTACTTATTATACAATGTGCTAATTTACACAAATACATAGAAATAATTCAGTGCTAATATAGTGCTAATTTACACAACTGATGGAACCGGTTTGTAGAACTGTGAAATGTGTGAGAGTTAAAGACCCTCCACCAGGGTTATTGGTGTGGGTGTGTGTGTGTGTGTGTGTGTGTGTGTGTGTGTGTGTGTGTGTGTGTGTGTGTGTGTGTGTGTGTGTGTGAAAGTGTGTGTGTTTCCACGCCACAATACAATATGGATGACACAGAAGTTGACCAGCAGTCTGAAGGGACAAGTCGTCTCTGTTTACTTCAACAACCCCCAAAACTACAGTTCCAGAGCAGCAGAAAACTACAGTTCCAGTTCAGCAGAAAACTACAGTTCCAGAGCAGCAGAAAACTACAGTTCCAGAGCAGCAGAAAACTACAGTTCCAGAGCAGCAGAAAACTGCAGTTCCAGTGAAGTACAGAGGATAAACCCATCCTACTTTGACTAAGCAAACTGGCAGCGCCTAGTTATTCTACTTCTGAAAAGGTGCTAAGGGACTGTTCACTATTTAGAATGATGGGTCACTGGAGGACTTCAGAGTGCTCAGAAAGAAAAAGGCGTGACCCTCCATCTGACAGAAATATATTTTTCAAAGACACTCTCCAAGTGATTGAAAAAAAAAGATTGACCCTCCCCCACCAAATATAAATTTGAATATGGTGTTACTCAAAATAAGAAAACAACTTAAAATCGAGTCATTCATACGGTTGGTGGCCGTGTGAGGCAGTGGTCAGCAGCTCAGTTTGTTTGATTCCTCTCACGTGTCTTCTGTTTTTGAGTCCCCATTTTGCTTATTGTACTGATTACGTTATACATGGTAATGTCAGTAGAGAATGAAATAAGTGAAAGCACGCAGCTTTAAAAACGACCAGCAACAGTGAAATTCACTTTTGAATTTTCGCTGACGCCTGATTTAAATGATGCACTTGGAAAACCGCCCGTTTGACTAAATCTGGTGTTGGAGCACCATGGACAGATAAAAACAATCGGTGACAGCGAACCAACACACTGACAACAGTCAAACAAATAAGTTCTGGTTCGTCATACAGGCGCACTCTCCAGGCTTGAAGTAGAATCATGAACCTTTCAGATCAGGGGCACGGGTTTCATTTGACGTTTGGTAGCCTACTGTAGATTTTTTGCACTAGTTTGAACGCAAATACTGTTTTGAGCTACAGATCAGATGATAGCTGAATAAACTATTTCATTTTGATCTTTTTAATTTTGATTAAAATGTGTTTTACCCTCCCTTGGACTAAAATCTAAAAAGCATGACCCTCCCCTGTTTTCCTCCAGTGACCCCTCCCATACATTCAGAACGCTCCCTAAGCGTTGCTCACCAGTTTGAGGAACTGTTAAGTGTGTGAGAGATGAGTGTGTTTGTTGTTCTACATTTCAATAAGCACGCTGAGAAAGACGCTTAGTTATTTTACACATACAGTACAGACAGAAGTAGTTAGTACCTGTTCCAGGTGTAGCGCGGTGTGGGATTACCATCTGAAACACACTTGAACACCTGTGGGGAAGTTTCACTGATGTTCACAGACAAAGGTGGATCTGAGAGAGAGAGAGAGAGAGAGAGAGAGAGGGCGGGGGAGGGGGGGTGAAAGAGAGAGAGAGAGAGAGAGAGAGAGAGGCAGTTATCCTGTAGATAATGATATGGGAGTAACAGATACTGTAGTCATGCATACAGTAGCCTACAGTCAGGGAGTGCAGGGGTGTAACCCAAAACAGATAACTGCATGGATGTTCTGGACCTTGCACACATTACTTTCTGTTGCTTGATGTCATGGACAAACAATATTTTAAGGAGGAAACGTTTGACTTTTGTCTCTGCCAGGGTTATTGACTGGTTACAGTAGAACAGAGTTTGTTCACACTCAATACTGTCCTTGCTCTCAGTACTGTAACAATGTCCGTGATCAAACAAGAACAGTTCTGTAAATAATCCACAAATAAACTACACATTAACTGCTGGTTTTGGTGGACTCACTAGCAGTCATACTGTAGGGCAGATAGAATGTAATTGTTGTGGGGCGTCCCCGCTGCGGAGGGCGTCACCACCGGGCACATCCTGAGGGAGCCCCGGCATCAGTGCACCTGGAGTTAACGAGCCCCGTGGGCTACAAGAGGAGACTCCAGCCGACCAGCCATCGCTACACGTAGCCCTTCTCAGTCCTGTGGTCGCATTACGCTCGCTCATGCCAGACAACAGTCCTTTCCCGCTCCATTCACTTCGCCGTCAAAATAAATCGGTGTAGGCCTATTTAGGAGAGGCGCTCATATTTACAAGTGTCAGATGAACATGAAACTTTACTTACCTAAGCAAAAGGGTCTATTTAAACAAATGCTGGGGTTTGAAGCCTCGGCGCTACCATTAAATAACTTATTTAGACACGTTCTGTCCGAGTGAAATTATTTTTCCGAGGTAGTCTTCTTCTGTGGTGGTGGCAGTCTCTTTGAAACACCGCCACCACCACAGAAGAAGACTACCTCGTAAAAATAATTTCCCTCGGACAGAACGCGTCTAGATAAGTTATTTAATGGTAGCGCCGAGGCTTCAAACCCCAGCATTTGTTTAAATAGACACTTTTGCTTAGGAATTTATTTATAAAAAAGGTTTGGCCTGCAGAAAAAAGTCACTCCTCTATGAGAGGCGAAAAAGGCAGGGTCATTCGCCCCCCTTGAGGTCTATGAGTGCCCGTGCTTGACCTTACCCTACTTGGCGACCAAAACACCGGCTGCTGACCTGATGCTCTTAGCCTTTCTTGCTCCGAAAATTTAATTTAATATTATTTATTGTTCTTTAAATGTTCTTAGCCATTAGACAAATATATTCCAGGAGCTTGCCCCAGGTTGCCTGTTTCAATATCTGTGTGGTCTGAATGGCTCTATGTGCTACTAACCCTGCTCCGCCTTCCCTCTGCCTTCCCTCTCCCTAGTGCCTCTCTCTCTCCCTCCTATCTTCTAACCAGGTCCAGTGGATGCCCCACTGTCACCAGCAGACCTCCCGAAGTCCGATAGATACCCCTGTGTCTACTGTGGATGATGTAGCATGTCCGTAGAATATTATCTCTCCTATGATGCTTTTAGCCTCTCTCACTCTGAAATGTAATTTAATGCAATGTATTGCTTTATAAATGTTCCTAGCCGGTAGACAAACATACTCCTGGAGCTTGCTCGATCGCCTTGTTGAGAGGGGTCAGGGAAGAATTTTTACAGCTCACTTATCTGGCCCCCGGGTGATTACTGTTTTTTTGCTTCCCTCTGGAATATGTAGGGGTGGGACGTATGCCCACCTCCCTTGTTCTCTGTAAAGCGCATTGTGTTGCCTATGGGTATGAAATGCGCTATACAAATAAAGCTTTGATGGATTGATTGATTGCTGTCACAACGCAGAACAGTGATGTAGTGGAGGGTTAAAAATGAATTTCCCCAGTTGCTTGGGAAATTCTACACAAGCTGCTGTAACAATGCATGCCTTATTTGGAGGTTTATCTGTGTGGGTGGAATATGCACCTAGATTACAATGGGTCTTTGTTGATAAAGAACTGAGAACATAGAACCGACTGTTCATCTACAGTAAGTGGTTGGGTAGCTACAGTATGCGCTAGTGTGTTCTTGGTAAGGTGACAGTGAATCCGGCTATAGAGTAATATGATGTTGGGTAATGTAAATCTAAAACTGAACACTCACATGCTATGTTGAGCTGGTAGGGGAGAGTCCTCTCCGTCTCCAGGGCAGACTGGGTGACCACACACTGTACCAGCTGCTGGTGGGCATCTCTGGTTGGCACCCCCAGCAGGTGACTGATGACCGTTGTGGTACCGTTTTGATGCAGGGTGGAGTTGGTGACCGTCCTCAACCGAGGGCCCAACGCCCCCGTCTCCCACCTGACCTCAGCTGCAGGCTTGGCGTTTGCAGCCACGCAGGTCGCCACGGTAACCTCCTTATGCCCCCCGACAGGGGGGGCATCGACGGTAACACTCATGACCGGAGGCACTACGGGAGGTAAACAAACACAAACACAGGTAAACAAGTGAAAGGATCGCTCACTGATCCTGCATTTATGTTGCAGCCAAACGCTGTGCTTCTTTATCTATGGTAACTATACACATCGTATAGGCGTATGCACTGACTAGATCATTTTTGCTTGCAACTTGTTAAGCTGGGTTCACATACAACAGCCAAGACGAGTTCTAAGTACTTAGCTCATTTTGAAACGGCCTTCTCAGTTCTAAAACTGTAGCTCTAAAGATTTGACGCCGTTTTAGAACAGAGAACACTTCTTCAACCTTTATGTAGCGAGGTATATTTACACTGGTCAAGCATTTAGTTGTGTATTAACAGAGTATAGGGTCACTGAGGGAACTGAACACTCAAGCGGTCACTTGATTAACAGAGGCTGAAATACGTTTCTCAGCAGTTAAAGGGGAACGCCACTGTCATAGCAAGTTTAGCTCAAATGTCGCTTTGTCCTCAATGAAACCGATCCGTACACACCAACATTTAACCCATCCGTACACACCAACATTTAACCCATCCGTACACACCAACACTTAACTGATCCATACACACCAACATTTAACTGATCCGTACACACCAACATTTAACCGATCGGTACACACCAACATTTAACCGATCCGTACACACCAACATTTAACCGATCGGTACACACCAACATTTAACTGATCCATACACACCAACATTTAACCGATCCATACACACCAACATTTAACTGATCCATACACACCAACATTTAACCGATCCGTACACACCAACATTTAACCGATCCGTACACACCAACATTTAACCGATCGGTACACACCAACATTTAACTGATCCGTACACACCAACATTTAACCGATCACACACGCACACTCACACACACGCGCGCGCACACACACACACACACACACACACACACACACGCGCACACACACACACTCACGCACACACACACACACACACGCGCCTACACACACACACACACACACACACTTTAGGCAAGACGTAAGTCCATACCTAGGACAGTCAAAGGTATCTCAGTCCTGTGTGGTCCACTGGGAAACAGAGTGAAGACACACGTGTAGGTCCCCTCATCAAGCAGTCTCGCACGCCTTAACTGTATAGATCCATTGTTGTTTGCTAAGCTTCCAATAAAGTGGAATTGATCTGCTGACCCCCCATTGACAGGCTTAGGCCCAACTCTGGGTGAGATCAGGTAGAAGTTGTGGTTCACTGGGTCTTCACGGGTCTGCTTCTGCCAGCTGATTTGAGTCAGGTCCTCCTGAGAGTCCAACAGATGGCAGGGAAGGTCCACATCCTGGCCCTCTACCACCGTCCTGCGCCCTCCGATCACCTGGATGGCTGAGGGGAGACAGAGGGGTGTGAGCAGGATATAGAATAGAATAAAAAGTTTTTTCACCATGTATAACCAGTACAGGTAGATTGGAATTGTTGTTATCGCTTGTCCTTACAATAGCGATAGCAAACAGCTGGCTCCCGTCTTCACAGACGTCTTCAATGCATCACTGACACAGCAGGTTGTCCCCATGTGCTTCAAGGTGACTACAATAGTGCCAGAACCCAAGAAAACCAGGGTGACCTGCCTGAACGACTACCGGCCAGTGGCACTCACTCCCTGTTGTAAAGCACTTTGAGCTACATTTCTACGAATAAAGTTTTGCTTCTTTACTCCAGTGGTCCTGAAGTGCCTGGAGAAGCTAGTGATGAAACATCAGCACCATTATATCAGACTCACTAGACCCACAGCAGTTCGCTTACAGAGCGAACAGGACTGTGGATGATTTCATCTCACTGGCCCTCACTTTCTGGAGCACCTGGACAAGAAAAATACCTGTCAGGATGCTATTTATTAGGGGCCGGGCAGCTCAGCTGCCGGTATTGCCGTCATATGGGGAAGAAAATACACTACCCACAATCCTATAATGCAACTGCGCCGTCTCATTCCATAGTAACAGCAATGATGCACATCAGAAGATCATCAGAGTGGAGCTCCAAGCCATTAAGAATCTCTACAACCAATGTAGCTGCAGGAAGGCCATCTCCATCACAAAAGACACCAACCACCTCAGCTGTCACCTGTTCATACCATCTCGCCGGAGAGACGGAAGATGGCCGAGCATCAGGACCGTGAAGGAGAGGTTCCACAACAGTTTCTTTCCTTCCACAAGCTCAACAGCCAACAGCTGCAGGAGACCATCGCTAAAGAAACCCCTTGGACCGACCCTCCCACACACACCCCTGCCCTGGACAGATACCCCACCACCCCCATGGACCAGTCTCTCACCCCCACTCCACTGCCCTTGCATTTATCACCCCCCACACACACACACCCCTGCCCTCGCATTTATCACCCCCCCCACACACACACTCCACTGCTCTCGCATACATCACCCCCCCCAACCCCTATTGACATATCACCCCCCCACCCTGGACCAAAACCTGACAACACATGAACAACTGAACACCTTGCCAATAGACAATAACAGTTGACCTCATAAAAATGTCTAGTTGCGTAGGAACTGGAATGAGATACTGATATGTGATAACAAGAATTCCATTGTAACTGTATACTACTTGTTCTGGTATATTTCTATGTTTTTATATGAATGCCACACCCGAAGTTCCCTCTGGTAGAAATAAATACATAAGGCTACAGTATATCATGATACTATGACTTAATATCTATTTCCATTACTGAAAGTCTCTCAATGCCTTTTATTTACCCAAGTATTTACATATCGTCACCTTTTTGTGCATGACTGTAAGCCAGCGCACCAAAGATAGCATTTGTACACTTAAATGTTTTATATCCACAGCGCATCGACTGTCTTCTTCTACCGGCGAATCGGCACTCTCCGCTTTGTTTAGCCTACTCACTGCTGCCGCCCATGTCGGGGATGATGCATTACATCTTAAATGGTGTTGAGAGACTTTAGGATGTAATGCATCATCCCCGACATGGGCGGCAGCAGTGAGTACGCTAAACAAAGCGGAGAGCGCCGATCTTTGGTGAGTAACGAAACGGTTTTGTCTGTAGACTCGGACGACCGGGCCGATGAAGCGCTTTCATAGGCAAATTGCATTGAGAGTAACAGGGCGTTACCTGTAGGATATCGCCCTGGACCAGGTCTAGGTGGCAACCAGACCAAGCCCCCAGGATTCGAAATCTAAAGTGAAGGCCTATTGAACCGCGCCATCTTGGCTAGATTTGTAGTCACTTGGCTATTTCCGGTGACTTTTGTACTGCGCAGTTGAGCTTCTCTGGCCGACGCGCGTCCACGAAAAAGTTCACATTAATCTGAAATGTAGACAAACGTTCCCGGCTCTCTCGGCTCTCCCCGCTTTGATTTAGCAATGAAAACCGGCTTGCATATTAACCTGTTTTTGTCAAATATACCCATTGGAGAAATTATTTTTTCATCCAGGCATCTTAGTTTTAACAGGTTAAATATAACTGAACATGTTTCGTTTGCTAGTAGATGGTATTAATTCCGTTCGCGATAACGTTATTGCAGCCAGGCTAAATTCCTCCAGGGAGCCAGTGACCGGCGAGTTGAAGAGCTTCATTCCCCGCCAGCAGGAGCTTTGGCCGCGGCTACCGCATCTCGGATAACCCGCTGAGTTTGTGGCTGCTATTTCACACTCGCCCTTGATCAATCCCAATACCGATCCATGGTAATAATGAATCAATCGTTCAGATCAGATCGGCAGTGCTGCATGCATGTTACAACATCATTGTTACCTTTATTAACATAACCATAGCCTACATTTATCTCTCTAACGTTAGGCTATCCATCTTACACCAGTCGGCCATTCGATAGCTGGAAGCGGTCAACGCCAACGTTGACTGAAAACACCCAAACTCAGTGTATCGTTTCATCTTCATGCTACACATCAACTCCTTTACATTGTATGTGAATAAATTACTGTTATTCTAAAAATATCCCATTTCTGTCCATTCCTGGAAAAGGCTAATAATTGCTGTCAAATGATCACTCCAGTTTATCACCGTATCCCACTACCATTTCAACTATGCACAGGAGGTTGTCTTGTGGTCATTTTCACTAAAAAATGATTAGCCTGATCAGTTTGTTGTATGTATTAAGCCCTTTTTGAGCGGTATGCTTGTATTAATAGCTTATAGCTTGCCATACTCACCAACCTTGGGACCTCAGAAATAGGGAGCATTTCCAAACCAAATTGCGGGGGGGGGGGGGGGGGGGGGCATTAAAAGCATTACAAATTAGACATTAAAAGCATTAAAACGAAATGTGAAACATTATATATATATATATATATATATATATATATATATATATGTGTATGGAGCAATTGTTTTTAATGTCCGACTTTTGTCTGTGCTGTTCAGTAAATGTGCATCTGTCCTAATTTATTGTAGCCTATCTACTACACAACCTAGTTCAAATTCATGAATCTCCCGCGGAAGTCAGGAGGGTTGGCAAGTAGGCCAAACCACTCAGTAGGTCTGTTCTGTGCTCTCATTTTACATATTGTGGATGTAGCTGTCCCAGTGTATGACACACATGTGCTCCATGGCTCGTAATGTGCTCCATGGCCATGCGTCCCCACATTATTTTTTTTATTATATTTTTATTATCATCTGTTTTATTATTATAAATAAATACTTTAAAACTACCACTGAATCTGTCTGTGCAAATTACAGTAGGCTAGGTATTTAACTATTACATTACTACAGCTGCTAAAGGCACATATTGTAGTGTTTCCAAACGAATTTTCTTAAACTATTGGAGACTTGGAAATAACAACTAGGCCTACATGAAGACTTTCACAGTTTCAGACTGCTGTAACCATTAAAGTTTGGAGTAGGCTGCATAAGCTTACACTTAACACTGCACACACACAAAACGCTCAAAAAGGGCTTAATACATACAACAAACTGATCAGGCTAATCATTTTTTAATGAAAATGACCACAAGACAACCTCCTGTGCATAGTTGAAATGGTAGTGGGATACGGTGATAAACTGGAGTGATCATTTGACAGCAACTATTAGCCTTTTCCAGGACTGGACAGAAATGGGATATTTTTAGAATAACAGGAATTTATTCACATACAATGTAAAGGAGTTGATGTGTAGCATGAAGATGAAACGATACACTGAGTTTGGGTGTTTTCAGTCAACGTTGGCGTTGACCGCTTCCAGCTATCGAATGGCCGACTGGTGTAAGATGGATAGCCTAACGTTAGAGAGATAAATGTAGGCTATGCTTATGTTAATAAAGGTAACAATGATGTTGTAACATGCATGCAGCACTGCCGATCTGATCTGAACGATTGATTCATTATTACCATGGATCGGTATTGGGATTGATCAAGGGCGAGTGTGAAATAGCAGCCAGGAACTCAGCGGGTTATCCGAGATGCGGTAGCCGCGGCCAAAGCTCCTGCTGGCGGGGAGTGAAGCTCTTCAACTCGCCGGTCACTGGCTCCCTGGAGGAATTTAGCCTGGCTGCAATAACGTTATCGCGAACGGAATGAATACCATCTACTAGCAAATGAAACATGTTCAGTTATATTTAACCTGTTGAAACTAAGATGCCTGGATGAAAAAAGTATTTCTCCAATGGGTATATTTGACAAAAAAAGGTTAATATGCAAGCCGGTTTTCATTGCTAAATCAAAGCGGGGAGAGCCGAGAGAACCGGGAACGTTTGTCTACATTTCAGATAAATGTGAACTTTTTCGTGGACGCGCGTCGGCCAGAGAAGCTCAACTGCGCAAGTACAAAAGTCACCGGAAGGCCAGAAAAGCACAACTGCGCAAGTATAAAAGTCACCGGAAATAGTCAAATGACTACAAATTTGCCAAGATGGCGCGGTTCAATAGGGCTTCATTGTTGATAGCGGCCAGTGAATGGAGTGGCTGTATCCAGTTCTATTAATACATCCATGAACCAGACAAACGCTATCTATGGTGCGCTGGCTTCCAGCCACGCACAAAAAGCAAGGCATTCACCAAAAGTACAACGTCAGCGCATTGCGTGTCTCTGTCATATGATTTAGCCTATTCATGTTTACTAGGCTAGTCGTAACCGTTATATTATACCTCCATGGTCGTAACCTACCTTCGAATGAATTTGCGACCAGCCAAAGGCAGACTAGCAGGCGACGCATCTCCCATTCTAGGAAGGAAAAACAGAGTTACGCAAAACCCGAACAGGTGCTTCGGCAGAAAAGCCACTGCTTAGGCAGAAAAGCCATTGACAAATATTAACCTACCTAAAACGACACCATACGGTGCACTTGTAGGTCAATATAGACGCTTCAGCAAATGGAGCAGATTGGCCGACTCCACATTTTAACCGAGTGAGATGTTCTCATGATGAGTTGCGAGTCCGTTCTCTCTCCCCTCCCCCTAAACGGTCATCTGGGACGATGGAGAGCTTTTCATTGGCAGACTCAAATATTAGGTGAACCGCTGCGCTCCGCATACTACATAATACTGTGCAGCGTTTGTTTAGAACAATTCATGCAGCCAGTGAATAATGGTCAATGGCGCCCCCTAGAGGCGATAGGCTCACCATACACAGGTAAGAGCTGATACGATGGATACACTTCTGAGACCACACTGGTTAACTGAGCTGGACTCATTGTGAGATATCTGTTGGTATGGTTGCTAGATTAAATTTAACGGCGCGTATACTTTTACTGTCGAGAAATGTTTATCTTGAGAGTCTAGGGTAACCTGTCACACCTGTCAGATTAGTGTGACTTGTTTACATTTGGCAAAGAAAATGTGTTTGTTTGAAACAGGAAAAGCATATTTGTATAGTATTCATGTATTCATTGCTTGTATTGTAGAATGTAGGCTGTGTTTCATTCTGTTCATTCCTGACTTTAACCGGCCTCATCAACAAGGCCCACTAATTATCATCATTATGTTGTACATTACTGTTGAATGTATTGGATATAATCATTTATTTTGCACTGTTCTGTCTTGTCCTTGCACCTTGTTTATTTACAGTATGTGGATAGCCGGGATTTGAACCCCCAACCCTACAATCATTGGACAACTCGCTCTACATCCCGAGATACAGCCGCCCCTACGTAACACAGGTGGAGATGCAGAGGGTCGCTTTTTAAGAATTCAAACAGGGCCTTTCTCTCTGATGTCAACAGAATAAACTGCTGTATGTTGAGAATCAAACAACAACATAACAACACTACAACATTACTACACATCTACTGTATGTGTAAATAAAAGAGATGTTCACAATATAATTAGTCTGGAGAATGAATGGCTCTGAGGCCTCAGCTCACAAGCAGCATGTTTCAAGATGTGTGAGGATACAGGATGTTCCATAATGTCACAGATCAGCAGTTTAAGGTCTGGCCTGTGTGAGGAGACCTAGACAGCAGCGCCCCCCTGTGGCCAGTCACTGTATAACTCACCTGTACTTGCTGTATAACTATTATGACACTGCTACAAGAGCAAACCCCAGATCTGGGGCCCACTCTGGAGGACAGCCAGAGAAGATGTGTGACACAGATGCACACACGTACACACACAAACACACACACACACACACACACACACACACACACACACACACAGAAAGAGAGGCAGCAGAGACGGTGGCTGTATCATTTCCAGGCTATCCTACTCTTTATTTAATGCAAATTACAGTACCAGGGAACTATTCCTCAGAGCACGCAGGGCAGGGGGAATATTTACAGAGGCGCACATTTAGCATACCTTCACAGAACAAAACAAAAAGGAAAAACATCTCAAATAAAATATAAATTTCAGTCACAAACAGAGGCATTCAAGTAGTAGTATTGTTATACTGGTTGTTTTTGTAGTAATTTCCTTTCTTTTTTTCTTTCTTTAAACCCAGATAGCATATTCTTCTGTGAAGAGTGTGTGTGACGTGATAGTCAGTGTTCGAGTTCACTATCCTGGCTTGTCTTTTTTGGTGACCTTTGTGGTGTATTTTTTGTAATTTTTATCGTGGTTTACTCTTATTGAAGTGGAGTCAGGAAGAGAGAGAGAGGGGAGGGGGAGGTGAGGTGGTCGCTCTGTGGTAACAGAGACAGGGAGAGAGGTGAGGTGGTAACAGAGACAGAGAGAGAGGTGAGGGGGTCGCTCTGTGGTAACAGAGACAGAGAGAGAGGGGAGGTGGTAACAGAGAGAGAGAGAGAGGTGAGGTGGTAACAGAGACAGAGAGAGAGGTGAGGTGGTAACAGAGAGAGAGAGGTGAGGTGGTAACAGAGAGAGAGAGAGAGGTGAGGTGGTCGCTCTGTGGTAACAGAGACAGAGAGAGAGGTGAGGTGGTAACAGAGAGAGAGAGAGAGGTGAGGTGGTAACAGAGAGAGAGAGAGAGGTGAGGTGGTCGCTCTGTGGTAACAGAGACAGAGAGAGAGGGGAGGTGGTCGCTCTGTGGTAACAGGCATAGTGATGGCGAGGGGGAGATGGAGAGAGGAACAGGTTCATGGATGCAAACGTTACAGCAAGCAGGACAAGAAAGGCTAGAAGACCGACCCCCTAGGTGCTACTGACCCCACCAGACAGAGGAGAGACGGCAGGAAGTAAGACGGATAGCTAGACGACTGCCTCTGAGGATGGCTTGTCACAACAACATCTTGGCCTGGTTTTGGTACCACTAGAGCTTCCAGAACCAGAACCAGTGTGGGTCCTATAGAAGGTTTACAGAGCCAGTATGGAACACCCAGAAGGCCCACAGAACCTGTTTTGACTATTTTTATTCCTAAAGACTGGAGCTGGGTCAAATACTATCCATATATCCTGGCGAATCCCTGGGGTGCACTCCATTTCATTTGCACAGGACAATCAGACCAACGTATCTGTCCCAAAAGTGCACATTTTGGGATAAATCAAATGCACCTCAAACACATAAAAGCATTAGACCTATTTATGTATCTGACCCCACGTCCCTCTACCGTTGCTTCCAACCCAGCAGCCAACTCTGGTGTGTGTAAGCCAAGATAAAACCATAAAAACCATTTTAAAAATGAAACAATATCTTTAGACTTATATTCAAATCAGGAACATCCGTCTGTGTGTAACTTTATATCTGTGTTACATCATTAACGTTATATTTGCAATAAAAATGACAGGAAAAAGAGGGTGATGGCGAGAAGTTGAGAGAGGAGGGCAACAAGTCAATAAGGTGTGTGTGTGTGTGTGTGTGTGTGTGTGTGTGTGTGTGTGTGCGCGGGGTGCGGGGCATTCAACAGCCCCAAAGGGGGGGGTGAGGACGCAGGTGTGAGTGATGGCCGGGCTGGGAGGGGGTTGAAGGTGGACGAAGAAGAAGGTGTATGAAAGCAAAGGCACTCCAAACTATAGATACACTATACATGACTAGTTCTTGTTAGAATAATACAGCTGTCTTCTACGGTCCTGTACAGGTAAGATTGAACTATATGGCTAGATAAAGATCATCATCTACAATATCCAATAATAAACAATGTCAGTTTTGCCCTGATTTTTTTCTTTTCTTATCATTTCTGACCCCCCCCCCCCATCTTTGTTTTTGCTCATAAACAGTACACGGGTCTGCATATATACATACCTTGAACACAACATGAAAAATACACAAATACACAAACAAACATAAAAAACAATAACCTACATGTCAGGATTTCGTGAGGAGCATTTCAACTGTATATACAAATTCTGCTGTGGTGTTTCTTTTTTTCATATTTCATATTTGACCTCTGTGAGTATTCTCCTAAAGAAGAGCCCCTGGACCGACGGGAGGAGGAGAGAGGAGAGGAGGAGAGGAGGAGAGAGGAGAGGAGGAGAGAGGAGCCGGCCCGAACGCCGGAGCAGTGGTCACAACGGGAGAGATCCAGAAACCGGTACCTCTCCGCACAATCTGAGGGAAATAAGAAGGGTTGAGAAATCTCCACAGAGAGACAGAGACCTTGTCAAGGAAGGGCAGACGAACCCGTTCCATAGAGTCCATTAGAGACGTACAGAGAGAGAGAGAGAGAGAGAGAGAGAGCAGGTTCTACACCCATCTACAGATAGACAGGAGGGAAGAGAGAGAGAGAGAGAGAGAGAGAGAGAGATTACTCCAACTAGTCTGACGTCAACTTCAGACAGCGGCAAATATTGCCGCTGCCCCGCCAGCCAGCGTGCAAGTTCAAGGCTATGATTTCTGAACCACTGAAGTTTAATATACATATATCCTATATATACTTTTGTACATAATGAAAAGCCATATATAAACGGTGTATGTATGTGTGTATGCACTGTACGTATATACAGCATATATATAATACAAGCACACGGGGGCAGAGACGTGGCACATACATACATCTGACGTGTCTGTCCCACGTTCGCCCGGGAAAATAAAAACCTAATAAAAACAAAGATTCGAGTAAAACTGTTCGGTTCTAAGCGTTTTAAAAACAACCCCCCCCAGGCAATGTTCTGACTGAGTCCAAATCCTCAGCCGTGACCGGACCAGCGCTTTACACAACAAACATCAGGACCATCATGCATCTCTCCGTGTGTGTGTGTGTGTGTGTGTGTGAGCCTCATGCCTGGTCAGCAGAGCTGGAGGTCAATGCGGGGGTCGTGGGGGTAGGGGGGGGTTGTGGGCGGTCCTAACCATACTCAGGCCATGCACTACAGGAGGAGGAGCCGGGGCGTCCCCACGGCCAGGGGTCAAGGGTCAGGGATCAAGGTTCGGAGATAGAGAGGGAGAATTCATTTGGGGGGGGGGGCAGCGTTGGGACGTCTATACAGATTGTCCTCTTAGAAACATTATCAGGCTAGTACTGTAGTTCTGTGTGTACATGGATCAAGGAAACAGGCAAAACCTCCTCCCCCCGGGAGACAGACATCTTCATGAGGGGAGGGGGGATGGGGGGGGGCAGGAGGGACAGGTGAGCAGCCCAGGACATGGGGGAGGGGGCGGGCTCAGTCTGACTGGTGTCTGTGGTTGTTTGTTTGTTTGTTTGCTTTGCTTGTCGTTATGGTGAGGCGTGGCGGGACGCCAGCTGAGCCAATAGGAAATAGGTTCCCTCCCTCGCCGCCGTCGGGACGCACTCCCTCCCCTAGCCGGGGCGATGGGCGGGGCCTGGCCCAAGGGCGGGGCCGGGGCGGCGTGGGGGTTCAGGAGGCGGAGTTGGAGGCGGAGGCGGCGGCGGTGGTGGTGCTGGGGCCTCGGTCTGTGCTGCTGCCGTCTGCGAGGGGGGAGAGGGGGGAGGAGTCAGCAGACACTAGGGCTGGATATCGGTAGTGAGCAGAGAGAGAGCAGAGTGAGAGAGAGAGCAGAGGGAGAGAGAGAGCAGAGAGAGAGAGAGAGAGCAGAGGGAGAGAGAGAGCAGAGAGAGAGAGAGAGAGCAGAGGGAGAGAGAGCAGAGAGAGAGAGAGCAGAGAGAGAGAGAGAGCAGAGGGAGAGAGAGCAGAGAGGGAGAGAGAGGAGAGAGAAAGAAGAGGGAGAGAGAGGAGAGAGAGAGAAAAGGGAGAGAAGAGGGAGAGAGAGAGCAGATAGAGAGAGAGAGAGAGCAGATAGAGAGAGAGAGCAGAGAGAGAGGGAGAGAGAGAGCAGAGAGAGAGGGAGAGAGAGAGCAGATAGAGAGAGAGAGCAGAGAGAGAGGGAGAGAGAGAGCAGAGGGAGAGAGAGAAGAGGGAGAGAGAGAGAGCAGAGGGAGAGAGAGGAGAGGGAGAGAGAGAGCAGATAGAGAGAGAGCAGAGAGAGAGAGAGCAGAGAGAGGGAGAGAGACCGCAGATAGAGAGAGAGCAGAGAGAGAGGGAGAGAGAGAGAGGGAGAGAGAGAGCAGATAGAGAGAGAGCAGAGAGAGAGAGCAGAGAGAGAGGGAGAGAGAGAGCAGAGGGAGAGAGAGCAGAGAGAGAGGGAGAGAGAGAGCAGAGGGAGAGAGAGAGGAGAGAGAAAGAAGAGGGAGAGAAGAGGGAGAGAGAGCAGATAGAGAGGGAGAGAGAGAGCAGATAGAGAGAGAGCAGAGAGAGAGAGAGAGAGCAGAGAGAGAGAGAGAAGAGGGAGAGAGAGAGAGAGAGAGCAGAGAGAGAGAGAGAAGAGGGAGAGAGAGAGAGAGAGCAGATAGATAGAGAGAGAGCAGAGAGAGAGAGAGAGCAGAAAGAGAGAGAGAGAGAGAGAGAGAGAGAGAGCAGAGAGAGAGAGAGGGAGAGAGAGAGCAGAGAGAGAGAAGGAAAGGGGGACCCCCTGGAGGAGCGGTGGGCGGGGCCTGACCTGTGTTGACGGAGGCGTTGGCGGGCGTGGAGGCGGCGGCCTGGCTGCGGGCGTGGGCGGGGATCAGGATGGAGGCTAGAGAGGGATTACTGGACAGCTCTGAGGAGAGGACACACCCACACCCACGGCCCGTTACAGGTGGGAGACAGAGATGTGTGTGTGTGTGTGTGTGTGTGTGTGTGTGTGTGTGTGTGTGTGTGTGTGTGTGTGTGTGTGTGTGTGTGTGTGTGAGGCAGCTCCCTACCCTGGGTGGTGAAGTTGAACAGGGAGGGCTTCTCCCTGCCGTTGGGCAGTTTGATGTTGGGGTCCCTCAGCTCGTCGAAGAAGGAGTGGGCGCAGGCCTCCAGCGGGGTCAGGCGCGCCGTGGGCGTGTACTCCAGCAGGCGGGAGCACAGGGCGATGGCCTCGGGGGGCGTCCGCGGCCGGAACACCTGACCGCAGCCAATCACACGCAGGGGGAGGAGTCGTAAACGGGGGGGGGTGGCCGGAATCAGCTAGCCAATCAAAGATTGTTTTACAAAACAGAAAGGGTGAGAGAAGCCACATGCACATGCTACGGTCTCTCTCATTGGCTGAGATGGAGATAGCTGGGAGGACAAATGTCTTGTGAAAGAGTACAGTCAAATCTATGTGTCCTTTGCTTCTTGTGCTACTATAAACTTTGCACGGCCCGGTCTCTGCCCTGTCCTGTCTAGTCCTGTCTAGTCCTGTCTAGTCCTGTCTGGTCCGAGCACCCTGACTATTCCTAACTAGTTCCTAGCATGTGTGAAAACTACCCAGGTTTTCTGATGTCTGCGTACGTGGAACTATGAGAGGATGACGGCTGGTTAGAATCGCTCATCCGCCGTTGGAGGATCCTGAATAAAGACGAGCCTCAACTCAGAGTTCACGTCATGAGACGTGAGGCTGGTGATTCCCCGGCTCTGTCAGTCTGCAGCGTGTGGAGGGACAGACGTGTGGAAGGACAGACGTGTGGAGGGACAGAGACGTGTGGCGGGACAGAGACGTGTGGAGGGACAGACGTGTGGAGGGACAGACGTGTGGAGGGACAGACGTGTGGAGGGACAGAGACGTGTGAAGGGACAGAGACGTGTGGAGGGACAGACGTGTGGAGGGACAGACGTGTGGAGGGACAGAGACGTGTGGAGGGACAGACGTGTGGAGGGACAGAGACGTGTGGAGGGACAGACGTGTGGAGGGACAGAGACGTGTGGAGGGACAGACGTGTGGAGGGACAGAGACGTGTGGAGGGACAGAGACGAGTGGAGGGACAGACGTGTGGAGGGACAGAGACGCGCTGCAGTCCTGAGGAGCCTGAGTGCTGCAGTTCTACAGCTCCACCACCAGGGGGCGGGTGAGGAGCCGGCACTAAGCATGCTACCTGCTCATTGGCCAGTGGCGTCCTCCAATAGCGGAGGAACTGGAGAGGGGGCAGGAAGCTCCCGGCTCCGGGCCCTCACTGCTCCCTGACTGGACTCTTTAAGAACACAACCCTCCTCTCCTCTCCTCTCCTCTCCTCTCCTCTCCTCTCCTCTCCTCTCCTCTCCTCTCCTCTCCTCTCCTCTCCTCTCCTCTCCTCTCCTCTCCTCTCCTCTCCTCTCCTCTCCTCTCCTCCAGGCGATCCCTGATCCCGCGCGACAGGATAGGCCTAAACACACGCTTCTCTACGCAGCTTTTACCAATCTGCTCTCGTCATTTCAGAGGATCAAACAGGGCCCCCTGGACTGCAAGAAAACAAGAGTTTCTGAGTGCTAGGCTAGGCTAGGCTACACGCTCTCTGAGAGGGTTTCTGAGTGCTAGGCTAGGCTAGGCTACACGCTCTCTGAGAGGGTTTCTGAGTGCTAGGCTAGGCTACACGCTCTCTGAGAGGGTTTCTGAGTGCTAGGCTAGGCTACACGCTCTCTGAGAGGGTTTCTGAGTGCTAGGCTAGGCTACACGCTCTCTGAGAGGGTTTCTGAGTGCTAGGCTAGGCTACACGCTCTCTGAGAGGGTTTCTGAGTGCTAGGCTAGGCTACACCCTCTCTGAGAGTCTCTGCTGTGAGTGTCACTGGAGAGTCTCGGCCGGAGCGGGGCTAGATAGACAGACGGACGGACGGACGGACAGAGGAGGGATTGGCGGCGGTGTCAAGGAAGATGGATATGTGTGTGTGTGTATGTGTGTGCGTGTGTGCCTGCGTGACTGAGCCTGATTGGTCAGACTGGCGGGAGTGGAGTACAGGGTGAGGATGACGGGGTTGGGGCGTAGAGTAGTAAAAGTTTTCCTGTACCTGTTGACTCACCTTAGTCCAAGGGTGCGCCTTAATCTGGGGGAACTTGAACTCAGTGTAGTTGGGGTTCATCTCCCTGATCTGCTCCCTGGTAGGAGTCCCTAAGACCTGCAGGAGGATAGGAGGAGGAGGAGAGGAGAGAGAACAGGAGAACAGGAGAGATAGATGAAGAGAGAGATAAAGAGTGAACACAACAGAGGCAGGTGGGCTTGAGTCACTACTAGACGCATAACGAAATATATATTTTGTGCAACACACACACACACACACACACACACACACACACAGGCACGTCACACACACAGAATACCTTGATAATCTCGACCAATTGATCCACCCCACTGTCGCCGGGGAAGATCGGTTGTCCTAGCAACAGCTCTGCTAGCACACAGCCGGCTGACCACACATCTGCAGAGGGGGCGGGGCATAGACAGGAAGAGGAAATGAGAAAACAAATAGAGCCAAAGTTTGACAGGGGAGGTCAAGAGATGATATGAGCAGCTTTCTAGAACCGCATGCTACAGACAAACTGATGAGGAAAGATTCATGTCTATAACTACGTTTCCATCTAAAAGTGATTAGAATCTTTGGGAAATAAGCATTATAAGAAATAGTATCATGTGTGTTTCCATTAAATGTTTGGAGCGTGAAAACTAGTCTCGCATGCTGTTGCCGGCATCAAAACAATGCACCATGCAAAATTGTTGACGAAAGGAGTACACGTCTGTCATGTGACTAGCCAGAGGTAAACATTTTGCATTCCTACCCAGAGAAGATGATTCCTGAGACGAGTTGGTGATTGCAGAAGGATGACTTGTGTAACTGATCTGAATTAAATGATATCTACTGTATAGAGCATTCGATGTTTTATGTTGTGTGTTGTATTTGTGTTGTATTGAAATGCCTGACATATTGTGCTCGTGAAGACACATTTTGAATGTGCATTGCTTGCGCTAAAGAACATCTTTAGATCTGAGAGCTACAGTCACGTGTGTGCAAGTGCGCTACGTCAGACTTCATTTGAATAAAACGGTTTCAACCCCCCCGTTTTGCGAATCAACACTTTTTCGAATCAGCCGAAACCCGGAAATAGTGAGCATATTTTTGTTTGTGTGAATCAGGGGATTTGTAGTTTCCATCATCATTTTCCGATGCGTATCAAAACAGGCTAATGGAAACATAGCTTATGTCAGTGTGTGTGTGTGTGTGTGTGTGTGTGTGTGTGTGTGTGTGTGTGTGTGTGTGGTTACCTATACTGGAGGTGTAGTCAGTGGCACCAAAGATGAGCTCTGGAGCTCTGTAGTAGCGGGAGCAGATATAAGAGACGTTGGGCTCCCCACGAACCAGCTGCTTGGCACTGTACGACACACACACACACACACACACAGTCAGCAACACACTCTTCATCATCCTCCTCCTCCTCCTCTTCCTCATGGGCTGGTCCGGTGCGTCTCACCTGCCGAAGTCGCAGAGTTTGAGCACGGCCGTCTCCGGGTCCAGCAGCAGGTTCTGGGGCTTGATGTCCCGGTGGCAGATCCCAAACGAGTGGATGTAGGCCAGGCTACGGAACAGCTGGTACATGTACAGCTACACACACACACATAGACAAACGCATACACACACACACACACAAGCACAGACACACGCATACACACACACAAACAGACACACACACACAGACACGCATAGACACACAGACACATGCACAGACACACGCACACACAGACACACACAAACACACACAAACAGACACACAGACACGCATAGACACACAGACACATGCACAGACACACGCACACACACACGCACACACACAAACAGACACACACACAGACACACACATACACGCATAGACACAGACACACGCACAGACACACGCACACACACACACACACACAGACACACACACACACAGACACACACACATACACAGACACGCATAGACAAACAGACACATGCACAGACACACGCACACACACACACACACACACACACACACAGACACACACACACACGCACACACAAACAGACACACACACACAGACACGCATAGACACACAGACAAATGCACAGACACACACACGCACACACACACACACGCACACACACACACACACACAGACACACACAGACACACACACATACACAGACACACACGCACACACACACACACACACACACACCCAGACACGCACAGACACACAGACACACACACAGACACACACGCATACACACGCACGCACACACGGAGAGCAGAAAGTACATGATCAGAATCAGAGAGAACACACACACATCCAAATCCCCCAATTCCCCATACACCCCCCCCCCCCCTCCCCCCCCACACACACACACACACACACACACACAGTAGTGTACCTTGACGTAGACCATGGGCAGGGTCTGCTTGGCTCGGCTGTAGTGTCGGGCCACTCTGTAGACGGTCTCAGGAACGTAGTCCAGCACCAGGTTCAGATACACCTCGTCCTTCTAAAGGGGACAGAGAGAGGAGGTTACACACACACACACACACACACACACCATACACACACACACACACCCACACACAGACAAACAACCCCCCCCATACACACACAACACACAGAGACAGACAGACAGACATACAAATGGTAAATGGACTGCACTTACAGAGTGCTTTTCTCCGAAGCGCTTTACAATGAAGATGCCTCTCATTCACCCATTCACACACACACATTCACACACCAATGGCGGCAGCTGCCATGCAAGGTGCTAGCCCGCTCACTGGGAGCAATTTAGGGTTCAGTGTCTTGCCCAAGGACACTTCGACGGGACAGCGGGAGCCGGGATTCAAACCGTCGACCCTACAATCACTGGACTACCCACTCTACCTCCTGAGCTACAGACGCCGTACGAAGACACACAAACACACACCTAGGAGACAGACACACTAGTCACATACACACACACACACACACACACACATAACATACAGAGGCATACAGTCATTTAGCTCACGCTTTTATCTGAAGCGGCTTACAATTGCATTTAACGTAGGAAGTCGTACTACGACTCGTCAGAACTCCCAATCCCATCTCCTCTCTAAACAAGTAACCAAGCGCATGATCTAGAAGAGTAGAGCAAGATACACACACAGAGACACACACACAGGAGACACACAGAGACAAACACACAGGAGACACACAGAGACAAACACACAGGAGACACACAGAGACAAACAGACAGGAGACAGACAGAGACAAACACACAGAGGAGACAGACAGAGACAAACACACAGAGGAGACAGACATACAGGAGACAGACAGAGACAAACACACAGGAGACACACAGAGACACACACACAGGAGACACACAGAGACAAACACACAGGAGACAGACAGAGACAAACACACAGGAGACACACAGAGACAAACACACAGGAGACACACAGAGACAAACACACAGGAGACACACAGAGACAAACACACAGGAGACAGACAGAGACAAACACACAGGAGACACACAGAGACAAACACACAGGAGACACACAGAGACAAACACACAGGAGACACACAGAGACAAACACACAGGAGACACACAGAGACAAACACACAGGAGACACACAGAGACAGACACACAGGAGACACACAGAGACAAACACACAGGAGACACACAGAGACAAACACAGAGGAGACAGACAGAGACAAACACACAGGAGAGAGACAGAGAGACAGACAGAGACAAACACACAGGAGACAGACAGAGACAAACACACAGGAGACAGACAGAGACAAACACACAGGAGACAGACAGAGACAAACACACAGGAGACAGACAGAGACAAACACAGGAGACAGACAGAGACAAACACACAGGAGACAGACAGAGACAAACAGACAGGAGACAGACAGAGACAAACAGACAGGAGACAGACAGAGACAAACAGACAGGAGACAGACAGAGACAAACAGACAGGAGACAGACAGAGACAAACAGGAGACAGACAGAGACAAACAGACAGGAGACAGAGAGAGACAAACAGACAGGAGACACACACAGACAAACAGGAGACAGACAGAGACAAACAGACGGAGGAGACAGACAGAGACAAACAGACGGAGGAGACAGACAGAGACAAACAGACGGAGGAGACAGACAGAGACAAACACACAGACAAATAGACTGTTCATACACACACACACACTCACAAACACGCATGCACACACACACGCACGCACACACACAGTGCCCATTGTTTTTGAGTGACACTTTATTCTGACGCGCTGTCCCTCGTGAGGAATTTGCCCGTCTCTTCCCTCTCTCTCCGGTTCGCTCGACACATTCCCCGGCACGTTGACATGGCGACTGTGGCGCTCAACCCGTCTTCGTGATGATGTCACTCATCGCGGCATCTAGCTGCGGCCCATTGTGTACTGCTTCCTCTCAGGACAGGAAATGCATCACTGGCTTTACCCCAGCGCGCCGCTACAGACGGTGACGTCATTTCCTCCTTGGGGGGGGGGGGGGGGGGGGGGCGGGGGGCAGAGGCATTGTAGGGGAGGTGGTTGTCTGGGTCCTAGGTGACCTCGACAGGAAGTGACCCCCCCACCCCTTGATTTCCTCGTTCTGTTCAACAACCAATGGAGGTCAACACCCAGTTAAGAGGTCAAAACCCAGTTAGGAGGTCAAAACCCAGTTAGGAGGTCAAAACCCAGTTAGGAGGTCAAAACCCAGTTAGGAGGTCACACAAACAGGTCTCGCTGTCTAAAGCGGTCTAACCTAACCCTAGCTCGCCCTAACCCTAGCCCTCCCCAGCCCTACCTAACCCTAGCCCTCCCCAACCCTCCCTAACCCTAGCCCTCTCCAACCCTACCTAACCCTAGCCCTCCCCAGCCCTAGCCCTACCTAACCCTAGCCCTCCCCAACCCTCCCTAACCCTAGCCCTCTCCAACCCTACCTAACCCTAGCCCTCCCCAGCCCTAGCCCTCCCCAACCCTAGCCCTCCCTAACCCTAACCCTCCCTAGCCCTACCTAACCCTAGCCCTCCCCAGCCCTAGCCCTAACTAACCCCAGCCCTCCCCAGCCCTAGCCCTAACTAACCCTAGCCCTCCCCAGCCCTACCTAACCCTAGCCCTACCTAACCCTAGCCCTCCCCAGCCCTACCTAACCCTAGCCCTCCCCAGCCCTACCTAACCCTAGCCCTTCCCAGCCCTAGCCCTCCCCAACCCTAGCCCTCCCCAGCCCTCCCCAACCCTAGCCCTCCCCAGCCCTACCTAACCCTAGCCCTCTTCAACCCTAGCCTTCCCTAACCCTAGCCCTCTCCAACCCTAGCCTTCCCTAGCCCTACCCAACCCTCCCTAACCCTAGCCCTCCCCAACCCTCCCTAACCCTAGCCCTCCCTAACCCTAGTCCTCAGGGTCTGTGGAGCCCCACGGTTTGTGCAATATTGCAGTTACCGTGACAGCCCTACTGGTGATGGGAGCTGCCATGGTTCCAGTACCTGGTGATGTTAGCGCTAGAACGGTTCCAGTACCTGGTGATGTTAGCGCTAGAACGGTTCTAGTACCTGGTGATGTTAGCGCTAGAACGGTTCCAGTACCTGGTGATGTTAGCGCTAGAACGGTTCTAGTACCTGGTGATGTTAGCGCTAGAACGGTTCTAGTACCTGGTGATGTTAGCGCTAGAACGGTTCTAGTACCTGGTGTGGTGATGTAAGCTAGCACGGTTCTAGTACCTGGTAATGTGAGCTAGCACGGTTCTAGTCCCTGGTGATGTGAGCTCTAGCGTGGTTCTAGTCCCTGGTGATGTGAGCTCTAGCGTGGTTCTAGTACCTGGTGATGTGATCTCTAGTGTGGTTCTAGTCCCTGGTGATGTGAGCTCTAGCGTGGTTCTAGTCCCTGGTGATGTGATCTCTAGTGTGGTTCTAGTC
>NC_140242.1:2998311-3000811 GCF_949987555.1 Borostomias antarcticus | reverse complement strand
TAACCCTGTCTGTACTAACCCTGTCTGTACTAATCCTGTCTGTACTAACCCTGTCTGTACTAACCCTGTCTGTACTAACCCTGTCTGTACTAACCCTGCCTGTACTAACCCTGTCTGTACTAATCCACCTGTACTAACCCTGTCTGTACTAACCCTGTCTGTACTAATCCACCTGTACTAACCCTGTCTGTACTAATCCACCTGTACTAACCCTGTCTGTACTAACCCTGTCTGTACTAATCCTGTCTGTACTAACCCTGTCTGTACTAACCCTGTCTGTACTAACCCTGTCTGTACTAACCCCCCTGTACTAACCCTGTGTGTACTAACCATGCCTCTGACCTGCACCCTCCATGCTACTACACTGAGCACACTCACGAGATGTCATCTAGCACAGGGTTGGTGTTGGGGGGGGTCAGAGGGCTGGGGGGTCAGAGGGCTGGGGGGTCAGAGGGCTGGGGGGTCAGAGGGCTGGGGGGTCAGAGGGCTGGGGGGTCAGAGGGCTGGGGGGTCAGAGGGCTGGGGGGTCAGAGGGCTGGGGGAGCAGAGGGCTGGGGGGTCAGAGGGCTGGGGGGGGGGTCAGAGGGCTGGAGGGGGGTCAGAGGGCTGGGGGGTCAGAGGGCTGGGGGAGCAGAGGGCTGGGGGGGTCAGAGGGCTGGGGGGTCAGAGGGCTGGGGGGGGTCAGAGGCTGGGGGGGGGGGGGGGGTCAGAGGGCTGGGGGGTCAGAGGGCTGGGGGAGCAGAGGGGCTGGGGGGGGGGGGGTCAGAGGGCTGGGGGGTCAGAGGGCTGGGGGGTCAGAGGGCTGGGGGAGCAGAGGGCTGGGGGAGCAGAGGGCTGGGGGGTCAGAGGGCTGGGGGGGGGTCAGAGGGCTGGGGGGGTCAGAGGGCTGGGGGGGTCAGAGGGCTGGGGGAGCAGAGGGCTGGGGAGCAGAGGGCTGGGGGGTCAGAGGGCTGGGGGGGTCAGAGGGCTGGGGGGTCAGAGGGCTGGGGGGGGGGGGGGGGTCAGAGGGCTGGGGGGTCAGAGGGCTGGGGGTCAGAGGTCTGGGGGGTCAGAGGGCTGGGGGAGCAGAGGGCTTGGGGGAGCAGAGGGCTGGGGGAGCAGAGGGCTGGGGGGTCAGAGGGCTGGGGGGGGGGCAGAGGGCTGGGGGGTCAGAGGGCTGGGGGGGGGTCAGAGGGCTGGGGGGTCAGAGGGCTGGGGGGGAGCAGAGGGCTGGGGGGTCAGAGGGCTGGGGGGTCAGAGGGCTGGGGAGCGGAGGAATGGCAGTTACTGCTAAAATTAGCAGGTGGCCTTTGGTCAGGAGACCCCCCCCCGGCCCTCCGTAGCTCCGCCCCCCCTGTAGCCCCGCCCCCCTGTCTCCATGGTGTCCCCTGCTCCAGTCTGGCTTTCCTGGAACCCGTTCATTTAGTGCCACCTCATGGACCTGACTCTGTGTGTGTGTGTGTGTTGTGTGTGTGTGTGTGTGTGTGTGTGTGTGTGTGTGTGTGTGTGTGGTGTGTGTGTTTGCACGCGATGCAGAGCTGGGTTCACATGCCCAGTCCGTCACAGTCCTCCAAGGCCAAAAAGCCTGAATTAGAACAGAGACAGACAGATAGACTAACAGACAGGCAGCCAGCCAGAAAGGCAGACAGACACACAGACACACAGACACACAGACACACAGACATAGACAGACAGGCAGACAGACAGACAGACACATACATAGACAGATAGACAGACAGACACAGACAGACAGACACAGACAGACAGACACAGACAGTCAGAAAGACAGACAGACAGACACACACAGACACAGACACAGACAGAGAGACAGACAGACAGACAGACAGACAGACAGACAGACAGACAGTCAGAAAGACAGACAGACAGACAGACACAGACAGTCAAAAAGACAGACTGACAGACACACACAGACACAGACACAGACAGAGAGACAGGACACACAGACAGACACCAGACAGACAGACACAGACAGACAGACACAGACAGTCAAAAAGACAGACAGACAGGACACAGACACAGACACACAGACAGACAGACAGACAGACAGACAGACACAGACAGACAGACAGACAGACAGACAGACAGACAGACAGACAGACAGACCTTGTCTCCACTGGAGTAGAAGAAGTAGCGCAGCCGGACGATGTTGCAGTGGTCCAACTTCCTCATGATCTGCAGCTCTCGGTTCTGAGAGAGAGAGAGAGAGAGAGAGGAGAGAGAGAGGGACAGAGAGAGAGAGAGAGAGAGAGAGAGAGGGACAGAGAGAGACAGAGAGAGAGAGAGAGGGACAGAGAGAGACAGAGAGAGAGAGAGAGAGAGAGAGAGGGAGAGAGAGAGAGAGAGAGGGACAGACAGAGACAGAGAGAGAGAGAGAGAGAGAGAGAGGGACAGAGAGAGACAGAGAGAGAGAGAGGAGAGAGAGAGAGAGAGAGAGAGAGAAATTAGCATACAGTGCTAGTGCGAGACTCAGTGAGCATCTTCTGAAAGCAGCGGCCTGAGA
>NC_140242.1:2986831-2998111 GCF_949987555.1 Borostomias antarcticus | reverse complement strand
TGTGTGTGTGTGTGTGTGTGTGTGTGTGTGTCCTTGTGTCTGTCAAGCTAAAATGCGTTTACGTAATAGGCTAGATGATCTCTCTAACCTAATTCCTCCAAAGGGATAAATTGACATCATTTCGTCTCTGTCTAGAACGTGTCTTTGCTCATTGTATGTCACGTCTTGGCGTCTCCCAGACTGCGATGCACACAGTTGCCCCCCCGTCGCAACGCAGACTACTGTCGCAAAAATCCTGTGATGACGCGCTGATGCTGGTGGCAACATTGAGGCGCTATGAGGCGGATGGATACGCCGTGAGCGCGCACACGTATGCCCTACTGTCGGAACGTCTTCTGGTTGACTCAGACAGACAGAGAGCAGACAGCCGGGACAGCTCATACGTGCACATGATCACCCGATCCACCCTTCTCCCTCTCTCTCTCTCTCTCTCTCTCTCTCTCTCTGAGATCACGTCACACTCGCCCCTGAGTCACGTTCTGCTCATGGGCGCACCTTCCCCCGTTTGACAGTTGCGTAACGCACCGAGTGTGACAGTGGAGCTGGCGAGCGGAGAGGATCCAGCCAATAGGAAACGCGGTAGTAATGCAAAAATCATTACTGCCTTGGCCTACTGCCTCAAACGCGAAACTGCACCACGGTGTGGGATTGATCGGTGCCAGCCCTGCCTGATCTGGGCCGGCGCGGCCTTCTGCTAGCCTTGCGGCCGACCCTGTCACCGCGCCACGGTCCCCTCCCCTCCCCGTCCCCGCGCCACGGTCCCCTCCCCGTCCCCGCATCCAGCAGGGTGTCACCACGCCACGGTCCCCTCCCCGTCCCCGCATCCAGCAGGGTGTCACCGCGCCACGGTCCCCTCCCCGTCCCCACGCCACGGTCCCCTCCCCGTCCCCGCATCCAGCAGGGTGTCACCGCGCCACGGTCCCCTCCCCGTCCCCGCATCCAGCAGGGTGTCACCACGCCACGGTCCCCTCCCCGTCCCCGCACCCAGCAGGGTGTCACCACGCCACGGTCCCCTCCCCGTCCCCGCATCCAGCAGGGTGTCACCGCGCCACGGTCCCCTCCCCGTCCCCGCATCCAGCAGGGTGTCACCGCCTGCAAATCTCAGTCGGTAACGCACACTGACAAGCCCGTGAGAGCGGCCCGACCCGGGAGGAGCTTCAAGCAGGCCTATGGTTAACAGACTATGACTGGAAGTGGCCAGACGGGCGGGTTAGATTGCGGGCTGATTCTCGACATGAGGGGGGCAGCTTTTCAGATGATTCGGGAGAGGGAGGGATACTTACTGCTAACTTTCATGCTGCCGAAAGCAGAGGGCTGCGGCACCGGCTTGCAGCTCTCCGCGAACGAGGTGGTTCTGGGCCGACCCGACATGGTCCAACAGATCCCTGGTGACTACGAGACTGGAACTTAGAGGAGATTCTACGTCTTCGAAGTCCCCTGGCGGTTCCCTGGTTTGGTATTATTCACAATAGGAATAAAACACCCGTCGGACAATGTTCCTTCTCAAGCTCTTCGTTAAGCTCCCGTTCTCGTCCGGCGGACGCTCAGAGCATCTTATCTCCCGTTAATTGATCGTTTTCCTTCTCTCTGTAGGCCTTAGCAGACACGTCTTCGACTAAAATAGTCATGGATCTGGCCTCTCCCAGTGCCCCCCGTACACAATCACTGGCAATTTATTACCCTAATATGGGCACCGTTAAAGACAAATCCTCGCAAGTGGGTCTATCTGAATCTATTCAACTGACCCTGCGTGGATCCAGACTAAACGCGTATATTCCTGTCGTCTCGGGACCATGCAGTTCTTTCTCATATCCCGATGTGGAGACTCAATGATCCGACAGCCATGGCGGCTCCCTCGCTCTGTACCGACGATTCAATCGGAAAATCTGCCTTTTGCTTCAATATTTGCGCGTTCCCACTGTCCCGCGCCGCGTCCAGATCCACGCTCGCCTCCGTCCGAACCCGGTCCCCGGATGGTCGGTCTCCAAATGCGCTTCCGAAATGATGGTCTTTCCGTGGGGCCCGATGGTGCTGAAATCCTTTTTTATTCCTTCCCCATAGGTCTCGGGCTGCCTGCCTTTGTCACTAAGAACCTTTGGAACGTAATCTGCGTAATCTGCGTAAGCGTTCAGGGATGATTCCGCGGGCGGATGCGCGTGGCGACGGGGTTACGCAAGCGCGCGTCGTGGAGAATCGCAAAGTTGCGCACGGCGAGGGGTGAATCTGCGGTGGGCGTTTGAGCCAATCACAGGCGCGTCTCTCGAATGTGGGTGGAGAGAGCCGTTTTGTAAACCAATGAAAAAGCTGTTCTGGTGAAACACATGGCATAATTGTCTTAGCCCCGCCCCGCTGGCACCTCAAGGGGGCTTGTTGCGATAAAGCGCTGATTCCCAGTTCTCCACCCTTCTCTCTGAGGTGAAGCTTGTCCCCTCCTCTACCCGGATTACAAAGCATGGGGTTGGTATTAGACGGTTTGCTTACACCTAGCACATGATTGTAAATATGTGTAGGGAAGTGAACGAAGGCACACAAGGCTAGAGAACTAGGAGGAAGGGTTGGTGGGGGCCGTGGACTGGGTGGGGAAATTGATTGATGTAAGGTTCGACCAATAGGAAGCCAGGCCCTGGTTGCCTCTACAAATGGGTGTGCAACCGCTGGTGACAAGTCGCCGGTAGTCAAGCAGCACTGTTGCTATGTTAGTTCTGCTAATCTTCCCCAATGCCAAGAGACGCGTGCTTTTCCACGCGCGAATAGGCACACGTGTGTGAGGGGTGTGAGAATAGCCTTTATTATATAATTATTGGACAGTAAGAAATCACACCCAGACACGCACACTATTTTTTTAAGCTGTGATTTGGACCCCACCTCAAGGGAAATATGACATGTTGGTCTCATACTGGGTGGCAGTTAGAAACATTCTCTCCACTCCTCTTTCCTTCCCTCACTCCTCTAGTGTTAGCCTCTTCTCCCCTCTCCTCACCTCTCTTTCCTCCTCCGTCTCCTGCAGTCTCTCTCTCTCCCCTCTCTCTCTCTCCCCCTGCCTCTCTCTCCCTCACCCCTCTCTCTCTCTCCCCACGCCTCTCTCTCTCCCCCACCCCTCTCTCTCTCTCTCCCCCGCCTCTCTCTCTCCCCCCCACCCCTCTCTCTCTCTCCCCCCCTCTCTCTCTCCCCCTCTCTCTCTCCCCCCCTCTCTCTCTCTCTCTCCCCCTCTCTCTCTCCCCCCGCCTCTCTCTCTCCCCCACCCCTCTCTCTCCCTCTCTCTCGGAGTCCTGTGAGTAACCTTTCATCCATTATTCAGCCTGGAGAATGCAGCCATGTTTACTGGGGCCAAAGCAGAAGAGAACAGAGAAGAGTGAGTGTTCTGTGGGCCTGCTGCCTTCAGGCCTATCAACATGACATGTTTATAAACACTGCATACAGCATATTAATAACATGTTACGCCACATCCATATTCATAAGTAAAGTATTATTAAATCACAGGGTGGACTTATGTGGATGTATAACAACTGAGGGGTGTACAGGGCACAACGCGTCCAGAACTTTAGGAATAAAAATATATATCTTGGTCAAATGGAGATTAGACTCCTCGTCATCAGAGCTCAGAGATATCCACCATCAGAGATACCCACTATCAGAGATACCCTACCATCAGAGATACCCTACCATCAGAGCTCAGAGATACCCACTATCAGAGATACCCACCATCAGAGATACCCTACCATCAGAGATACCCACTATCAGAGATACCCACTATCAGAGATACCTACCATCAGAGATACCTACCATCAGAGATACCCGCTATCAGAGATACCCACTATCAGAGATACCCACTATCAGAGATACCTACCATCAGAGATACCCACTATCAGAGATACCCACTATCAGAGACACCCACTATCAGAGATACCCTACCATCAGAGATACCCACCATCAGAGATACCCACTATCAGAGATACCCACTATCAGAGATACCCTACCATCAGAGATACCCACTATCAGAGATACCCACTATCAGAGATACCCTACCATCAGAGATACCCACTATCAGAGATACCCACTATCAGAGATACCCACTATCAGAGATACCCTACCATCAGAGATACCCTACCATCAGAGATACCCACTATCAGAGATACCCACTATCAGAGACACCCACTATCAGAGATACCCACTATCAGAGATACCCACTATCAGAGATACCCTACCATCAGAGATACCCTACCATCAGAGATACCCACTATCAGAGATACCCACTATCAGAGATACCTACCATCAGAGCTCAGAGATACCCACTATCAGAGATACCTACCATCATGTTGTGATTTAATTTGATTTAGCTCCCCTGCATTTTAATCATGTCATGATATTGTAATCTTGTTCTACATAACCAGCTGCTCATGAGGGATAGTAGATAAAAAGTCACCACCAGATGTAGCCACCGGGAAACGGATGTGTAGAGAATGGAATGTCCCCACTGAATCAAGATGCTCTTTTCTCCTTCCTCACCTCCTGCCAAGTAGCCAGGCCCAAAACAGCCAGAGATATAATGCTGACTCTGCAGAGCACAGCAGTAAGGTCTCTTTTCCTCTTCCTGTTGAATTCCTTCTCTTCCCCTCCTCTCCTCCCAAAGCAGCCAGAGAATAGTGCTGATTAATGCAGAGATTTATGAGTATTTTTCTCCTCCTCCTGTGGGGGGGCAGTTGAGATTCCGGTCGGGGGAATCTCATTTCCTCTCAAAAAGCAGACAGAGTCCTTCACCCAGGAAGCTGGGAGGGGGGGGGGCACGGATGTAGGACATATATGGACATGAGTTATTTGCTGAGCCAGCAAAACTAGACATCATTTGATTGGTGGCGAAAGTAGTGATGTATGGAAAAATGGGATGTGGTCAAGGGGGGAGGGGAGTGTTGTTAAGACTATAAAGGTCAAGTAGACAAAGGGAAAAGTTGTTCTTTCCCGGGGAAGCTCCTGACTTATATGCCGTTTGTTTCTGAAGAGCATTAAAGTCAAATCGCATTTGGACTCTTTGTGCCTCGAGTTGTTTTTCTTCTCGGACTCTGAAGTTATTTTGGAACTTTTAAACCAATCTGGACTTAGATTTATTTCTTGGAATTTGACCTAAGACCTAGTAAATTATTTTACACGACAATCAGAGCTCAGAGATACCCACTATCAGAGATACCCACTATCAGAGATACCCACTATCAGAGATACCCACTATCAGAGATACCTACCATCAGAGCTCAGAGATACCCACTATCAGAGATACCCACTATCAGAGATACCTACCATCAGAGCTCAGATATCCCTCAGAGATACCCACTATCAAAGATACCCTATAGCTCAGAGATACCCACTATCAGAGATACCCACTATCAAAGATACCTACCATCAGAGCTCAGAGATACCCACCATCAGAGATACCCACTATCAGAGATACCCACTATCAGAGCTCAGAGATACCTACTATCAGAGATACCTACCATCAGAGCTCAGAGATACCCACCATCAGAGATACCCACTATCAGAGATACCTACCATCAGAGCTCAGAGATACCCACTATCAGAGATACCCACTATCAGAGATACCTACCATCAGAGCTCAGAGATACCCACTATCAGAGATACCCACTATCAGAGATACCCACTATCAGAGATACCAACCATCAGAGCTCAGAGATACCCACTATCAGAGATACCTACCATCAGAGATACCCACTATCAGAGATACCCACCATCAGAGATACCCACTATCAGAGGTACCTACCATCAGAGCTCAGAGATACCCACTATCAGAGATACCCTACCATCAGAGATACCCACTATCAGAGATACCCACTATCAGAGATACCCACTATCAGAGATACCCACCATCAGAGATACCCACTATCAGAGATACCCACCATCAGAGATACCCACTATCAGAGATACCCTACCATCAGAGATACCCACTATCAGAGATACCCACCATCAGAGATACCCACTATCAGAGATACCCTACCATCAGAGATACCCACTATCAGAGATACCCACCATCAGAGATACCCACTATCAGAGATACCCACTATCAGAGATACCCACTATCAGAGATACCCACCATCAGAGATACCCACTATCAGAGATACCCACCATCAGAGATACCCACTATCAGAGATACCCACCATCAGAGATACCCACTATCAGAGATACCCACTATCAGAGATACCCACTATCAGAGATACCTACCATCAGAGCTCAGAGATACCCACCATCAGAGATACCCACTCTCAGAGATACCCACCATCAGAGCTCAGAGATACCTACCATCAGAGATACCCACTACTCTCCATCACGGCCATGACGCTCAGCTGGGAGAGACAGTAGTGCAGAAGTACCAGCAGACGCTGTTCTCTATTCATGCCCAAACTTCGCATGGCCAACACACACACACACACACACACACACACACACACACACACACACACACACACACACACACACACACACACAGCTACAGTACTCACACACACACATACACACCCACACACAGCTAATCACACACACACACAGCTACTCATGGTTGAATAAACCTAATGTAGTAATCCAATGTTGCTGGGAATAGCTCAATATGCAGGCACAGTGAAGGTCAAAAGGTCATAGTTTAAATAGATCTTCAATAAAACAAAGGACACACGCACACACACACGCGCGCGCACACACACACACACAGACACACACACCAATCAATAACAAAACCAATATACACAGAAATAGATGTATGGCAATGTCACCAAAAGCAAATATCCGTTCTACAACTACAGTAGTAGTAAATCTTCTTTACCAAACACATATAATCAGTCACAGATAAATAGGACACAGTGCTTGTATTGAGACATGAAATATAAATACTGAACATCTTTTTACAGTATCAGTTATTAGCAGTATTAGCATATCAGTATTGTATATGAGGAGGAGGCCGTGGCTGGCAGTCTGAGTGATGAGTTAAACACCAGGACAACATGCCCGTCACATCCATCAGCTTCCACAAACACACAACAACAACAATAATAACAACAACACACCAGCAGGTCTAAAAATCAAAATGCGATACGGTTTGTAAAAAACTGGCCACAGGATTTCGCCTTCTCTGTGTATTACGACAAATAAACCTGCCGGAACTTGAACATGATCATTCATTTGAATATTGTTCTTAGTATCTATTCAGTGTATTACAGTACAACGTCGGTGTATGAGCCGAGTTCATCAAAAACGACAGATGAGGCAGTCTGGTACAGGCCATGTAAAGTGCACTTTGAACAGACACACATGCGCTAGGCTGGATCCATGATACAATTATGACATCACAGACAGGCTGGATCCATGATACAATTATGACGTCACAAACCCCGCCAGAGGCACAAGGCATTGTGCACTGTACAGTATGAACCGTACTTAATGCTTCGCCCTTGTCTAGCAGTGATTTGATTACAATGTTGTAGCTTAAGTTTCCTCAGTAGTCCGGCTGCACTTGGCTGTCTGAGGCGGTGAACCTTCTCTCCCATAATGCCGCGCTCTGGTTCTTATCAACGGCTCCCGTCACACCGCTAGACCATACCATCTGTGCCCCCCCCCCGTTCAGACGAAGGTGGGCTGCAAGTCCTCTTTGAAGTTGACCACCGGGTGGGCGGAGCGCCAGAGGCTGGGGTACCCCCCCTCCTCGCTGTCCGAGGAGGAGGAGGAGGAGTCGGAGGAGGCGCGGTAGGCTCCGTGCTGCAGGCAGGCCTCGCAGTAGGGCCGGTGGTAGTAGCCGCAGTCCGCCGAGCTGCTGGAGTCCGAGTCCCAGTATCCGCATGAGTCTCGGACACGCCCCCCTCCTCCTCCCCGCCCCTCCTGCCCGGCCCCACCCTCCTCGCTCTCCTCCGCCGGCGCCGTGTGGGCATGGCCCGAGAAGCGAGTGACGGAACATCTACCGGGATGGGCCGTCCTAGAGCCACGCCCCCCCGCCCCCTCCTCCTCCTCTACGTCGCTGTCGTCAGGTCGGAGACGTCTGGTTTCGCCGGCGACTGTTTTGGAGGCGCGCTTGTCTGGCGGCGAGGAGGGAGGGCACCTCCTCCTCCTCCTCCTCCTGCCCCAGCCAGGGGGCTCTGATCCTGGGTAGAAGCAGGGAGCAGCGCCCCCTCTGGGCGAGTGGAAGGGCGGCCGGCGCTTCCTCATGGCGTAGGGGGAGATGCTAGGGTAGCGGAACACCGGGGGGGTACTGCGGGGGGGGGGGAGGGGCGAGAGGGGGGTACTGCGGGGGGGGGGGAGGGGCGAGAGGGAGGGCCTGCGGGACTGTCGCCGCGCCGGACCGGGCGAGCGGAGCGCCGTCTCCATGACGGCGTCCACGCTCAGCTCCCGGAGGACCTCCCGCAGCTGCTCGCTGCTGACGAACCCCGGCGACCACGGCGGCGGCGGCAGGGACGGGGACCGGGGCGCGGTGACGTGGTAGTCGGAGGGGGCCGTGGCGGTTTGCGTCGCCCCTTCCCTCTCCCCGGTCGTCCTGGGACCCGCCCCGGTGTGCGCGGTGGTCTGCCCCACGGCTTGAGGGGGGGGAGTGTGGGGGCGGGGCCGCGACGGCGCCCCTGTCGGACCGGCGCCGTGGCGCTCTGACACACCCGCTTCTCTCCTTACGGTCACACTGTCACCCTCACCTGGGGGGGAAGGAGCACAGGGAGGGACAGGAGGAGACGGAGGGGGGGCGGGAGCAGTGGAGGGAGGAGAGAGAGGAGGAGGAGGAGAGAGAGGAGGAGGAGGAGGAGAGAGAAGAGGAGGAGGAGAGGGAGGAGGAGGAGAGAGGGCAGAGTCTGTGTCCCTGGGCGGCGACGGGGTGGGAGGGCCCTCGGACTGAACCACCGTGGTCTGGGTGGAGGAGGAGTTGAGGTTGGTGTTGGAAGAGTCCACCTCCGGGTCCCGGCGGGGGTGGCTGGCTGACATGAGGCGCAGGAGTCTGTCCTTGGCGTTGTTGACCTGCTCCTGCAGACTGTCGATCGCAGCGTCCTTCTGCCAAACCACACACGCACATACACACACACACACACACACACACACACACACACACACACACACACACACACACACACACAGGTGTTGGAAATGTCAGTGCTGTCCTTAGAGACTCTGTCAGATGCAGTTCTCGCATTGTACAATATTGCAGCTTTGGATGAATTATGCTTATTTAAGTTATAAGTTTCATTGGGTACCTGATTGATATATTGATTGATTGATTAATTGATTGATTGATCGATTTATTTGGTTGGTTGATTGTTTGATTGATTGATTGATTGATTTGGTTGGTTGATTGATTGATTGATTGGTTTGGTTGGTTGGTTGATCCAGTACCTCACTGAGGAGCCTCTTCATGGAGCTGTTCTCCCCCATGAGGTAGCAGAGCTGGTCCTGGCTGTAGGCCGACGCCAGGCTCTTGCTGGGGCTGCTGAAGTACCTGGTACAGAGAAACACCAGGGGACACGGCTCAACGTCCTGCATCGGCCCAGCAGCGTTCCCGCCTAGAAATACCCCATCTGTCACCGCTGTCACCGGGAAACGTCTTATCATGAAAACGTCTCTCTGTGTTCTCTCCTAGGGCACCGGTGCGAGCCGCTGACGTACCTGGCCATCTGGCTGGGGCTGTTGCTCTCCTCCTCGAACCTGCGCCACTGGGTCAGCTGGTGGGGGGGGGGGTGGAAAGAAGAAGAAGGGGTTTTAGGAATGTGTGTGTGTGTGGGGGGGGGGGGGGGCACACAGGATGAAGTGAATGAATAGGAATAAGATAATGATAGTCAAGTAACATATGGAAAGGTTTATATCTTGAGCTGCCTGTAGAGACGTGTGTAAATCCTGACCACATGTCCAGGTGTGTGAATACGCCAGCGTTGCTCATTGTTCAGATATTTCCTTCCTGCCCTCAGAGTGAGCATTCCACTGCGCTGACATCATCCGGCCGCCACCTGCCCCCGCCGCCCGGAAGCCCCCAGGGCCTCCTATCAGGAGCTAGCACGCTGTCAGAGCTAGCACGCTGTCAGAGCTAGCACACTGTCAGAGCTAGCACGCTGTCAGAGCTAGCACATTGTCAGAGCTAGCATGATGTCAGAGCTAGCATGATGTCAGAGCTAGCACAAGGTGCTAGCATGATGTCAGAGCTAGCACGCTGTCAGAGCTAGCACGCTGCCATCATGGCTGCAGGTGTGGCTAGCATGCTATGGACTCATGGACAACACGTGTGTGAGTCACACAACCTTGTAATACAGCGGTATTTCCCCCACACACATACGCACACACACACGCACATGCGATTCAGTGAAGTGGGGATGGGTAACGCACTCATAGTATGGGGGGTGGGAAGTGCCACGTTTCGCAGGTCTGCGTGTGCGTGTGTGTGTGTGTCTGTGTGTACATCTGTGGAACTTAGTGAAAACACACTCACTGAAGACACACTCGCGCACACACAGACACACACACACGTTCATTCGAGTGAACGAACGAATAAATGAACGTGTGTATCTGTGTGTGTGCGTCTAATTTTTCACTAAGTTCCACATAGACACACTCACACACACACAGACACACACTCACATCTTATATTTGCTAAAGCTATGGAACTTCCCAACCCCCATATCATAGTACCCTGGGTGGGTTAGGCTCTGCCTGTCTGTCTGTCTGTCTGTCTGTCTGTCTGTCTGTCTGTCTGTCTGTCTGTCTGTCTGTCTGTCTGTCTGCCTGTCTGTCTGTCTGTCTGTCTGTCTGTCTGTCTGTCTGGGGGGAGTGATAGCTGTCAGGCGCACAGACTCTCTGGCTCCGTCTCGCTCAACTGGTATTTGGTCACAAACAGAGGACGCTCTGTCTCGTATGCAGATTTTCTCAAAAATCTCTCTTCTTCTCTCTCTCTTTCCCTTTCTCTCTCCCTCCCTCCCTCCCTCCTCAATGATCCCTAAAAAGAGGCCTAACCAGATTAGCTGTCACCCTAAACTGTTACCATGGTGATGTGGTACAGACGAGCTGTCACCCTAAACTGTTACCGTGGTGACGTGGTACAGGCCAGCTGTCAGTCTCGCCTGTTACCGTGGTGACGTGGTACAGGCCAGCTGTCGGTCTCGCCTGTTACCGTGGTGACGTGGTACAGGCCAGCTGTCAGTCCCGCCTGTTGCCGCGGCGACGTCGTCAGTCTCACCTGAGGGACGAACAGCAGACAGTTGGTAGCGAGGGTGCAGACGAAGAGGGCCCCGCCCACCACGCCGTAGACCAGGTCAGGCCAGGCGTGGAGGT
>NC_140242.1:2974331-2979331 GCF_949987555.1 Borostomias antarcticus | reverse complement strand
GAGAGACCTACCGTGCTCAGGGTGCAGAGCGTGTGCAGGACCTCCAGACTCTGCTGCTGGTCCACTCCGGGGTGGATGAGGCAGCGATGGGAGTCACAGTAGGAGCTGCAGTTCAGCTCTGACTCCATGTCTGGACCAGGCCCTCACACACACATCCTGAGGAACAACACACACACACACACACACACACACACACACACACACACACACACACACACAGATAACACACACACATAAACACACACCTATTGTATTACTAGATTAGGTTCAGCTCTGACTCCCTGTCTGGACCAGGCCCTCACACACACATCCTGAGGAACAACACACACACACACACACAAACACACAGCTATTGTATTACTAGATTAGGTTCAGCTCTGACTCCATGTCTGGACCAGGCCCTCACACACACATCCTGAGGAACAACACACACACACACACACACACACACACACACACACACAAACACACACACACAGATAACACACAGCTATCACACACACATCCTGAGGAACAGCATTCCAGTAAATAACATTACAGTCATTTAGCTGACGCTTTTATCCAAACCGACTTACAATAATTGCATTTCATGTAGGTAGTCAGTGTACTACTACTTGCCAGAACTCTCAAGTGCATCTTCTTTCTAAACAAGTGACTAAGACCATAATCCAGTGGCAAAGCCAGTGTCACACACACATAAACACACATATTATATCGTTAGATTAGTGTAGCACAAAATAGTTCCTTCCTACCACGCCTGCCTGTCCACTGCATGCAGGACTCATAACCCACCACAAGGTGGTGCTGTTGCAAATATCCTGGTGAAACATGGGTCATCGAGTATCTTGCAACACTAACAAGGGATGTATCAGACACTGGAGTGAGACAAGCAATGGAAACAGAAACAGATTAAACACAGGTGTGTGTGCTTTTCAAAAGGGCAGCTGGAAAACCACTGGACGAAACGCTCACGACTCCGGGAGAGGCAGGAAGTAGACGCGAGAATGGGACTGACCGGCCCTGACCACACCGTGAGGACAAGAGGACTGAACCCGCGTAACAGGACACACACACACATACTAACATGACATCACCGAGAGAGAGAGAGAGAGAGAGAGAGAGAGAGAGAGAGAGAAGTCAGTCTACCATAGATTATTACTGCAACACGTAAAATCTTTTATTGTCAAACAGACAAACACACCGGGTGTCTCCACCGCAGGCATTTTAATGACGGAGCTCCGCAGACACGCGCACTTTGCTCTGACACGTCGCCGGCTTAATCACCGACCCGGGACCGTGATGTCACGGCGTTCTGAGCCGCTGACACTCTGGCAGGACCGTCTTTACTACCGCACTCTGAATCATCAGCCAACACGCAGCCTGCGTGCGTGCGTGCGTGCGTGTGTGTGTGTGTGTGTGTGTGTGTGTGTGTGTGTGTGTGTGTGGTTGACTGCCAGAGACTTTAGCCGTAAGGGGTTGCACTCATCTGCCATTCTCAGTATCAGTACAGAGCTGAGGGCTGATCACTGCAATAGTCTGGATGTAGGCTACACCATGTGTTTCAGCAGGCCCAGGGTAGGATTCGAACCCGGGTCTCACATGGGACAGACACTGTTTTAACCAGCTACGCCGATGAAAAGCAAAGCTAGCTCTTATTTGGCGCGGGTGGACAGTATTTAGGCTATACCAGGGGAGAGAGTTTAACCAACAACCACCTATCAGGACCCAGTTTCCCTCAGTTCCATATAGATACCCAGGAGCGGGTGAGTCATCTCTGGGTCGGGGCAGTGGCGTGTGTCACTGGTGGGATTCGAACCGCCGCCCCTTCGGTATCGGGACTGAACTGACATAATGGGGCAGCTGTAGCTCAGGAGGTAGAACGGGTCGTCCCAGTGATCGTAGGGTCGGCGGTTCAAATCCCGTCCCCTCCTAACATGTCGAAGTGTCCTCGGACAAGACGCTGAACCCCGAATAATTCCCGATGAGCAGGCTAGCAGCTGTCGCCATCAGTGTGTGAACGGGTGAATGAGAGGCCTTCATTGTAAAGTGCTTTGGATGAAAGCGCTATATAAGTGCAGTCCATTTACCATTAAACCATTTATCCGTTTACCACAACGTCGGACACCAGCGCTGAGCTGAAGGCAGCGACGTTGCTGCTCGTCACGCAGAGCGTCGTTCTGTAAACACCTCTGTCACAACACCGGCGAACAGACCGGCAGGATGGTCCGCTTATGGACCGATGAGTCCTGGCCGTTTTTATCCCAAACGAACAATGGCCGCCGTTCGCTTCTCTGAGTGCCTGATGGGAAGAGTAGGAAATGCCTGAGGTGACTTCCTCACATCCCCCAGTTTAGATCACAGCCTCAGCGTTTCCTGCAGCCGGAGTGAGAGGAATTTCCGCCGGTTGTTCAGAATCTTCCCCACCGGGCAGTTTTAGGCTACGGAGAAGAAGGCCCCCCGCCCGGGGTCAACAAAGGTCATTCAACACCTATAGCCACGGGGGGGGGGGGGTCACCGGGAGCACAGAGCGCGACACACATTCCCCAATTCCTTCAGGACGCGGAGAGAGAGGGAGGACACAGAGAGGGGGTGGTGAGGACATGTTTTGGCAGGGCAGAGCACTCACAGCGAGGTGTGCCTGCAACCTACGCCTTTAGAAGCCGTGCTCACCACAAGCAAGCAGTCTATTGCTCTATAAATGTTCTTAGCCGTTGGACAAACATACTCCAGGAGCTTGCTCGATCGTCTCGTTGAGAGGGGTCAGGGAAGAATTTTTAAAGCTCACTTTTCTGGCCCCCGGGTGATAGTTTTTTTTTTTTTTTTTTTACTTCCCTCTGGAATATGTAGAGAGTGGGTCGTATGCCCACCTCCCTTGTTCTCTGTAAAGCACATTGTGTTGCCACTGGGTATAAAATGCGCTACACAAATAAAGCTTTGATTGATTGATTGAAGCAATTCCTTCGCTATTTGAATGTTAAATGTTGTCCCCGTAATGCCTGTGGCAGCTACCACCTGTCGCCTTATAGATTATAGATTACATATTACAGATTATAGTTGCGCTGTCCTGTCGTTCACTGTCCCGGCTAGTCCTTGCACCCTGTCTATCCATCAGTGTTATGAACCAACTGAACACAACAAATTCCTAGTATGTGTATAAACTTAACCTGGCAATAAAACTGATTCAGATTCTAGTTGCCCTATAGGTTCACTTTATTCACTGAGGTGTTTAGGTAGTAGCCTAGCGAAGGCCAATCACTGTGAAGAACGCAGGGAAGCACAGATGACGGGCGGGGCTTTGGACTGGGCTACTGGTCAACATCCACAACAACTCTTTCATCAGAAATGTAGTTTAATCCATTGATTGTCCTGTCAGTTTCACCAGAGCAAATCCCCTCTCTTTCTCTTTCAAGATCAGAGAGGGGCTGCTGGCCGGGGGGGGGGGCTCTACCGCGTGCACACGGCTCTCCAGCACAGAGCGCGGCCCCTGTTCGCCAGGGCCAATATTGAAACATTCCTGCCCAGTCCATAATCCGTTTAGCACTGTGTTCTAAGCTGGAAGTGTTAGCCAGCAGAGATAAAATTCAGGCGACCACATGCCACTCTAGGTTATGAATTATTAGAGGCTATTTTGATTAAAAGTCAAAGATGCATCCCGTAGGCCGCCTGACTCCACCTTGAAGTGTCAAGTGTTCGTTTTAAACCGACCTACAGGCGACCTGTAGGCTACCTAACATTTGCCTGCCATATCTTTATGAGCAAAAGAAAGAAGTAGTTTATAGAAACCTCTGAATCAAACGGATGTAGGCTACCTCACAGTAGGCCAAAGCTACTAAATGAATCGCATAGTAAAGCGACGTGGTAACATTATTTCACTGAATCAGAAGCGGGTCGCGCACATCCCAAAATAATGAATAAGGCAGGTGCTGGACTAAACATTATTTTACTGACCATTTCTATTGGAGGTTCATTGAGTGCTATACCATCACTATCAAACCAGTTTCCTGTCCTAACCACGGTGTTGTTGGTTATCCATGTCTGCCTAACGCTGAACTATCACACATAATCAGACTAACCTGGACACTCACACATAATCAGACTAACCTGGACACTCACACATAATCAGACTAACCTGGACACTCACACATAATCAGACTAACCTGGACACTCACACATAATCAGACTAACCTGGACACTCACACATAATCAGACTAACCTGGACACTCACACATAATCAGACTAACCTGGACACTCACACATAATCAGACTAACCTGGACACTCACACATTATCAGACTAACCTGGACACTCACACATAATCAGACTAACCTGGACACTCACACATAGTCAGACTAACCTGGACACTCACACATAATCAGACTAACCTGGACACTCACACATAATCAGACTAACCTGGACACTCACACATAATCAGACTAACCTGGACACTCACACATAATCAGACTAACCTGGACACTGACACATAATCAGACTAACCTGGACACTCACACATAATCAGACTAACCTGGACACTCACACATAATCAGACTAACCTGGACACTCACACATAATCAGACTAACCTGGACACTCACACATAATCAGACTAACCTGGACACTCACACATAATCAGACTAACCTGGACACTCACACATAATCAGACTAACCTGGACACTCACACATAATCAGACTAACCTGGACACTCACACATAATCAGACTAACCTGGACACTCACACATAATCAGACTAACCTGGATCCTCGGGGTCTGAAGTCCCGGCGGCGGGTCAGAAGAGCGCGCGCAGAGTCCCCACGCCTCGCCGGTGCCCTCGTTCCATTACGCGAGACCCAAGAACTCTATCAGCTATCAGATGAAGTTTGTAATGATGAAAGTCCGGCAACGCGAAGGGTTCCCATGGCTAAACCGTTCCATGGCTAAACCGTTCCATGGCTAAACCGTTCCATGGCTAAACCGTTCCCTTCATCCAGAAAGAGGAGCGCTGTGTTA
>NC_140242.1:2966831-2969331 GCF_949987555.1 Borostomias antarcticus | reverse complement strand
CGGTCGGGAGGGGATGTAGGGTTTGACCATGGCCTGGAGGTAGGAGGGGGCTGTTCCTTTCATTGCCCTGTAGGTTAGCGCCAGAGTTTTAAACTGGATGCGAGCTGCTACAGGGAGCCAGTGTAGGGAACGGAGAAGGGAAGTTGTGTGGGAGAACTTGGGGTGGATGAACACCAGGCGAGCAGCAGCTTTCTGGACAAGTTCCAGGGGTTTAATGGCTGACGAATCCTCCTGATGTTGTAGAGCATGAACCTGCAGGAGTGTGTGACGGATGTGACATGTGCGGAAAACGACAGTTGGTCATCCAGGGTCACACCCAGATTCCTCGCAGTCCGAGTCGGCGTCACCACTGTGTCTTCAATGGTGATGGCCAGGTCCCGGTGCGGGCAGCCCTTCCCCGGGAGGAACAGCAGCTCAGTCTTGTCCAGATTGAGCTTGAGGTGATGTGTCGTCATCCACTCCGAAATGTCAGCCAAGCACCCAGCTATGCGTGTCTCCACTTGTGTATCAGAAGGGGGAAATGACAGGACCTACATTTCAGAGTAAGAGAGTCTAAAAAAGCATCATAGGAGAGAGGACATCCTACGGACATGCTACGACATCCACAGCAGACACGGGGGTATCTAAGGACTCTGGGAGGTCTGCTGGTGACAGTGGGGCATCCACTGGACCTGGTTAGAAGATAGGAGGGAGAGAGAGAGGCACTAGGGAGAGGGAAGGCAGAACAGGGTTAGTAGCACAAAGAGCCATACAGACCACACAGATATTTAAAACAGGCAACCTGGAGCAAGAATAGGAGTTGTGGAGAGGAGGAGAGGTTTAGGAAGACAGAGAGGGAAAGAGAGAGTAGTTCGTGGCACTTGGCAGATTGGGTTTTGGCAGGGTGAGTAAAGAGGAGTTCAGATTGAGAGGCGGGGTTAGTAAAGAGGAGTTCAGATTGAGAGGCGGGGTTAGTAAAGAGGAATTCAGATTGAGAGGCGGGGTTAGTAAAGAGGAGTTCAGATTGAGAGGCGGGGTTAGTAAAGAGGAATTCAGATTGAGAGGCGGGGTTAGTAAAGAGGAGTTCAGATTGAGAGGCGGGGTTAGTAAAGAGGAATTCAGATTGAGAGGCGGGGTTAGTAAAGAGGAATTCAGATTGAGAGGCGGGGTTAGTAAAGAGGAATTCAGATTGAGAGGCGGGGTTAGTAAAGAGGAATTCAGATTGAGAGGCGGGGTTAGTAAAGAGGAGTTCCGATTGAGAGGCGGGGTTAGTAAAGAGGAATTCAGATTGAGAGGCGGGGTTAGTAAAGAGGAATTCAGATTGAGAGGCGGGGTTAGTAAAGAGGAGTTCAGATTGAGAGGCGGGGTTAGTAAAGAGGAATTCAGATTGAGAGGCGGGGTTAGTAAAGAGGAATTCAGATTGAGAGGCGGGGTTAGTAAAGAGGAATTCAGATTGAGAGGCGGGGTTAGTAAAGAGGAATTCAGATTGAGAGGCGGGGTTAGTAAAGAGGAGTTCAGATTGAGAGGCGGGGTTAGTAAAGAGGAATTCAGATTGAGAGGCGGGGTTAGTAAAGAGGAATTCAGATTGAGAGGCGGGGTTAGTAAAGAGGAATTCAGATTGAGAGGCAGACCAGTCAGAGGCAGAATGGTCTGATGCTGGAGGATCGTTAGTTCTGGGTTAGGAGAGACCTCTCTACCATTCACCCTCTGAGGCGAGGGGGGGGGGGGGTAGGAGAGAGCTCTCCCTCTGAGGCTGGGGGGGGGGGTTGTTAGTTCTGGGTTAGGAGAGACCTCTCTACCATTCATCCTCTGAGGCGAGGAGGGGGGGAGAGCGTTAGGAGAGAGCTCTCCCTCTGAGGCGAGGGGGGTTGTTAGTTCTGGGTTAGGAGAGACCTCTCTACCATTCACCCTCTGAGGCGAGGAGGGGGGGAGAGGGGGTTAGGAGAGAGCTCTCCCTCTGAGGCGAGGGGGGTTGTTAGTTCTGGGTTAGGAGAGACCTCTCTACCATTCACCCTCTGAGGCGAGAAGGGGGAGAGGGGGTTAGGAGAGAGCTCTCCCTCTGAGGCGAGGAGGGGGGCGGTTGTTAGTTCTGGGTTAGGAGTGACCTCTCTACCATTCACCCTCTGAGGCGAGGAGGGGGAGAGGGGGTTAGGAGAGAGCTCTCCCTCTGAGGCGAGGAGGGGGGCGGTTGTTAGTTCTGGGTTAAGAGATTCACCCTCTGTGAAGAACTAATGTTCATATGCAAATGAAGCAATTCTCAGCAAAACCATTCAATTTACCAAAGGACAAATCAAAATGGTTGGATTACACACACGCACACGCACGCACACACACACACTATCATTTTACAACAAAGAAGCTTTACAAATAAGACGTAAGTTGGTTGGCAACAGGTTATTTTGTCAACAAACAAACAAGTACTATGACTAGTCTTTGTTGCCTATAGTTGCAAGCATTAAAGGTACATTCCACACATTTAAGACATTAAAACTTTATTCTGTGTATTATATACTGTACAGTT
>NC_140242.1:2954331-2961831 GCF_949987555.1 Borostomias antarcticus | reverse complement strand
TCAGCTGGCCAGAGAGTCATCTTCTGTCTATTTCCAACTGACCAGAGAATCATCCTCTATTTCCAATTGACCAGACAGTCATCTTCTATACAGTTCAGCTGACCAGAGTCGTCTCCTATACATTTTCAGCTAATATTTTAGATTTAAGGGCGGTTTTCTCCTGTTTCCACACATGCTTTCTAATACTCCAGGATATAAACACACACACACACACCGTAGGTGACAACGATGTATCAAATCAAATCAAACTTTATTTGTATAGTGCAGTTCATACACAGATGCAACACAATGCGCTTTACAGAGAGCAATGGGGGGGGGTTAGGTCCCACCCCTACATATTCCAGAGAGAAGCAAAAAAAACTGTTTCACCCGGGGGCCAGAAAAGTGAGCTGTAAAAATTCTTCCCTGACCTCTCGAGACGATCGAGCAAGCTCCTGGAGTATGTTTGTCTATTGGCTAAGAACATATCCAGAGCAGTAAACAGACTAGATACTTCATGAGAGAGACATGACTAACAGGAGAGTGCACAAATAGTTACAGAGAAGTAGCCTACATGGTCGGCCATTATGTGTTAGCTATCCCTGTAGTCTCTAATATGATATTTGCGTGAATCATATAACAAAGCACAGTAAGCACTTAGCAGAACAGGCTCATAGAGAATGACGCAAAGCAGAGGTGGGGAGACAGAGAGCAGAGAGGTTAAAGGGTAAAAAACGGGTAGGGTTGGCAGGGTAGGGACAGCTGACTGAGAAGGAGCTAGTCACGAGGAGGCAGAGGGCCTTTCCAGGAGCAATAAGGTGGACTTTTGGCCGAGGATGGGAGGGGGGGGTTCTCCATGGCCTGCTACAGGGTGGCCTGCTACAGGGTGGCCTGCAGGAGACAGGGGGAGTCTACAGGACCTGTTTAAAGCCTTCTGTTCACTGTACGACTGAAAAAATCTTAGATCGGGGATTCCTTCCCACTGTACGACCGGGACTCCGTCTCAAGACCGTACGACCGTACGAAGTGTGTATTCACACTATCCGATTTGTATTCACACTATCCGATTTGTATTCACACTATACGATTTCTGTCAGCCACGATTGTGCCCACGATTCATCTTGGCTTAACTTCTATGTGGTCTGCGATCTACGACGAAAATATCTGACATGCCAGATATTTTGTCGGGAGGTCGTAGCCTCGTCGTAGAAAGTCGTAGCGATGAATCGCAGATCGTACACCTTCTCACACTCTGAGACTTGCGAGTCCCGAGTTTGCGTACGATGAGCTACGATAGTCTGCAACAACCGACGACCACCAGAACCGTGGGTTTTATCGTACAGTGTACATGCGGGTTTAGAGTATAAGAGGGAGAGACACTAGGGAGGAGGACAGGGTTAGTGGCTGTACTGGACATCCACAGCAGACACGGGGGTATCTATCGGACTCAGGGTGGTCTGCAGGTGACAGTGGGGCATCCAGTGGACCTGGTTAGAAGATAGGAGGGGGAGAGAGAGAGGCACTAGGGAGAGGGGAGGCAGAAAAGGGTTAGTAGCACACTGAGCCATAAAAGCAACAGATATTAAAACAGAACATGCCCGTTGCAGGGCAACCAGCATCTGTATACACATCTAAATATACACACAGTGCATAACAGGATGTACACCAATGTATACAGAGGATTCACAGGTAGGTTGGAGGCTGCCTTTCTGTGTCTCAAGGTCCTGGCTAGTGATTGTAGGCTAGGCTGAAAAGTTACGTCTTGAGATCTCGCTTGAAGACCTCCGTTGTTTCAGCCCTTCTTAGGCACTCCGGCAGGGTGTTCCAGAGGTTGGGGGCATAGAAACTAAAAGCTGCCTCTCCGTGTTTCTTGGTCCTGGCTTTTGGAACTGTTAAGAGTTCAGTACCTGAGGATCTGAGTGGTCTGTTGGGCATGTACCTGACAAGCATGTCTGAAATGTATTCTGGTGCGTGACTGTGGAGAGATTTATAGACTAGTAATAGTATTTTAAAGTATATTCTAGAGTTGACAGGTAACCAGTGTAGTCATTTTAAGGCTGGTGTGATGTGTGTCCTTCGTCTAGTCTTAGTGAGGACTCATGCTGCAGCATTCTGTATCATTTGTAGTTTAGAGATTGCTTTCTTTGCTAGGCCTGATAGTAGAGCATTGCAGTAGTCCAGCCTGCTTGTGATGAAAGCATGCATTAGTCTTTCAGTGTCAGCCTGAGAGAGAAAGGGTTGCACCTTGGCAATGTTTCTTAAGTGGTCAAAAGATGTCTTGGTAATATTCTTGATGTGGGTATTGAAATTAAGATCTGAGTCAAGTATGACACGTAGGTTTTTAGCCTGGCAATTGGTGTCAATTGCCAGAGTTTTTAAATGTGCAGCTAGTTTCTCTCTTTCAGCTTTTTCACCAATGATCAGTACTTCTGTTTTGTCTTGGTTTAGCTGGAGGAAATTATGTGACATCCATACATTTATATCCATAATACACTTAACAAGGCAGTCAATCGAGCTGTAGTTACTGGGTGTTACAGAAATATAGAGTTGGGTATCATCTGCGTAGCTATGGTAGCTAATGTTGTGCCTCCTGATGACACTGCCGAGGGGCAGCATGTACAGGCTGAAGAGTAGAGGTCCTAGGATCGATCCTTGGGGCACCCCACAGGTCATAGGGATCTTTCCTGAGCTATGGTCACCGAGGGCAATGAAGAAATCACGACCGGTTAGATAGGTCCTAAACCAATTTAGGACTGGACCGGAGAGGCCAACCCACTTCTCCAGTCTTTTGATGAGGATCGCATGATCTACAGTATCAAAGGCAAGGACCCGGAGGCCCTGGGGCTGCTGCTGTGTCCGTGTTTGAAGAGGACGACCGGTGTGTGTGTGTGTGTGTGTGTGTGTGTGTGTGTGTGTGTGTGTGTGTGTGTGTGTGTGTGTGTGTGTGTGTGTGTGTGTGTGTGTGTGAGAGAGAGAGAGAGTGTGTGGATTCGTCCTGCAGTCACACTGGGCCCAGCCGGCTACGGTAGCCTCTTCAAAAACTAGAGAAACACTCACTATGCACATACCACACAGAGGTGCTGGGACCAATCCCTCTCTGGCCTGGGCAAGTGTGTGTGTGTGTGTGTGTGTGTGTGTGTGTGTGTGTGTGTGTGTGTGTGTGTGTGTGTGTGTATGAGATCTACCAAGCCGTGTTCAATAAGGTTACGTCTGGAACTGAATCACCCAACATTGCATCACCCCATGAGGGCTGGTGTATCAATATACTGAGAGAACGCACACACACACACACCTAGCCAGGAGGAGACAGAGAGAGAGAGAGAGAGAGAGAGAGAGAGAGAGAGAGAGGGAGAGAGAGGGAGAGAGAGAGAGAGAGAGAGAGAGAGAGAGAGGGAGAGAGAGAGAGGGAAGGTAGAGAGAGACAGAAAGAGAGAGGGGAGGGAGGGAGGGAGAGAGAGAGGGAAGGTAGAGAGAGGGGAGGGAGGGAGAGAGAGGGGGAAGGTAGAGAGCGAGAGAGGGAAGGTAGAGAGAGGGGAGGGAGGGAGAGAGAGGAGGAAGGTAGAGAGCGAGAGAGGGAAGGTAGAGAGAGACAGAAAGAGAGAGGGGAATGAAGGGAGAGAGAGAGAGTGAAACGGGGATGGCGCGTCAGTGAAAGTGAGCCGTCAGCCCGTCTGGCCAGAAGAACTGATGACACAGCAGTGACTGACTGGCAATGGAGGGAGAGAGAGAGAGAGAGAGAGAGAGAGAGAGAGAGAGAGAGAGAGAGAGAGAGAGGAGAGAGCGGGAGAGAGTGGTGGGAAGGAGAGAGAGATGGGGGGGGCCTCCCTTAGGAGCTCAACTACGCCCCTCTGTCTGGTTGCCCCGTCACTCCGAGGCCCCTGCGGTCGATGGACACGGTCACGGCTCTTCTCTGTCCTGTGGCCCCGCAGTGGTGGAACGACCTGCCCACTGATGTCAGGACAGCAGAGTCGCTGCCCATCTTTCACCGCAGACTCAAAACTCACCTCTTCAAGAAGTACTTCAATGATCCTCCCTCCTAAGCACTTATTGTATTTTAGATTATTATTGTTGCACTTTGTCTTCAGCACTAGATTATGCTCGTTTTAGAAAGGAGATGCACTTGTGAGTTCTGGTGAGTAGTAGAACATTGGCTTTTCCTATGTTAAATGCGGTTATTGTAAGTCACTTTGGATAAAAGCGTCAGCTTAATGACTGCAATATAATGTTTAAAAAAAAATCTCACAGTAACAAGGTCACAGTAACCTGCAGCAGAGAAACACTCACATGATAAGACAATAAATAAACAAAGACTCCTCCTATTCACCACACACACACACAATTTCTCTCTCTCTCACACGTGCACAACTTCTCTCTCTCTCTCTCTCTCTCTCTCTCTCTCTCTCTCTCTCTCTCCTCTCTCTCTCTCTCTCTCACGCACGGTAGCACGCACACACACACACTCACACACAAGCAAACAAACTGTGTTGATGACTAACATACACCCAGTCACCATCTCTGTGGATGTTGAGAAGTGTTGTACGCCAGCCACACCAGTCCTATCATGTCCCATCATGCCCCTGACGGTAACCCTAAACATGGCCGTCAAGGCCGCAACTTTCCCAACAACACCGAGCACAGACAGGCCAGCAGAATGGCAGCTCAAATGCACTTTCTGTCACTCTCTTGTCGGGTGGTAGCTCAGTGGTTAGAGCACCACACGCCGGACAGGGGCCCTTGGCAAGCGGGCAACTAAACTAGTGTCTTCCCATCAATGCCTAGCCTACTGTTGTGCCCTTGAGCAAGGCACTTAACCTCAACGCTAGCTCTCGCCAGACTCAACCGATGATGATAGAAGACAGAAGAGCACAAGATAATTTCCAGCCGGGGAGGGGGTACAGTATAACAAAACAAATAAACAAACAAAGAAATAAACAATACTAAATATGACTGTCTCTCAGGTTTTCCATGGTAATGGTGAAGTAGCCTATTTCTGCAGGCTCGCTGAAAGTAATAAACCGAACGTGGAGGCTCTAGTTCGGCCACAACAACCCTCTTGTCCTCTGAAGGGGCCCAACTCGTCGCTGCTATGGGGCCCTTGCTACTGTAGTCAGTCTAGAACTTAGTAATAAGCTCACTGTTCCAAGTTAACGAGCGTTGTTAGTCATCACAACACCGCAACAATGTATCCAGCTGTGCGTAAAACGGAACCAATCTGGCGCAGTAGACCCAGCAAACACACAACGTCAGGGAGACGTTCAGATCATGTCTTAATAACGTCCGTCGGTCCAGAACCCCATTTGTACGTCTGCTGGACCCCCTCAATATTCACACGTCTGGTTTGGACCCCTCTAAGACGTATGTGGACATGCAGAACAGGTTAAATATCTGAACGTCTAAAAAAAACTTTCATTCTGGCTCCTAATTGGATGTCTTTGGACGTCCGAAAAAGACAAAAAAGACATCTAAGAGACGTCTTTTAGACGTGTCTTTGCTCAGTGGGGACCTACCTGGTCAAATGCTCTATCTCCCCGGGTATACTTTTGAGTCTGTTTCCCCCGAGAGACAGCGACTGCAGACGCCGCAGCTTCATGAACTGGCCGGGCATCTCCTCGAACCTGTTCCCGCTGAGGTTCAGCACCTCCAGCTGCATGGAGCCGAACTCTTTGGGCAGCGAGTACTCATCCAGGCGGTTGTTTTTGGCAATCAGCGTCCGTAGCCTGGCGAGCCGCGTAATGTCCTCGTAGATCACCGTCAGTCCGTTGTTGCTGATGTCCAGGAACTCGAGGTTGGAGAAGAGGCAGATGGACGCGGGGAGCGCGGTCAGCCGGTTGAAGGTCAGATACAGCTGCCTGGTGTCCCGTCTGCGCTCCTCGCTGACGTTGTCAAGACTCAAAGTGTTCAGGTTCAAACGCGACAAGTCTAGAACCCCCTCGCCGGGCGCGGCTCCTTCGTAAACCTCCATTTTCGAAGAGCGGAGTCAAATTCAATGTCCAAGACGAGTGGTCGTACTAGTAGAAACTTCCCCGTAAAGCCCCAAATGGCTCCCTAAAGAAAGACGTCGGATGGACCCCGAGTTTTCCCCGACGGTTTCAACTCAACATTCTTTGTATTTGTGTGTCGAGCGACCATAACTCCATAAAACTAGTCAATATACTCTCAACTGTATCTCATTATGCGATCTAGGTCAGTAATAATTCAGCGGTGCCCATATGGTCATGTTTAGAGTTCGCGTCGGAAATGTGCCAGAATCTGCCTAGATCACTCAACAAAGCGGCCGTTCACTGGTGTGTTATGCGTGGTACATGTTCCAGGGCCCGGCCGACAGGGCAGTAGCTCCGCCCTACTGTAGTTAACCCTTTCACCGCGTGTGGTTTATATCTGATTCCATAGGGCGTGGGGGGGCGTAGTTCAAATGAATTGACGCTCATATGTAACCTTTAAAACGCCCTTCTACCGAGTTTATGTTGCAGTCAGAAGATGCGCAATTATGAACTCTTAAAGACAGAGAGATTGTTTCTGGTGAGGATCCTGGAGAGCCATATTCCACAGCCGTCTCTGGTCAGCGTGCCAGGTGTGGACTGTTACGTAATCCCTCGAGTTCCATTATGCAAGACTTCGAGAGAGAGAGACAGACAGAGAGAGACAGACAGAGAGAGAGCGTGTGTGTGGAGATAAGTGTGTCTGCATTCTCACTCTTTAGTCACTATGTGATGAAAGGCTACATTTGCCAAAGCCTAGACTTCTCTCGGTTTACTCTCTCACGCTCGCACGCACACACATGACACAAGGCTGACAAGATGAGATAAGACGACACCCTTATGGTAGTATTGTGTGGGGTTTTATTGGCATATGTATATACTTATACCTTACATACTTCCTGTGTAGAAGGCCTAGTTTAAACCTAGTTATGCAACATTCACTCACACACACACACACACATGCAACATTCACACTCACACATGCACACACACATTCTAACACTGACAAAATCACAAAGCACTATTTTAGGCCAACTCTCCTAGTATTCTGACCGATGACTGTCTAACTGTGGCGTGCACGCTAAGGTGAAGACATGTTTGGGTTTTTAAGGCACTGATTGATAACCACAAACAATTCTCAAATGGGATAAAACGACAACCCCCCCCCCCCCACACACACAATTTCTTAAAAACATCTAATTACAAACACACACACACTCAAGTACACACATACAGTAGCCTACTCATCTCATACACTCAGTTAGAAGCGTCTAAGCTAGGTTAGCGGACAGCCAGGCTAGTCCTTCTGTTCGCAGTGGTCTTTGAAAGCGCAGGTATGGTGTTGTTGCTGGGTCCAGGGGTCATGTGTTTACCTGGAGGGGCGGGTGTAGCTACATCAGTCACACATCGTCAACACACTTTGGTTTCACGTGGTTCTCTCCCTGTTGTCCTCAGCTCAGCTCCAGGTGTGGTGCTGGGCGGTTCTACTAGACTACCCGGCCGGTACGCAGGCGCAGACGAAGCCTGATCCTACACTAAGAAC
>NC_140242.1:2946831-2949331 GCF_949987555.1 Borostomias antarcticus | reverse complement strand
GTGATTATGAAAAATGGGCAAAAAATAGCATTTTTCAAGGGGGCATTGTACTGAGTGACATTCTAAACGTACCCGTCATTGACCCATACACACACACCGCACACCATTTTGCATTTTGTATTTGACACTGTTCATTTGCACTGTCCCGTCTCGTCCTTGAACCATGACTGTCGTGTCTATCCATCAGTGTTATTCACCAACTGACCAGAAAAAAATCCTAGCATATGTAAGAACCACCTGGCAATAATTCTGGTTCCCCCTCTACGTTCTACAGATACAGAAGTGGTTCCAGGAGGTTCCTATTCCTACGAAGGTAAACATTGCAACACTGTTAGCTGCTAGCACAGCTGTATCTCTGGTCTTATCGTGTCCATGTCTGTCAATACACAGAATTCACACACACACACACACACACACACACACACACACACGCGCACACACATACACTGTGTTTACTGTCTGGGACAGATAGAGCAGGGCTTAAAATAGCATCTATACACAGAATGTGGGAACCAGAAAGTTCTAGAATGTACAGGTACAGTATACAGGCACGTACACTCTCTCTCTTCTCTTTCTATCTCTCTCTCTCTCTATCTCTCTCTCTCTCTCTCTCTTCTCTTTCTCTTTCTCTCTCTCTCTCTCTGTCTCTCTCTCTCTCTCACACACACACACACACACTGACCTGAGTAGCTTGTTGCTCTCCTGGTCTGCGTAGGACTGCATGTCCACGGCCGAGTCGTTGTGTTGGATGAACTTGAGCAGCTCAGAGGAGTCCAGCTGAGAGTCACCGTTGTCATAGTTCTACACACACACACACACACACACACACACAGAAAGAGAGTGCTGTTTTAGCTATAACATTGTAGCATCTCTCCCTATTCTATAGGGTAAATGTCTACTGTACCTTGTCCCTGTCTTAAAAATAAATAAAAATCAATCAATCAAATCAATCAGAGGGAGAAAGAGAGAGAGGGGTAGAGAGAAAGAGAGAGGGAGAGCGAGAGAGAGTGAGAGAGAGAGGGAGAGAGAGAGAGGGAGAGAGAGAGAGGGAGAAAGAGAGAGAAGGGGGGGACTATTACAGTAGGTGAGCCTCTGTTGACCAATCAAAAAAGAATAGATGTAAAATGGTCTAAGTGTAAAATGGTGATCTGAGAGCCAGAGGCGTGCGGTTCCAGTCTGCTGGAGCAGAACCGAGCCCATCACACTGGGAACAGAGGAGAACGCAGAGTAACCTTTCACACATCCATCATGCCTTGTTTACATAACCTTACCTCAACCATAAGGACCTCTTCAGAGAAACGACGACAAAAAACAACCCACAGTATTCTGAGTATTACGGTAGATTATTCAGAGTATTACGGTAGATTATTCAGAGTATTACGGTAGATTATTCAGAGTACTACAGTAGATTATTCAGAGTATTACGGTAGATTATTCAGAGTATTACGGTAGATTATTCAGAGTATTACGGTAGATTTAGCTCCACTCCAGCCCATGGTTATCATATGGAGCAGCTGACCCTACCCTCCTCTGACCCATGGTTATCATACGGAGCAGCTGACCTGTAAACGCTGTGTGAGAGAACTCTGCACTTTGAGACGGTTTATCGCGGTCATCACCGCTGGTTCATCAGTCGAGAGACAAGAGCCACACACACACACACACACACACTCGCACACGCACATACTCAAACACACACACACACACACACACGCACACGCACATACTCAAACACACACGCACACACACGCACATACTCACACTCACATGCACGCACACACTCACACACACACTCACACACACGCACATACTCACACGCACATACTCACATGCACACACACACACGCACACACACGCACATACTCACACTCACGCACACACTCACACGCTCACACACACACACACACACACGCACACACACACACACACACATACACACTCACTCACCTACACACACACACACACACACACACACACACACACACACACACACACGCCATACCTGTCCTCACCTGTTCTTATCTAATCAACACACCACTTAGTTTACACCTCCTAGTGTTCAGGGTGAATCCAGCCCATAATATGTCTCCTACTGTACATGTAGTACTATATCACTTCAAAATACTGTAACGGTTGATGGCGTAACGGGTAGAAGCTGTAATGGTAACGGTCTTCCGAGGCTTCTGGTCACCGTTAACGGGTGATCACTCCTCATTGGGCGTGTCGCTGTGGCAACAGCGGTAATGGGCGTGTCGCTGTGGCGGCGCCGGCAGAGCGACACGCGTGGTACGCGCTTCAGCAAACACGGGTCAGACTGAAACGTCTGGTTGAAAGTGGGACTACCTTTTAAAATAGATGTGATCTTTATTTAACCAGGGGAGCCCATGGAGACCAAGGTCTCACTTACAATGGTGCCCTGGTTACATCATAAGCAATATAAAACGCTATTAACAACAATATAACAGGTCATATAACAATATAACTCTACCAGGCATGAAGC
>NC_140242.1:2942412-2946631 GCF_949987555.1 Borostomias antarcticus | reverse complement strand
GAGAGAAAGAGAGAAAGAGAGAGGGAGAGAGAAAGAGGGAGAGAAAGAGAGAGAGAGAGAAAGAGGAGAGAGCGAGAGAGAAAGAGGGAGAGAGCGAGAGAGAAAGGGGGAGAGAGAGCGGAGAGAGGGAGAGCAGAGAGAGAGAGAAAGAGAGAGGGAGAGCAGAGAGAGAGAGGGGGGGGAGAGAGAGAGAGAGGACAGAGAGGGAGAGCAGAGAGAGAGAGAGGAAGAGAGAAAGAGAGCAGAGATGAGTTTTTGAATAGAAGCAGAGGCTGAATGGAATGGGAGGTTGCTATGGCAATAAGAGATGCAGGCTGTCATCATATCAGGACTTATTACATGGCTCTCTGAAATACTCGATTATGATTGGACAGTCGCGCATTCTATCGGTCAATTATTTCTCGATAACTAGCCAACGTCAAGGGCAACGGAGCAATATTCACTGCTGCTAAGGGCAACACATTATTTGACTGTGGGCGCCAGTTGAAAGTTGTCTGAAAGTTGCTGAACTTTCTGAACAGTTAATAATGGTTTGGGCTGTTGTTATGCGAGTTGTTATTTCAATCTCTGAAAACACCCATTGCCCACACAGAACCATCTCGCTGGCGAAATACAAAAGTAAAATCTTATTAGTATTAATGTCGTTGGTAAGTAGCCATGTAATAAGCGGGATAACTTAAGACCGGACATATTAGTGACCAGCCGGTCATTATTGAAAAATAACAACCCTTCAGTGTGTAACAAAACAGAACGCAGGGCTCTTATTTTTCAATAATGATGACCAGCTGGTCATACGTTATCCTTACTTAATATTATGAAAACACACACACAATAACCTATTAACAGCATACTGAATAATGGGTATATGGTTTGTTCCCTTCTCAAGCCATTGTTTGTTTGGTACACAGATTGCACTCTATGGCGCTTTTATCCAAAGCACTTTCCAATGACGGCCTCTCATTCACACACCAATGGAGGCCAGCTGCCATGCAAGGTGCTAGCCTGCTCACTGGGAGCAATTTGGGGTTCAGAGTCTTGCCCAAGGACACTTCGACGTGAACCAGGAGGAGCCGGGATTCGAACCGTCGACCCTGCGATCACTGGACCGCCCCGCTCTACCTCCTGAGCCACAGCCGCCATGTTTGTTTACTTTGACGTTTCTAGACTATTCCGCATGCTAATGAGCGCCGTGGTGGCAGCTTGGCAGGATCTAACCACGCTGTCAGAGTGGCCTCTCAGGTGTAGACATCGATCCCCATGCTGACACACACACACACACACGCACGCACACACACACACACACACACAACCCATCTACTGTGCAACTGTGCACCTCTCTGTGGGAGAGTGGATCTCTTTGATTTGTGAGAGAAACATGTGATTCAAATGACTCACAGACCAAAGATGACATCACCATCATTCCTTTCCTATTCCCCTTCCCTCCCTGACAGACAGACAGGCAGAGAGACAGGCAGACAGACAGACAGACAGACAGACAGACAGACAGACAGACAGACAGACAGACAGACAGACAGAAAAGACAAAGGGAGGGAGACTGCCAGGGTCCACACACGACCTTTGACCTCATACTGTCGACTGTTACAGACATCTCAATTATGAAGTTCCAAGGGGTAGGGTAAAGAAAGAAAGAAAGAAAGAAAGAGAGAGAGCGATAGAAAGAGAAAGAAAGAAAGAAAGAAAGAAAGAAAGAAAGAAAGAAAGAAAGAAAGAAAGAAAGAAAGAAAGAAAAAAAGAAAGAAAGAAAGAAAGAAAGAAAGAAAGAAAGAAAGAAAGAAAGAAAGAAAGAAAGAAAGAAAGAAAGAAAGAAAGAAAGAAAGAAAGAGCGAGCAGAACAGAGAGAGGAGGGCGCCTGGGGGGGGGGGGGGGGGGGTTACATTCCTTCCAGCCTCGCTGGGCTAAGCCTCTCTCTGCCGGGGTCTGCCCAGGTTTGTCTTGGGCCCAAATCTCATTTAAGATCTGGGTCAAAGACGCCCCCCTCCCCCCTCTCCTCCCCCACGGCTCCAAGCCTGGTTCGGCCCACCAGCCCTCCCCCAACACCCAGACCATGAGACCATGGACCCCCGCCAGGACAACCAGCCCTCCCCCAACACCCAGACCATGAGACCATGGACCCCCGCCAGGACAATGACTGTCTCCCCCTCCTCTCATTCCTCATCTGTCTCCTCCTTCTCTCTGAGTACAGGATCAGCTCAACACAGGGTTTAGAAAGAGAGAGAGAGAGAGAGAGAGAGAGAGAGAGAGAGAGAGAGAATGTGTGTGTGTGTGTGTCAGTTCCTCACAGTAAGTTCTGGTAAAACCCAATGGTGTAAAATAAGAAGTGTGTAACACGGAATCACCTCCACCTCCTTCTGCTAATAAAACAGTAGGAAAAAAGCCTTTATTTTTCAAACCTCTGCAGACTAGAATCACTTCCCACCAGATCTACCATCTTTAGTTCCATCTAAGCCTGCCCTGTCCTCTTTGAACCCCCTGGAAAGCCAGCTGGTTCATCTCAAGGGTTCATCCTACTAAAGCGAGATGGTTCATCACAAGGGTTCATCCTACTAAAGCGAGATGGTTCATCTCAAGGGTTCATCCTACTAAAGCGAGATGGTTCATCTCAAGGGTTCATCCTACTAAAGCGAGATGGTTCATCTCAAGGGTTCATCCTACTAAAGCGAGCTGGTTCATCTCAAGGGTTCATCCTACTAAAGCGAGATGGTTCATCTCAAGAGTTCATCCTACTAAAGCGAGATGGTTCATCTCAAGGGTTCATCCTACTAAAGCGAGATGGTTCATCTCAAGGGTTCATCCTACTAAAGCGAGATGGTTCATCTCAAGGGTTCATCCTACTAAAGCGAGATGGTTCATCTCAAGGGTTCATCCTACTAAAGCGAGATGGTTCATCTCAAGGGTTCATCCTACTAAAGAAATGTATTCTTCTGTCAGTGTAGGCAGCCAGGGACACCATCTGGCTTTGGGGGTCTGGAGCCCAACCAGCAGATATCGTGGATATCGAACTAGCAACCTCTCAGAACAGATGTAGAGTGGTCACATACTCAACAGAGCAGCGCGGCCATATTTAATCCCACCTTTACAGACCGCTACAGCGTTGAGCAGCCTTCCATTCTAATAGACCCTTACTTCCCCAAACCAGGCCAGAGTTTAGAGAGTTTGTGTGTGTGTGTGTGTGTGTGTGTGTGTGTGTGTGTGTGTGTGTGTGTGTGTGTGTGTGTGTGTGTGTGTGTGTGTGTGTGGGTGCGTGTGTGTGTGTGCGTGCGTGTGCGTGTGTGTGTGTGCGTGTGTGTGTGTGTGTGTGTGGGTGCGTGTGTGTGTGTGTGTGTGGTGTTATGATGAGGCAGTGTTACAGAGGCAGAGACTGGTATGAAACTGAGCCCCAAGTTTCTAAGCTTCTCTGCTACTCTGATCCTCAGCCAGTCTCTCTGGAGGTCTCTACCACACACACACACACACACACACACACACACACACACACACACACACACACACACACACCACCCAGGCCTGGAGATACACACACAGAGCCAGATTGATCTTCTCTCACTGATCTGCCCTTCTGTCTGGTTCCAGTGTGATATCAGATGAGATGGAGGCTGCGTTCCTTTTGTGTTGGAGGTGGGAGGTGGTGAGGTGGGAGGTGGGAGGTGGGAGATGGGAGGTGGGAGAGACGGAGAACGACGTCACCCACAAGGTCACCGCAGTACAGTGAACAACAGCTCGGAGCAAAGATGAACGTTAGCTAGCTTTGTTTGCCAAACCACTAGATTACTTAAGTTTCACTTGGTTACACAGGGAGCTGCCATCTTGTTCACGACTTCCAGAGCTAGCTGGGGGTAGGGGCGAGGGGTACGAGTTCATGAGGGGAACAAACAAGTCGAGAGGGGCGTACCAGTTAAAACTGCGAGTGGTATCGCGTGAATCATGACTTCACGAGCCGAATGGAATGTAGCATTATTCCTTATCCTGAAATTCTCTCCCATTAACCCTTTCTCCAACCGCCAAGTACGGAACAAGAGAGAGGGGAGGTGCAGAGGGAAATTCAGACATTGAGAGAGAGAGACAGGAGAGAGGAGAGAGAGAGCTCAAAGTGAGCATAAAAGAAAGAGAGAGAGAGAGAGAGAGAGAGAGAGAGAGAGAGAGAGAGAGAGAGAGAGAGCAAGAGAGAGGAAGTTAGTCCCGGTCTGATCTGAAGCACATC
>NC_140242.1:2894912-2932412 GCF_949987555.1 Borostomias antarcticus | reverse complement strand
CTCACATACAATACGCCTAGACCTACAGCACAACTACATGTACAACTATAAGGAATATGACACACTTGCTGTACAGTATGTTCCTAATTCTTCCTAATTTGTACCCAGAGTCTGAAGAGAGTGCTCAGATACTCTTTCATGTGATGCGTGTCCTCTGCCGTGTTGGATTGCTGCTAGGTGGCCTCAGCCTGGTCTGGTTCTACTGGTTCTACAGGTGAGTGGGTCAGTGACTGACCGCTGGCGGTGGTGTTCCCTGTACTCAGATCGATAGAGCTACTCCGTAGTGACTGGCAGTCTAACCTCCAAAGCACTGGTGCCATTGATTGGTGGCCGGCAGGCAATACCGTTTTGTCAGTCTTATATCTAAATGTTTGGCGTATTGTATGATGTCAAGTATACCGTGTGTAGTCATGTAGTTCGTACAGTACTGAGTAATGAATTACTCAACCATGTAATTGAATGACTCTAACCCGTCATGCCTGGTGAGGATGCTGGACTGTATTTTGGAGTGATCTCTAAGATGGGATGACAAATGCCCTGAGAGGATCAAGACATGAGAATTGTATCATCACCAGTGATTGCATCATCAGAAGCCTGGTGTATTGGATTTGTCATACATTTATATAATTATTTCCATTAATTTCAGTTTTAAATGGTAAATGGTAAATGAAAAAAAAAAAGTTGAAAGCATTAATTACCTCCAACCCAACAACAGCGCAGAGCGAGAGGTCGTGTGTTACGGCGCCCCCTAAGGGTCGGAGGACCAGGGCAACCAACATTAAAACAGACCGGTCAAGTGAGGGCACAGACACACAACCACAGTTTTTAGGTGTAAAACCAGATATTTATTTACACCAACTCAAAATTACGGCAACATAGGGAACGAAAAGGTTACTAAGGGTGGCACCAAATTAAATACATAATACAAACTGAAAACCCACCACCAATTTAACAGGTGCTCAAAGAGCACCCCTAAATACATGGGGTGGTGCCACCACTAAACTGAGGAAGTAAACAAAATAACTACATGAATGTAAATGTAAACCCATGGGTATCTAAACTTAACCTAAACGTTTCCCTATGAGCCAGAACTACAAAATACAAAAATAAGCTGGTCAAACTAAACAGAGTGTAACTAAGAGAACCAATAAACAACTTAACATAACTAGAAGACTCTAAAACAAGACAAAGCACAAACAGAACAAAACTACCCACCCAACACCTGGCCCTGCCACAGCACAGGCGAGAGAGCCCAGAACTAAAAAACAGGAAGGCTTTTATTGCGAAGGAAATGGATGATGATTGGTTGATTGGTGATGACTGCTGATGAATGGGGATTTGAACCAGGTGAGCTCTTCAGCTGAAAAGAAATGTTAAATGGAGAACACAAGGGGGAGACAAAACCAATAACAAGACACCAAAACATTAACCCAAACACAACCAAAAATGTAGGCCTACATTACCCATAACCATAAAAGACATACCGGACGTAACACCTCCCCCCAAAAAGAAGTCAGCCTAGCTGACGACAACCAACCACCTTCCCTAATAAACAATACCCCCCCCCTCGCCCTCACAAATTAGGCGCGAGAAAGAGCATCTGCAAGCACATTCTCTGAGCCTTTCTTATGTGGCATTAAAGTGGTTAAATGTTGTAACATTTCCGAATTACTCAACCGGGGAGATTGCCGCTGGACTTCACACAGTAACAGACCATCCTCATCACCATCAGGGACACACACATCAGCATCATCAGCTACCGACACCACAACCACAGTTGCGACTGGTGACGGCTCAGCCGGTTTCACAGGGGGAACGTCATCTCGTGAATGATATAGCCTTAACATATTTATGTGGCACACCCTAGAATGCTTTCTACGGTCCGGAGTTTCCACCACATAATCTGTGTCACTCAACTTCCTAAGAATAGAATAGGGACCAGTGAACCGAGCCTGAAGAGACGCACCTGGGACAGGCAACAAAACAAGCACCTTATCCCCAGCCTGCAGGGACCGCGCGACTGCTCTTTTGTCAAAGCGGAGTTTCATTCCCTCCTGCACATGAGAGAGATTCTCCTTCGCCATCTCCCAGACTCCATGCAGCCGTTCGCGAAAACGACTTACATAACTTAACACGTTAGTCTTAACTGGCACCTCGCCAACAATTTGTTCTTTCAAAACATCCAAGGGTCCTCTGACCCTGTGCCCGAACACAAGCTCTGCTGGGCTTAGCCCTATGGACTCCTGCACTGCAAACAGTGCCAGAGGAACCCCTTCATCCCAATCCTTGCCCGTCTCCATACAGTACTTGCGGAGCACACATTTGACTGTCTGGTGCCACCGCTCAAGTGCACCCTGTGACTCGGGATGGTATGCACTAGATACACGATGACTGATGGACAGCGACTGTAAAATCTGCTCAAAGATACCAGACAAAAAATTTGTCCCCTGGTCAGTTTGAACTACCCTTGGAAGACCAAATGTGGAGAAAACTTTGATCAGGGCCTTCACCACAGATGGCGCTGTGATCTTTCTCAAAGGGATAGCTTCAGGGTAACGTGTGGCCATACACATTATGGTTAGCAAGAACTGATTACCGGATTTGGACTTTGGTAGGGGACCAACACAATCAACTAGTATATGTTCGAATGGTTCCCCCATAGCAGGGATAGGACGGAGTGGGACAGGTGAGATTACTTGGTTCGGCTTTCCAGTCATCTGACACACGTGACAGGTGCGGCAGAACATGGACACATCTTTCTCACTCTCCCCATCCTCAGACAGAGAACGGGAGGTAACATCCACAGATGCCCCTTCAGGTGCACTTAAGTACTTCTGCTCAACCAGGACAAGAATCACTGCCTCCTGCAGCTCAGACAGCTTCAAGCCTCTGGACAGAGTGACACCAAGATGAGCAGCAACATCAATTAAATCCTGCTTCCTGCAGAGGTCAATCTTCTCCCAAGAGGGACTGAGAAGAAACTCCTCAATATCAAACTCACTCATCTTGCTTACCACAAACCCAAGGAAAAACCAAAATGTTAACCAGCACTACCTGACCAGCCTATGCTACGCGTGACCTGTACACCAACAATTGACCCAGTCTGTTGTCACAAACAGGGATCAAAATATCCCGGACGAGCCCCCATTTAATGTTACGGCGCCCCCTAAGGGTCGGAGGACCAGGGCAACCAACATTAAAACAGACCGGTCAAGTGAGGGCACAGACACACAACCACAGTTTTTAGGTGTAAAACCAGATATTTATTTACACCAACTCAAAATTACGGCAACATAGGGAACGAAAAGGTTACTAAGGGTGGCACCAAATTAAATACATAATACAAACTGAAAACCCACCACCAATTTAACAGGTGCTCAAAGAGCACCCCTAAATACATGGGGTGGTGCCACCACTAAACTGAGGAAGTAAACAAAATAACTACATGAATGTAAATGTAAACCCATGGGTATCTAAACTTAACCTAAACGTTTCCCTATGAGCCAGAACTACAAAATACAAAAATAAGCTGGTCAAACTAAACAGAGTGTAACTAAGAGAACCAATAAACAACTTAACATAACTAGAAGACTCTAAAACAAGACAAAGCACAAACAGAACAAAACTACCCACCCAACACCTGGCCCTGCCACAGCACAGGCGAGAGAGCCCAGAACTAAAAAACAGGAAGGCTTTTATTGCGAAGGAAATGGATGATGATTGGTTGATTGGTGATGACTGCTGATGAATGGGGATTTGAACCAGGTGAGCTCTTCAGCTGAAAAGAAATGTTAAATGGAGAACACAAGGGGGAGACAAAACCAATAACAAGACACCAAAACATTAACCCAAACACAACCAAAAATGTAGGCCTACATTACCCATAACCATAAAAGACATACCGGACGTAACATCGTGTTTTCGGTGGCGTGTGTGCGTGCGTGCCTTTGTGTGTGGGTTTGCTTGCCTGTTAGCAGGATTACGCAAAAACGACTGGGACGATTTTCACGAAAGTCGGTGGAAGGGTGTAGCATGGTCCAACTTAGAATTGGAGTGGATCAGAAGCACGAGGAGGGTCCACAGGCGGCCCAAACAGGGCCGGCCATTCACTTCCATTCATTTTTTGAACCAGGATAACGCAAAAACGACCTGATTTTCATGAAAGTCAGTGGAGGGGTGTAGCATGGGCCAATTTAGATTCAATTTTGGCGCACAGGGGAGGAGGTCTGTGCTCTCTGAGCACCATTTTTAATACATGTAAAATACATTAAACAGGTACTGTCATGTTTCCTCTGTTGTGTCTTTAGGAGACAGAAGGAGAAGCAGGCTGCTCACAGCCACAGAGAGGCTGATGGAGAGGTCAGTATGACATACTTCATTTTCAAATAAGGCATTATTAAACAGTTTATACTACAGTTATTACACCCTTATCTTGTCTTTCCTTTTTTACAGTCTGAGGTGTGAGACTTTTTGACCCTTGACGACTGCCTGGACAATGATGGATGTGTGACTCTCAAAAAGCCCTTACTTTTACACAGATCAGCTTTCATATCTATTACGATACTTTTTAGTCATTTAGCAGACATGTTTATCCAACGACTTACAATAAATGCATTTGTCTAGATGAACCAATACTGTACATCCCAGCCATGGTCAGTTAAGCCTTACATAAGAACAAGAGACACCAGCTGCTACAGTGCTCCAGAAAGGAAGGACAGGTATCAGTTTAAGTACATTTTATTATTAGGCCTATTATTTTTGATAAATATTTTCCAAAAATGCATTGGGTAAGGAGGTTGTAAGAGCCAAATTGAGTTAGAATATGCTTCAGTTAATTTTGTATTCATGCCTAATATTGTGTCCATTTTGTTATGAAAACATTGCTGTCTTTGTTCAGTCCTGTAATGTTTGTTATAGAGTGTGCAGGCAGCTTGGTGTGTGTATTAGCCCTATGTAGCCTTACGGTATGTGAGTTACTGCGCATGAGCAATGCCATTAGTAAGTCTGTTGTGACAAGTTATGAAGAAGGATGCTGTATAGTTTGGGACAATAAAGCGTTTGAGCATAACATTCTCTGGCGGTGTGTTCCATAGGCTGGGGGCATAAAAACTGAAGGCCGCCTCCCCATGTCTCTTGGTCCTGGTTTTAGGGGCAGTTCAAAGTTCAGCGCCAGACGACCTCAGGGATCTACTTGGCATATATCTTAAAAGCATCAAACATGATTCATAGAGGCAGGACCAAGCATTCCGTTTCTATCCCAGCAGCCCCTGGGAGACCTGCAGCGTTTTTGAGGACCAATGTTACTCGGGATTAGTGGCCCATAGGGGAGGAGCCGTCTGCTGTTTCTGTAGCGTGAGGCAGCTTGATGTACAAGTACACCCCCTGGACATGACGCTAGTATGTCTCAGGGACTCACCCCCAATCCAACCCTTGATGCTGAGTGCCAAGCAGGGAGGTGCTCAGCCAAGCAGGGAGGGCACCATTTTTATAGTCTTTGGTATGCCTCGGCCGTGGATCAAACTCACGACCTCCCAGTGTCAGGGTGGACACTCTAACCGCAAGGACACTGAGCTAGTGCAGACAACTTTAGAATGGCTGAATTAGTGGACATAAAAAAAAAGAAAAAAAGAAAATAGATCTTAAAACATACCTTTTTAATCTTGCTTCTATCATGTAGCTTTATATATATAAAATTTAAATCTTTACCATGTTTTGTCTGTTTTTACAATGTACTGTTTTTAAAGTATCAACAAATCTTGTCATTCTGTAAAGCGCTGTCTATTTTCTAGGGTACAAATTAAGATACATTCAATAAAATAATAAATCTTAATAAAAAAAAGAATTAATTGACAGGTGCATCAGGTTAATTAGTTAACACATTTCATATAATTTTTATATGAAAACAACCCACAGGAATAATTAAGCAATTGACCACTGGAGGCAGTGGGTTACAGGGGATTTTACCACAGCTACGGGGCGTTGTTAGGCCCGACGCAACCCAACGGTTACTACATATATATATTCACAAAAAACACTCAGTAGTAACATTCAATCATTTATTTACTGACCATTCTTATCATTTTAGTATTTACAAAATCTGCCGCGATAGGCTATAGTTCTGAATTAAATGGTTGCCAGGCAACATAGGCTATCTCGCCTATTTGGGTTGGACTTGTTCGCATAAGCCATAAGGCACAATTCGGGTGGTTCACGCTTATTTGAATATTTCCAGCCATGGTGCAGTTATTAACAGTTCTCCAGAGCACTCGTTTTTGCTGGTAGGTGTGTGGAAGTGTTGGACTGATGAGTGCGTTATTGTAATGGGATACGAAAAAGGCGAGGTTGCTGTGAGTGGTTGCTACGCAAAACATAGCCTACCGCTTGATTGATCAATGGCCGCGTCAATGAGATTGACGGCGCATTAATACTAATTGTTATGCGGTCGCAGCTGTGGGTTACAGAGTATTTTACCACGGCTGCTAGCCAATCAGAATCAAGTATCCAAACTCTCCGTTGTAGAAAAGTGAATCTACCCCCCCGAGCTGTTCTATTGTTATAGAGAGCAAGGAGAAGTTGGGGCGTATAAAATGACTACATTAGTATTGACATGAGTAAAGTTATATATGGCTATAGAAACCAGGGAGCTCTGCATATATAAAAGGACAGAGTGTGATATGAGGTGAAGAAACATCAACCCACACATGACCAACAGACAGAAGCAAAAACGTACATTGACCTACACCTGAACACGCAGACAGGCATGAACACACTGTCCTACACCTGAACACACAGACAGGCATGAACACTGTCCTACACCTGAACACACAGACAGGCATGAACACTGTCCTACACCTGAACACACAGACAGGCATAAACACACTGTCCTACACCTGAACACACAGACAGGCATGAACACTGTCCTACACCTGAACACACAGACAGGCATAAACACACTGTCCTACACCTGAACACACAGACAGGCTTGAACACTGTCCTACACCTGAACACACAGACAGGCATGAACACACTGACCTACACCTGAACACACAGACAGGCATGAACACACTGACCTACACCTGAACACACAGACAGGCATGAACACACTGACCTACACCTGAACACGCAGACAGGCATAAACACACTGGCCTACACCTGAACACACAGACAGGCTTGAACACACTGACCTACACCTGAACACACAGACAGGTTTGAACACTGTCCTACACCTGAACACACAGACAGGCTTGAACACACTGACCTACACCTGAACACACAGACAGGTTTGAACACTGTCCTACACCTGAACACACAGACAGGCTTGAACACACTGGCCTACACCTGAACACACAGACAGACATGAACACACTGACCTACACCTGAACACACAGACAGACATGAACACACTGACCTACACCTGAACACACAGACAGGCTTGAACACTGTCCTACACCTGAACACACAGACAGACATGAACACACTGACCTACACCTGAACACACAGACAGACATGAACACACTGTCCTACACCTGAACACACAGACAGGTTTGAACACTGACCTACACCTGAACACACAGACAGGCATGAACACTGTCCTACACCTGAACACACAGACAGACATGAACACTGACCTACACCTGAACACACAGACAGGCTTGAACACTGTCCTACACCTGAACACACAGACAGACATGAACACTGACCTACACCTGAACACACAGACAGGCATAAACACACTGACCTACACCTGAACACACAGACAGGCATGAACACACTGACCTACACCTGAACACACAGACAGGCATGAACACTGTCCTACACCTGAACACACAGACAGACATGAACACACTGACCTACACCTGAACACACAGACAGGCATAAACACACTGACCTACACCTGAACACACAGACAGGCATGAACACACTGACCTACACCTGAACACACAGACAGGCATGAACACTGTCCTACACCTGAACACACAGACATACATGAACACTGACCTACACCTGAACACACAGACAGGCATAAACACACTGACCTACACCTGAACACACAGACAGGCATGAACACACTGACCTACACCTGAACACACAGACAGACATGAACACACTGACCTACACCTGAACACACAGACAGGCATAAACACACTGACCTACACCTGAACACACAGACAGGCATGAACACACTGACCTACACCTGAACACACAGACAGGCATGAACACTGTCCTACACCTGAACACACAGACAGACATGAACACTGACCTACATCTGAACACACAGACAGGCATAAACACACTGACCTACACCTGAACACACAGACAGGCATGAACACACTGACCTACACCTGAACACACAGACAGGCATGAACACTGTCCTACACCTGAACACACAGACAGACATGAACACACTGACCTACACCTGAACACACAGACAGGCATAAACACACTGACCTACACCTGAACACACAGACAGGCATGAACACACTGACCTACACCTGAACACACAGACAGACATGAACACACTGACCTACACCTGAACACACAGACAGACATGAACACTGTCCTACACCTGAACACACAGACAGGCATAAACACACTGTCCTACACCTGAACACACAGACAGGCATGAACACTGGCCTACACCTGAACACACAGACAGGCTTGAACACACTGACCTACACCTGAACACACAGACAGGCTTGAACACTGTCCTACACCTGAACACACAGACAGGCTTGAACACTGACCTACACCTGAACACACAGACAGGCATGAACACACTGACCTACACCTGAACACACAGACAGGCATAAACACACTGACCTACACCTGAACACACAGACAGGCATGAACACTGTCCTACACCTGAACCCACAGACAGGCTTGAACACTGTCCTACACCTGAACACACAGACAGACTTGAACACTGTCCTACACCTGAGCACACAGACAGACATGAACACACTGAGCTACACCTGAACACACAGACAGGCATGAACACTGGCCTACACCTGAACACACAGACAGGCATAAACACACTGGCCTACACCTGAACACACAGACAGCATAAGCACTTAGACTGGCCTACACCTGAACACACAGACAGGCATAAACACACTGGCCTACACCTGAACACACAGACAGCATAAGCACTTAGACTGGCCTACACCTGAACACACAGACAGCATAAGCACTTAGACTGGCCTACACCTAAACACACAGCCAGGAATAAAGACACACATGCACTTACACACACCCACCTAAACACAGAGGCTGCAGATGCACTTACATCCTGTGTGATGTTGACACCTCCTACTCTCGCGCTCGTAAACGGCCGTTGTGTGGTAAATGAAATGTCAGCCAAGGACGCTGTGGGGACTCTTACCATCTGGTCACATGAGACCATCTTGAAAGATGAGCTACTGTTCAGTTTCATTTAATGACCAACTTTAGCTTGCACGGTAGTCTAACCATTAACCCTGTGTTTTAAGAGTGATTTTCTGTCCATTGTGTCTGGTTTGTATGGCCCATAGCTGGAACCAAGTCAGGTGAGCTGAGAAAACCACACTGAACTGGAATGAAGCTCTGAACCCACTAATGTGGAAACACTTTTATCTTTGTCTACGCCTTTAGTTCTGCATGTGAGATGCAGTCTTACTGTGAGACTCTGACTGGATCTCTGGGGTGCTTTCAAATTCAGCAAACATCGACAAAATGCGGTGAACAAAAATGGATGCTGGACTGAGAGAAATGTGAATAGTATGATTGAATGAACTGAATACCGGAGGCCCTTTTACTCTAAACTAATGTTCAATTAGGTTGTACTAGCGGGACTACATTCAAAATATATAATCTATTCTCTTTTAGGGCTTTTCAGCTTTAATGTTATAGGACAGTGTAGAGAGACAGGAAATGTGGGAGAGAGAGAGGGGAGGACATGCAGCACAGGACCCGGGAATCGAACCCGGGTCCGCCGCGCAAAGGACTAGCCTTCATATGGTGCGCGCCTTACCCGGTGAGCTACCGGGGTGCCCCCACGATATATCATCTAGAACATCATGGTTCATCACAGAAGGGCTTTCTGTTCAAGTTTAACTGTTTAAAGAAAACATGTTCGCCACGAACGTTCGCCTCTGTTCGCTGAATTTGAACGCAGCCCAGGTCTTCGCTGGAGCTGGACTGCACATCCCACTAACCCTAACCCTAACCCATCTTGAATACTCCAGTGTGTATATCCATTGTGAATAATACCCCAGTGTGTATATCCATTGTGAATAATACCCCAGTGTGTACATCCATCTTGAATACCCCAGTGTGCATATCCATTGTGAATAATACCCCAGTGTGTATATCCATTGTGAATAATACCCCAGTGTGTACATCCATCTTGAATACCCCAGTGTGCATATCCATTGTGAATAATACCCAAGTGTGCATATCCATTGTACCATTATTGTCTGTACAGTATTGTACTGGCCGTGGTGAACTGGATGCAAATTTGTCCAATAAATGAATTAAAAGCATCAGCCTCGGCTAAATGTAGAATGAAGTGAGATTCATTCCTGGGCCTTGCAGGGTGGGTGAGCATCAGTAACATGTCGAAACAGATCAGTAACATGTCAAACAGATCAGTAACATGTCAAACAGATCGGTAACATGTCAAACAGATCTGTAACATGTCAAACAGATCGGTAACATGTCAAACAGATCGGTAACATGTCAAACAGATCGGTAACATGTCAAACAGATCGGTAACATGTCAAACAGATCAGTAACATGTCAAACAGATCAGTAACATGTCAAACAGATCAGTAACATGTCAAACAGATCAGTAACATGTCAAACAGATCAGTAATATCTAGACCAAGAGCAGTGGGATGGCCCTCTCTAGAAAACTGGCTGTGATGTTTCATCGAAGCTTGTTCCGGTCTCAACCACTTCCTCTTAACACTTCCCTTTCATGTGAAGTATCTCTTCTTGTCATCTCCTGGAAAACCAGGGTTCTCACTGCTCTCTCTGTCTGTCTCTGTCCGTCTGTCTGAAACCAGGGTTCTCACTGCTCTCGTTCTCATGGAAACTTACCTGTTCTGGCGTCTGGCCCCCACCCTGCTGGTCCTTCACCTCACAGGTACAGAAGAACTATGATGTGCTCTACATGTGTGTGTGTATGTGTGTGTGTGTGTGTGTGTGTGTGTGTGTATGTGTTGACATACATGTTGTGTACAAGTGCAAACATGTTGTTCATGATTCTCTTTGAACATTCTGTCCTATTTTGTAGGGTTGATCAGTTCCACCAAGATAACACATAGCAAACTGAATCAATCAGCAACTGAAGGAGACTATGTTACTTTCCTTTGCAACGGATCCACAACAAGCACAACTACACAAATCAACTGGAAGAAGGACACATTTATCTTGTTCGCACATAGTTTCATTAAAAATAAAACTGAAAATTACACTCCAGATAGGATGAGTGTAGATGGAACACAGTTGAACATCTCTGATGTAAAGCAGAATGACTCAGGGATCTACTGCTGCAGTGTAACTAATGATAATAGTGGTGGACAGACAACAGAGTGGACATTGACCATCATTAAGCGCACAGGCAAGTCACAGGCAGAATTGTTTGGATTCATGTTACAGTACATGTTAGAGTTATGCCTTTACAGTCTTAGACTTAATGTAAAAAAAGCTGACACATCTGTATACATATAACCTCATTAATTCACTGACTAGTCTGAATACTAGTGTTATTATCTCACATATGCCTAGACCTACAGTACAACTACCTGTACAACTATAAGGAATATGATGCTCATTCTGTTCCTAAAGTTGACCAAGAGTCTGAGGAGAGAGATCAGAGAGACCTCACTCTCCCCGGCGCTGTTATTGGAGGGCTGGTTCTGCTGGCTGGGCTCAGCGGTTCTGTCTGGTTCTGCTGGTTCTGCAGGTGAGTGGGTCAGTGACTGACTGCTGGTGGTGGTGTTCCCTGTACTCAGATCGATAGAGCTACTCCGTAGTGACTGGAAGTGTAGCGTCGCATAGCCAGACCTGCTGTATCTCCACACTTCGTTTACGCTGTGCCAGAACTGGAAAAAGGTCTGGCTGCACTTATTACCATTCGGAGATACTGTGTGTTTGTGTGTGTGTGTTGGGTTGTTATTTCTTTAAACCAATCATAATCGTCAAGGGCAGAATGCTTAGTTTGAATATGAAACTTTTTCCATAACCGGTGGGCAAACATGCAAGGACGTCCCTTAGACAGCAAATGTGGTAAACATATTCTTTGTATATCTTTACCGTCATCCACAGAAGGAAAAGCAGGCCTGCCTCAGTGCCCAATCCAAACTGTCATTTTCAGCGTGTGGGCTGCTAGCTCGGAGGTTGTTGTTTCACGTAGTGAAGGGGACGGCAACACACAGGTGGCAGAAGGGGAGGAGTCTGATTGACTGGGAGAATCTCCCCTCCCCTCTGATTGGGCAGTAATAAACCCAATGACAAGGCTTATCTCCAAAGCCTACAACCGGTCAGACTACTGGCAGTCTAAACTCCAAAGCAAGTCTCATTGGTTGTTGGCCGGCAGGCCAGACTGTTTGGTCATTCGTATATCTAAATGTTTGGCTTATTGTATTTTATAATGTCAAGTGACTGTGTAGTGCATAGTAATGTGGTTTGTAAAGTAACTTAGGTATGGATATTAAATTACTCAAACAGTCCTATACAGTCACAATGTTCAACCATCATCACTAGTGATTGCATCATCAACAGCATCATCAGAAGGCCTTCTCGTGAATCTTGTCATGTATCTCATACAGTTTAAAGCATGCATTTTCACTCATACCTGTAAAAAACATTTTGAGAAATAGGAGACATGTTTCCCCTGTCGTGTGTCCAGGAGACAGAAGGAGAACCGGGCGGCTCAGAGTCACACAGAGGCCGCTGGAGAGGTCAGTAGGACACACTTCATTTTCAAATGGAGGAGTAATGGTTTATATTATATATAGCCTTGATATATTTGATAGCCGTGATATATGTACCATTTACCACGTCTATGACATCTAATTCCTTTGCATAATTTAGTATCACTCCCCAGCTGACAAGAATCAACAGTAAAACACTGCTGTATTTTTATCTCTGCAACTGTACATGTAAATATGTCACTTTACTCCTGGTGCCTACAGTATGACCGCAGCACAACCCGTGGTATACTGGCGATATACCACACCCTCTCAGGAGATACCACACCCTCTCAGGAGTTATTAGAACCCTATCTTGTTTTTGTTTGTCTCTCCTCTCTTCCTCTCCACTTGTTCTCCTCTCAATTATCCCTCTCCGTCTTCCTCCTCATCCCTCTCCTCTCCTCTCCTCTCCTCCCTTCTTTCTCCTCTCTTCTCCTCTCCTCTAACCTCTCGTCCCTTCTCGTTTTTCTCCTCCTCCCCTCTCCTCCTCTCATCTGCTCTAACCTCTCCTCTCTCTCCTCCTTTCCTCCTCTCGTCTCCTCTAACCCCTCGTCCCTCTCCTCCTCCCCTCTCCTCCTCTCATCTGCTCTAACCTCTCCTCTCTCTCCGCTCCTCTTTCCTCCTCTCGTCTCCTCTAACCCCTCGTCCCTCTCCTCTGTCTGACCCTCAGGAGAGTCCAGCTCCACCAGTAAACCGCCGGCGTCGGAGGAGTCAGTACATTGAAAGACTCAACTCTGTGTACGCAGAGTACTGAGGAGATCACACTCACACACATGAGGAGTCTGCAGGTCAACATCTCACATGGGCCTGGCAGGATGCATCCATAGGAACACCTCCAATGTCTAGTAACACAGGGATCTTTAAGACTCATGTCAATCTCAGACTGAATAATGTGAGTCACATTCAGAGCCTACAGTCTGACTCTTGATGACTGCCTGTCCACTGATGGAAGTGTGACTGTGAAAAAAACACTTTTACAGAGTTCAGGGGTGTGTTTGAGACTACGGAGGACTTGCTGGGGCTCAGATTATAACAATACAAGGCTACTAAGTTTGCAGCTTCTTCTACAGTTACTGTACATATTTCTGTGCTGCACTGCCACCTTGTGTCCTACATGTAGAGGTGACTTGAAACTATAGATCGGTCCATCTACTAAAGATAGCAATGCTACAAGATATCAGTAAGATAACTGTTAGTATACTGTTAGTGAGATACTGAGTAGAGTTAGATACATTAGCTAGCGAGCCTACTTGTCTCACATAACGTTAACCAACTCATATTAAGCTGTTGTTGTTTTTGTTTTTTACTGGACCGCGGGGTAATTCCGCCACAGTGACACACACACTTTACATATCGTGAGCGGTGACACGGCACACAACTTTCGGTGGAAATTGTTCCGTGTATTTATCCTGTCCTCCTCCAGGGGCAGCCAGGAGCGTGTGGAAGCCATCATTCAAGTAGTGCTCAGGCTGTGTTCGGAATCGCTCCCTATTCACTATATAGTGCACTATATAGGGCGTTGTTTGTAGTGTCCGAATTCTCCACGGAATTTTCGTTCCCTATATAGTCCACTATTTATTACCCACAAGTCACCTTGATTTCCAGGGTACAGTGCATGTACCCTACATTTTCTCCGGTATACCACAATGCAATGCAGTTGAGTTGTCTCGCGAAGAGGGCTGTGAACGGAGGATGGCGGCGGCAACTTTCATGTATAAACTTAAAGGACAATGCTCGTTTTTGACAACCTGGACCTTATTTACGACATATTATAAGACGTTTGACTCACCGAGATCACTTTGGTGTAGTTCGGAGGCCTGTAGAAGAAATGTAATGTAAAACGAGCATTGTCCTTTAAGGAACTCTAGCTTGCGGAGCTAAATCGTAAACATGTAATGTTTGTAAACATGTTACTTGATCGTGTGCTTCATAGCTAGCTAGGTAGCGCGGCTATAGCCAACGTTACATCTTGCAATTAACAGACAGGACCAAAGTAGAAAAACCACACATGCACATGATTAGAATTTAAATTTCAACACTTTATTTGGGATTTAACATTCAAAATGAACACACAAAAGCAAATCCGATACTACCTGAGTGAGTAGCCTACATCTCAACCTGCAGCGTGAATGCTCCCTGTTAGCCTTGTTTGTTTACACGAGGGCGCATCCGCCTGCATCACACGAATGACCGACGCATTTTTGTGACGTTCGGTGTAGTGTCCGAATACTCCTTAAACCATTCCCTAGGTAGTTCACTACATAGTGAACCCTATATAGGGAATAGGGAGTGAGGGAACGAGGGAGCGATTCCGAACACAGCCTCAAGTCCTTGCCAGGCACCGTCCTTAAAGTCGCACTGAAACGGACGTTTGAGATCATCTAACTTCCGTAGTTTGACGTATTTCCGACGCAAACAAGCTATGAGGGTGGGACATATGTTTAGAGGAATTTGATTGGAACATTGACAAGTGGACGGGTTTTAAGAACTTAAGACAGATTCGATAGAAGGATAGCGTTGATTGACGGGTGGATGTCGTGAGATTATTGGCCTAAAATCTAAGGTTCCTGTTGTCGTCATTGCACGTGACCTACCGTTTTCCAGGAAGTAAGAAATTATATACTTTGATATAAGCAAGAAAGCAACAAAAGTAGAATATTGTAATTTTTTTGGCATACATCGTTGAATAGGTGAACACTATGACCAATTATGTGAACCAAAATGGGACAGAATGCTTTTTTCATTTCAGTGCGACTTTAAAGGAGAAGGCTCTTTTTCGACAACCTGGACCTTATTTATGGTATACTATAAGACATTTGACTTACCGAGATAACTTTGGTGTAATTCGGAGGCCTGTGCAATACATTTTTAATCCAGCACGAGCCAAGTATATCCATGTAATGGCGGCGGATGGGGCACCGAGAATGCAGCTTCTAAAAAATCGTATTTTCTGCCGCGAAACGGTTGTTTTCATCAATCTATTTTTATGAATCGCTAGTGCTTCCATAGAGCGAGGGATTGTTGTGGTTTTCACATGCCTCTGTAATATGATCTTTAGAAACGTCTTTAGAAACGGAATAACGCTTCCCCACTTGCTCCAGCACGCATGCACACAGCGCGCAGACTGGCTATTCTCCGTCTGTAGGCTACACTCGTGGCTCGCATTCTCTATGCTACGAGGCTCACATTCTCTACGCTACGATTGGCTTGTTGGTGCCTGGAATATTGTGTGCAATATGGATGAATCTTTATCAGATTTTGAGGATATAGAAGATGACTTAGAATATGATGGAAGCCGATCGTAGCGTAGAGAATTTGATCCTACAGACGGAGACAGTTCCCTTTGACGGAACTTTCTATCAGTGTCGGGGTTTCATCATGCAATGTGAGTTAATCTTTCTTCTACGGACCTAGTCAATATTTCATATATATTTGGTTGTGTTATTTATGATGGGCTTAATGTTCTGTTGATTGATTGATTGCTTTAGTTTTTTCTAATGATGCACTGATTGACTAATGACAGCCACTGTGTTTCTGGGCGTGGTCAATAAAGGTCTCCCTCACCACAGTTGACTTAGCTGATCAGCTGTGCGTGCGGTGACCAGTGACAAGTAGCAGAACGTCTCCCTCGTGTCCTACTTTATTTTCGTATCTAGTTTCTCCGTCAGTTCGGTGCTTATTTTATTATTGGGTTTAGAATGCAGTGCTGTAGCCTATACTGCTAACACCTTCGTTGACTCCGGCGCTGACGAGAGCTTCATCGATGACCACCTTGCTTGCCAGGCATCCGTCCCGCTGGACCTCCTCAACCCCTCCATCTCCGCCCAGGCCATCGACGGACACAGTCTGGGCCCTATAACCCATCGTACCTGCCCTCTCACTCTCACGCTCTCTGGAAACCATGTGGAGGAGATCCGGCTCCTCGCCATCAGGTCACCCAACGCCCCTCTCATCCTGGGGAGCCCTGGCTTGAGCTCTATGTCCCCCACATCGACTACGGCCCGGCCCGGATCCTCAGCTGGAGCACCGCCTGTCACGCTCGCTGTCTTCATACCGCCCGGCCCTCCTCGCCCCTCGACCGGCCTCCACCCGAACCACCCAACCTGTCCACTGTCCCCTCCATCTACCACGACCTAGGCGAGGCCTTCAGCAAAGAGCGGGCCCGGATGCTGCCCCCCCACCGGCCCTATGACTGCGCCATCGAACTCTGCCCTGACGCCCGACTTCCAGCTGGCCACCTGTACAATCTCTCCCTCCCAGAGAAGGAGGCCATGGACAGGTACCTCAATGAATGCCTGACAGAGGGCCTCATCCGTCTCTCTCGCTCTTTGGTGGCGGCAGGGTTTTTCTTCGTCAAGAAGAAAGGGGGCGACCTATGACCCTGCATTGACCACCGGGAGCTGAATAACATCACCATCAGGAACCAGTACCCTCTCCCCCTCATGAGCGCCAACTTCAAACCCCTTCTCCAGGCTAACATCTTTACGAAGTTGGACCTCCGCAACGCCTACCGCCTGGTTCGGATCCGTGAGGGGGACGAGTAGAAAACTGCATTCAAGACTCCTCATGGCCACTACGAGTGTCTAGTGACGCTCTTCGGGTTGACCAAAGCCTCCGCCGTCTTTCAAGAGATGATGAACGACATCCTCCGGGACATGCCGGATATATTTGTTGTCCTGTACCTGGACGATATCCTGTTGTTCTCCCTGAAAGGGTGTATGTATCTGTTTACGGGGTAGTATGTGCCTCAGCTGGGGTCACTGACTCGGCAGAGAGCCCCTACCACCAGAGCATCAGACAGGACATTGTTAAGGAAAAAAAACTTACTTGGTTTAGTTTAGATTTCAAAGAACACGCTGAGTGGATGGTCAAGCTGGTTTTAAACAAAGGCAATAGTTTTATTCTGTTACGATTCTGCAGAGTCGGACTCTAGCACAGGAAGTGAATCCAGGCAGAGCGAGTCAGATGTGGACGAGGTCGATAGGTTATACAGTGAAAAAGGAAGTGACATAGTTTCAGGATGAAGAGGACAGGGAAGTGATGTCACACAGGAATAATTTGTAGTTTTAACAGACTTATCTATGAGAACGAACTACAAAGTTAGAACAACAGTCAAGTAGGAAAACAGAACACTTTGGTGAGACTTGAACTGGTCACAGCGGGCCAGTCTGGAGAGCCTCAACGCACAGGGCAGCGAGGAGGAAACTGAATCAAGTTGAAAACCACATGGTAGTTACTTCACTTGGCTTAGTATGATGCAGAGATTTGGAATATGGCTCAATTTTGCCTGCAACACACTCGATTTAAATAACTTGATTTACATAAATGTTTTGCAGACTTGCAATAAAAAAGCCAATGTTTTGAGCCCTTTGATCAATATATTTTACTAGCTTGTCTTACCACATTTAATGATAGAGGAATATGGTTATTCTTATTATTCTCATCAACCATGTTGAACCAGCCTTCACGGTGGGTAACGGGGACCTCTGCTGGTGACTTTATACATGCTCTTTATTGGGGTAACTGTTTCCAGTAGGCCTATTAATTAATGAATAGCATTAATTAATGCCACTCAACAAAATAATATCCCTATACTTCACACTAACTAGCTAATTTTAGCTTAATCTGAAGCTACAGGCAACCAATTCCTTCGCAAAAAGCCTCGTTCTCCTGGCAGAGATCCGCACCATGGATCTATTAAAGGAGTAGTAAAGGGAAAAATCATATTTAGCCCTGTTTGAAGGTTACTTATGTAACATATATCTTACATATACAATGGTTCAGATCAAGAAGTTGACAAAACTAGCACTTTTGAGAAAGTTGATAATTGCTCTACCACCGTTTAGGTCATACAATGGATGTGGGTGGTCACCTTGAATTCCCCACCCTCTCCCACTACCTTTTCAGTCATCCACTCCTCTACAGATCTGAAAGAGCACAGATAAGACTTTATTGATCACCCAGGACATCTATGCGTTTAAATCCATGAAGGGAAGCAGAGCCACACCAGCACTGAGGCGGTGGATGGTGTTGGGCGGAGTCTGGTGTGACTGGTTAGGAAAACCAGGAAATCAATTCACGCCTCTCCGTTCTCTCACATCTGACAAACCTGCGAGGATATTTCATCTGTATTTTGCCATAGTCCGATAATTTGATCTAATCCTATGAATAAAAGAAGAAAACTATGTGCATGCTTTTTAGAGACTGGAAGAAGAAAGATTCTCACAACGTTCACAGTCACTGTCCAAATGGAGAATGACAGTAAACGAGAGAAAAAAACAGAATGCATTTTAGAAACCCACGTACAATGATTAGTAAGTTCCAATTTTATTTTGGGGAAAAAAACATTGAACTACACAAATACTACAAATACTTAGGATTATTTCTGGATGAATACATTCTTTTTGTGTGTTGGCTGTAAGCCGACACACCAAGGAGAGGGAATCCTTTTTGTCCGTGCTTCTTGCGTCTTGCGTCGTGTTGTTGACCTGCAATTCCATTGCTGCTACCACAAGAGGCAGTAGTCCCAGAACATCAAAACCAAAAGACTCCACTGACCCCTACATGCATAGTTTCTCTCCCTATCTGCGTGTGTGTACGGGGTGTGCAGGGAGGGGTTGGGGAGCATTGAGAGTAATAACAATGTCGGAGAAGACCCTGTGCAAGACCCCACGGTACGCTACTGCATTATAGAGATAGTTATTTGTATTAAATGCTCCGGGTTATACATCTTGGTACATCTGCCTCCGCCCCTACTTATTTGAGTGTCCGCCATTTTATAGAGTGTACGTTTAGTTGTAATTTGATTAATATTGTTTAGTGTAATACAGTCAGGGTAGTGTAGCACCCTCCCAGCTACACCTAGGTTAGCTAACGTTAGCTGCTTGGTATGATAAGACATTAGCCTAGGTTAGCTAACGTTAGCTGCTAGGCTAAATGATAACATTCATGTGACTCCCATCCAGCTGCTGATGTAACTCTTGAGCCACATGATACTTCTGCCAGCTGTGTTGTCCTGTTGGCAGATATGTTTCATCTGCTAATAAATGTGATAGCTAATGGTTCTCTATCGACATCGCTCATTTGTTTCAAGTTTCTAACCTGCAACAGTATTGTTTGCATTGGCCCTGACAAATAAACTTTTAAATAAATAAAATCACCAAGTAGCATGGAGAAGGGAGGCCTGTCCAGCCAAACCATCGAGATACAGACAGACAGAGATTTCTGCTGTTATATTTATATTATTGTTTTGGCATTCTTTTGGATGTAAAATAAAGAAAATAATTGCATGCTACCAGCTTTGTCTTTGTATCTTTCACTCTCACTTTCTCCTTATCTCTTGTCCATCTCTCTCTGAGCAGTTTTCATAAATTATCTCCTCAGTGAACTCCTGCTCCACCTGAGAAAAGCACACAGACAGAGGGCATGATGGGATAAAGAGCACATATGAAACCTACCAGCTGGCCAAGCCTAGCAAGAACATCTTTTTTATGGCCGTGTCATGTACAACATTTCTGATATTTACCATTTCTGCATCTGGGTTGTCACTGCAGGGAGGGGTAAACAGAGAGAGAGGGTATTTCAGTATCACAGTTTGAAGTATTAGGATCAAGGATGTATAGGAGCGCACAATATACAGTCAATATACAGAATTGCACCTTATATGAGGTTTTCACTAGTGAGAATGTTTGAATGTCAAATGAAGGCTAATTCTATGGGTGGTACAGTAGGTAAGTGTAAGGCATTATTGATGCGTAACTGTGCTACTGAGTAAAACGTCTTAACTAGTTTGATCACATGGGTCTAAACGTCCACTAGACAAACCTTGTAGGGCCTCTGCAGGCTACGACCATAAACACGGTTACCATAATGATGCCGATGACAGCAACAGTTGCCAAGACTGCCCACACCACCAGGGTCACAGGAAGACCTTGGTCAGTCTCCACTGCATCTCCACGAACAGAACACAATGTCAGGCATTTATTTATTTCGCTTATTTAACCATGAAGAACATATTAAGATACAGGGTCTCTTTTTCAAGGGTGCTAAAAAACAGCCTATAAAACATCTACACTCCTCCTCAACAGAGCTTTGAGCAAGAGTTTTAAATTCCCCAAGGAGCACCAAAACAACTAGGAGAAGTGAACTCTGTATCCCAGAGACAGGCAGACTGCCTACAGTAGCTCTGGATGCTTCAAGCTGCCACCTAGTGGATCATTGGTGTCTGAAACAAACACAAGGAAATTAAGATGTCTGCGTATACAGAGAGGACAACCCATACAACCCAGCAATTGGTACAGGGCAAATGGTGAGTAAATATTTGGAAGTTGGAAGTAAATGGTAAATGGACTGCACTTATATAGCGCTTTTATCCAAAGCACTTTACAATGAAGGCCTCTCATTCACCCATACGTTCACACACCGATACTGTCAGCTGCCATGCAAGGTGCTAGCCTGCTCTTTGGGTGCAATTTGGGGGGTCTTGCCAAAGGACACTTCGAAATGTCGTCAGGAGGAGTCAGGATTTGAACCACCGACCCTACGATCATAGGACCACCCGCTCTACCTCCTGAGCTACAGCCGCCCCTATTTATGAGGCTGTGGTACTGAAATATCTCTGTCTATTCTGGGCCTTCCACTCCAGATTTTCCACAGTATCTTGCTAGCGGGGTCTCTAGGCTACGCTAACTCTTGGATTCCATCAAATGCATATCAAACACTTTCAAGTATCTATTGTATTTGTCCCAGATCTGTAGAAAAGCAATCCTGTACTACCTGTAAAAAGACTTGGTAGAAACGTGGCACAAGTCCTGGTGAGTAAGTCCTGGACCAGAGCTAGCACAAGTCCTAAGTCTCTACCATCTCTCCCTAGAACCACATTTAATTTCTTATTGTTTGTTTAAAATCTGTTCTCATTGTGCTTACATGATTTATGTTGTTAGCCATCTCGTTTTTATATAAAGCACTACTGTATGTGCTACGTTGATTTGTATGAATGATGATGATTGATGATCGATGAAAATGGCATTGACAAATCTAGCAGGAGGTAATCACTGGTGGACTGGAGAGCTGAAGGTATTGTGCTTCTCTACCTGTCCTCTCCTGTCAGATCAGGTCAGTGATTCTCCAGTGAAAGGAGAGAGGAAGGATGCCTAGAGGGTCCAAACCAGGGCTGAGTTTCCCAGAGGCATCGTAGCGCTACGTTCATCGTAAGCTACGGCGTTCATCGTAGCATGAAATGATGCCTCTGGGAAACTCAGCCCAGGTCAGTGATTCTCCAGTGAAAGGAGAGAGGAAGGATGCCTAGAGGGTCCAAACCAGGGCTGAGTTACCGGTGATGAGCAGCTGCCAGTCGTAGCTCCAGACTCCGCCCTCGGTGGTGATGCTGCAGGTGTAGTTCCCCGCGTCAGAGCCCTGTGCTCTGGGGAGGACCAGCGGGTACCTCTCCATGGCATTCACTAGCATGGTCAGGGTCCCGTTGGCTGCCGGCGGGTGAACGTACACCGGCCGGCCTGGCGCGAAGGTGAACAGATTGGCCCCGCCCCTTGTCCAGGTGAGCTGTGTGAGGTCAGTCATTGATTGGTTCCCGCAGGGCAGTGTCAAGCTGCTACCGGCCGAGTAGGACACGATGCTTTCGTCTGAGAGGAGGGGAGGCGAGCAGCGGAGAAAGAGGCCTTGTTACAATTTGCTTCCATCGCTGTACTTTAGCTACAAACAGTACATTAGGCTCTTTTCAGCATTCACACACATTTTCTGCAGGAAATGTAATTTTTTCTAGTAATATATTTTGATGTATTGTAAATACATTTCAGCTCAGTGTAGAGAAATGCACCCATGACATGTCCACCCTGCGACAACACTAATAGTTTCCAGGGGCCTACCACCCCCCCTGAACAAAAACCATAGGGGGAACACTGCATTCCTTGATGTTATCTGTGATCTGACATGACTGGATCGATAACAGCATGTCCTCTGCACAGTTGTTATTGTTTTATAATCTTTATGTACAGCCCTTTCAGACTCGTTGGGCTGTAATAGACTTTGACTTGACTTGTTACCAGTCCTGTAATAACAGCAGTGATCTGTTACCAGTCCGGTAATAACAGTAGTGATCTGTTACCAGTCCTGTAATAACAGCAGCCTGTTGCCTGTCTTTGTGAAACTGACCAGTCTGCAACTGTAAATGCCTAAAATGCAAATGTAGGCCTACTGGACCAACATCAGCAAGCATCTGCCCCCCTCTGTTGACCAAAGAGAGTGGTGCAGTCTAGATTTTAAAAATGCAGCACTTCAGTCACACTGACATCAATACCAGAGACAAAAGCCACCACACCAGAAATCCCCCAGTAGGCTACTTTTAGTTAATGGAACAAGTTCCCAGAATTAATACGTTTTCCGTTGTAGTTCGTGTTCACACAGCAGCGTCTACAGTCCATTTATCCCAACACGCCATAAGGTTTGCTTCGCATAACCAGTCGTTGGAAACTGTTTGGAAAAGGGCAGGCACTTTCAAAAATACTTGGCAGTTGATTGGATGAACCATCTGTCTATCACCGTCTATCACTAAGGTCAGCCGCGCCTTGCTGTCATAAATTATGAATGAAAATCTTACTTGTTTACTTAGATTTCAAGAACTCGCTGAGTGGTCAGTCAAGCTGGGTTTAAACAAAGACAATAGGTTTATTCTGATGTTATGTTTTGCAAACCAGAGGAGAGATGTGTTTCCTCCGCTATCGCGTCGGGCCTAACAACGCCCCGTAGCTGTTGTAAAATCCCCAATAACCCACAGCCTCTCGTGGTCAATTGCTTAATGACCTCACTGGGACTTCTGATTTACTACTGACCACACTAGCAACTAGGCTACAGGATGATCTGACCAGTCACATCAAGACTGATGTCACAACTCACTTCCTCTCCGCTGCTGCATCAGGAAACCGTGACGTTCTCACTTTCCATGTCTGCTTCTGTTTGTTTTTCCGTTTCTTTATTTACACATAGGCCTACAAAAAGAATTTAAACGATACAAGATGTACCTTGTTTGTTGTGATCTATCGTATTATTTATTTTTTACTCAGTGACATCGCAAATGAGGGCTTGGTCACCCTCAATGTATTTTCTGAGCCTAAATAAAGGTTATGAATGAATGAATGAATGAATGAATGAATGAATGAATGAATGAATGAATGAATGAATGAATTAATATGTAATGTACGTACGGAATGTGAAGGAGAATTGCCTAAAAACCCTCCAGGGGCTTGAGAAGTGTCATTCCCCGGGCAGCATGTCATACCGAACCCTGCTCCAAGCATGTCATACTGAACCCTGCTCATGTCATACTGAACCCTGCTCATGTCATACTGAACCCTGCTCATGTCATACTGAACCCTGCTCCATGTCATACTGAACCCTGCTCATGTCATACTGAACCCTGCTCATGTCATACTGAACCCTGCTCATGTCATACTGAACCCTGCTCATGTCATACTGAACCCTGCTCATGTCATACTGAACCCTGCTCCAAGCTTCTCTGGAACGTACAGTACTTCACTTATAGAGTTGTTGTGATTATTTAATTAAATAGAATTAGTTTATCTAGGGTGTCTTTACTATCTGAAGTTGAACTACCAGTAGAGTTGTAGTGATGGTCTTTTACCTGTAAGTGTGAAGGTGACCCAGAGGATGGAGCACAGCAGAGATATTCTTTTGTCCATGATGATGATGATGATGACGATGATGATGATGTCAAATTTACCTCCAATATCATAGAATATAGATAGTGAGTTACAGGATGACTATGTGAGCTCATTAAACATGAAGGTTATGCCACATACAGCAAGAATACGACATTTGTACACTTTAAAGATGATGTTGTTATGTCTCGGGCCGGGTCCGGCCCGACTGGCCTCCTGCTCCCATGTCTGGACCCCTGGTTCACTCTGCTCATTCCCTGCTCCCGGTCCAGACTCTCGCCCCTGCCCCAGACCCCTGGTTCATTTGATTCATTGTCTTTGTTAGTGTGTTGCTCCCTATAGCTCCTGTGTATACCTTTGCCTTTTTTGAGAATAACCCCCCCACCTTTTGAACCAGCGCTGTCTGCTGTCTGCATTTTGGGTCCAGCCTCCACCACCTAACTTTAACAGATGTCCCTCCAAAAAACTGTGCTTCACAAACTAGCTCACAAAAACCTGGACGAACAGTTCATTCATTAGTCAGTAGGCCTGCTGCGAGGCCGAAGGTTTGTACGGCCATGTCTGTTGGCAGTCAGTCTTCATGGTAATACTTAATAGACAGTATTATTCATAAATGATACTTACAGTGCTCGATTGCTCGTCTGTTCAGTGTGGTTTTCTCCAACTTAGCCAAGCGTACTCTAGAGTGGCAGTTTCTTTGTCACTTTGTCTGCTTCCAGTTTAAGATGTATGTGTGTGTCCTGTACTGCTCGTTTATCAATAGGCAGGGCTGAGGTGAGAACGCTAGGGTTTCCTGTACAGCCCACCTATGCAGCAGAAGAGGAAGTGAGCTGCAACATCACAAGTTGATGTGGCGTTGAGCAATTTTTCGCGGCTCCCCCGCAAGTCGAGCCATGGGGCCCCTCCCACAGAGTGACATGGGATAGACATCACGGCCACTTAATGCTTTTAAAAAAAATGTTTATTGTTGCAGGCATCATTGACAAATACAAACAACTGTATTAGGCTATTATAACAGGAAGGTATTGTAGAACATTTGTTATAGTCTATCATTTGAGTTCACACAACGGAACGGTTCACACAACATATTATGTATCAAAGAAAAGTCGTCTATAAAAAACAAAATATATCCTTTAGGCTACAGAGGCTACAGTCAAGAGTTGCTTTCTACATGTGTTGTAGTAAGCTTTTTATTTTATACGAGTGCCTGGAATTCTTCTGCGCAAAGTCCTGTAGGCTATAACACTCTTTAGATCTAGACTGCAAGCGCGTCGGCTCTCAATACTAAGGATTGATAACCCAGACAGTCCCTGGTGTTAGAGGGATATTGTGGAATGTTTGAACTAGGGCCTCATTTTCAACTTACCTATGATGTTTTTGACTTGAGTTTTTAATTCAAACTATTGTGTAATCCGTTCTGGTTTGTGGAGCGACAGAAATACAGGTCCACAAACCAGAACGGATTACACAATAGTTTGAACTCAAAACGGATGGTAAATAGACACAAAAGAATCCCAGATAGATTTTACTCATATTTAATTTGTTTTTGGGTGCGTTTTCGTGTTTGGGGGTGTTTTTTGGACAGGCTAACGTGACTTCATTGTGTTGCACTAGCATTAGCCACCACTGGAAATTGGAACGACCCAAAGCTATCTACAGCATGGAAATAACTGATAATGATCTCCATCAGTCAAAAACATCATAGGTATGAGGCCCTAGTTCAAAAATTCCAGATATCAATCCAATCCCTTTAATGTGCATGTGGCTGAGCTCAATTTGGTGCTGCATGTTTTTGTCTAGACTGTACCACTCTTTGGTCAACAGAGAGCAGCAGCTTGCTGATGTTGGTCCAGTAGCATTTCCATCTGACTCTTTTAGCCACATGAGTTACAATAAAGTTCTGTCTGTGTGTGTGTGTACAGTATGTGTGTGTGTGTGTGTGTGTGTGTGTGTGTGTGTTTGTGTGTGTGTGTGTGTGTGTGTGTGTGTGTGTGTGTGTGTGTGTGTGTGTGTGTGTGTGTGTGTGCACAGAGAAACAGTGACACAGTGACAATTCTTGACCACGTGTGACCTTTTATTGGCTTGGTTCAGTTTCCAACAGAAGATAGAAGAGATACTGTCACACAACTAGGAGCTAAGAAGACTACAAGTTAGTCAAAAGGCTTCTTGTTCTTTCCTAAGATGAATCTAATGCTCTTACAAACAGAGAACCAAACTGTCTAGAAACATGAGACATACAGTACCAGCAACACTGATGTACTACACATGAGAAACAGATCGTGTTTTGGGTTTTGAAGCATTTCTACAGTGATTTAGTTTGTCTTTTCCTCATAGCAGGCTGGCCTGTGTTTCAGGTGTGTGTCACAGCAATGGATTGTGGGAGGCAAAAGAGTGGCCAGGGGTCACAAAGGGTCAAAGCTGCCTGTTCTGTCAGAATTTATCTAAAGCCTTTTGATCATATCCCCAAAACAACAGTGTGTGTGTGTGTGTGTGTGTGTGTGTGTGTGTGTGTGTGTGTGTGTGTGTGTGCGTGTGTGTGTGTGTGTGTGTGTGTCTGTGTGTGCGTGCGTGCGTGCGTTTGTGTGTGTAACCTCTGGGCACTATTGGCTATAAAATTAATCTGATTAAAAAATAATGAATTTTAAAAATGACTAAACTGATCCTTCTGTAAATTGCACAGCACTGAGCAAGAAGCAGACTTTGGAAACAGGACTTTTACTTCCTTGAAATGTGGAGGGGGAGTTTGCAGTAAGGCGACAAATGATCAACTTAAAAAGAAAAATAAAGGTTAATAAAACATGAAGTTGACATAGTTCCCAGAGCAATAGACACTTTACTCATTACAACTTAGAGACATTTGAGAATTTACATTCACAGATAAGGCACATGAAATTATACACTGGAAAGCAACATAGTAAAGCTATTTAAACAAAGCAGTGGGAGTGTCAACTAGGAGGCGTGGTCAACATAAGGTTTGGTTTAAGGCATCACTTTTGTACAGTCAGATATTGTTTTGTTTTTGTTCTGTTAACACTTCTCTAAATCTATGCTTCTCCACAACATTTTCAGTAATTTTTTTACTGAGTTGCTCCAAAAAGGGACTATATTAAAGCCAACATTGTTTTCAAATGGGCGTTAGCTTTTTTACGGTGTTGCTTGTTCTTGTGGGAGTGTTTATTTAAAGTTTGTTTATTTTATCAGGTTAAAATCACATTCTAAATAGCTATTGTGATTCCACTAGACATAGTAAAATAACTAAAAAGAACTGTTCTTGGCATTATGTACATTATTAAACACCACATAGGACTGTATATACAGTAAGGTTTTGCCCTAGTTGTTTTGTCTCTCTGAATTTCCTGTAAACATGTCCCTGGTATTTCATATTGATGTGGGGTTCTAATGTCCTCTCTGGTCAGATAGAATCAAGTATAGGATTTGGTCACAGCAGTGTGAAGGAGGCTTGTTTTCATTGATGGGAGCCGTTTCTTTTTTTATTGTCCCTGCTTCAACAAAGCTTTGTGCTGATGGTGCGGGATCTTTATCGTCCGGACGCCTGTTTGTACAGCACGAAAGAGCGGATTTGGCCTGAGGTCGCTACTATGGTCCAGTCTGTGATCGGGCAAAATGAGCACTTCTTTCTCTCTCTCTCTCTGTCTCTCTCTCTCTCGCTCATACACACACACTCACACGCACACTCTCTCTCTTTTAAAAAGACAACGGTTATCATCACAGTACACGGTTCTGCACATAAGGCCACAAAACAGAAGCTATCCGAAATAAAACGAGGTGTAGAATAATCACATTGAAAAAGGGACATTCAACATGTGGTCTGTTGGTTTTTATTTCTCCTCTACTCAGCATCAGCTATTCTACCCTTGATATCAACATGAACAGAGAGAGAGATACATCTCCCTTCCGCTGATAGCATCGCCTGTGTAAACGAATGCATATTTGAGGTGATTATGAGGGTCAGAGACCCTACAGAGATCTATCCTCTGGGTGTGCAAAGGGTACTCTCTTTCTTTTCAACTTAAAAGCCGACCGGTGACCTGTTGTCTGAGAGCTACGCGGTCTACCTGTACATGTGGCCTGCTGGCATATCAATGGTGTTTCTGTACCAGGATCTGAGGTGTTCAAGAGCCCTTCACTGCTCTGCAGTCCGCCATGGAACCACAGTACAACTAGTCTGCAGACACACAAGAATACAACCTCCCCCCCCCCCCCACTGTACCTATGTAACCCCCATGGATATGTAAAAATTAGTAATAATTCCATTTGTATATATTGTTAAAACTCCTCCGATAGAAAAAGATGTTTCTAAAAATGTAACATGGATTTTCATCAAGTAAAAACCGCTACCCTTTTCTCCGCATTCTTCCTCTCCACATGTTTGTCTCGTATACGAACACGCTTAATAAAAAATCCCTACCCCTCCTCTCATTAACTGCTACTTTTTATAATATTCGCTTATCTCACAAACACGCATAGATCTTTTTTTTTTTGCCTTGCTGAATTATGTTATTATATTATCCTGGTCCTAATAGTAATACGCACGGTTTTAATCTATCCCTGTTGGTTTATGTCTATTTCTCTTCTGTGTCTGACCTGCTGGTGTAAGAGTGTGCTGTTTTGAGCTAGGTGTGTGTTTGCCGTCTTGTTTTCGATGTGTGTGTGCGTGCGTGCGTGCGTGTGTGTGTGTGTGTGTGTGTGTGTGCATGCGCGCGTGTGTGTTCGCGTGTGTGTGCTCTCTCAGGTTCATACTGTGAGGTCGTCGGAGCGCGCCCTGCTGCTGGCCTTGCTCAGCCTGCTCAGCGGTCTCGTGTCTTCTATCGTCTCCGCCGCCTCCGTGGGCGGAGCCCCCTCCTCCCCGTCCACCTCCTCCTCCGCCACCTCCTCATCCTCCTCCTCCGCCCCCACCACCTCCTCCTCCTCCTCCTCCACCACCCTCCTCTCCTCCTCCGCCTCCCCCCTCTCCGACGCCGGGGCTGCCATCGCCACCGCCACCTCCTCCTCCCGCGGCGGCTCCTCCGGGTGCAGCGTCACTCCCTGCGTCTCGGTGGTCTGGGCGTATGAGGGCAGAGTCTCGTCATACACCTTGGAGATGTCGTCCATGGGCACGGCCTCCTCCGGCTTCTCCTCCAGGCTCTGGAACGGCGCCGCCAGCCTGCCGGCCTCCATCCCCACCTCTGCCAGCGGGTACAGGTGGGCGACCGCGAGCGGCGCCTTCTCCTCCTCCAGCAGCCGGTAGCCCCTGGCCCTGGGCAGGGAGGGCACGGCCAGCGGCGGCAGGCTCTTCCCCGCCGGAGGCAGCGGGGGCGCCGAGCCCTCGCCCTGGGCCGGCGCCGGGGCGGGCTTCCGGAAGACGAAGCGTATCTTCTTGAGGCCCAGGTGGCTGATCTCCACGAAGTTGAGGAAGAGCGAGACGCAGGCCACTGCCAGCATGAAGATGATGAAGACCGTCTTCTCCGTAGGGCGCGACACGAAGCAGTCCACCGTGTTGGGGCAGGGCCAGCGGCTGCACTTGTACAGCGGCAGGATGCGGAAGCCGTACAGGAAGTACTGGCCCACCACAAAGCCCACCTCGAACAGCGTCTTGAAGATGATGTGGCAGATGTAGGTCCTCAGCAGCGTGCCCTCCAGGCGGAACTTCTTGCTCCCCTTGGTGCTTGTCTCCTTGGTGGTGCGGACGCTGCCCTGGTCGGGCGCCAGCGGCAGGCGCTCCTCGCTCAGCTCCTGCTGCCGGCTGAGCTCCGCCTCCTCGCGCTCCTTGCGCTTCTCCTCCATGTGGACGTGGTGCACGGCGTGGCCCACGTAGACCAGCGACGGCGTGGAGACGAAGATGATCTGCAGGACCCACAGGCGGATGTGGGAGATGGGGAAGGCCTCGTCGTAGCACACATTCTCGCAGCCGGGCTGCTGCGTGTTGCAGACGTAGTCGCTCTGCTCGTCGCCCCAGACGAACTCGGCCGCCGTGCCCAGGATGAGGATGCGGAAGATGAAGAGAACGGTGAGCCACACCCGGCCGATCACCGTCGAGTGCTCGTTCACTTCCTCTAAAATGTTACCCAGAAAGCTCCAGTCACCCATGGTCGGTCCGTAGCACTGCAGAGCCAAGAGGCCGGGGGGAGCGGGGAAAAGGAGAGGGAGAGAGGGAGAAAAGAGAGGGAGAAAAGAGAGATGTTAGAAATGGAGACGTGGAACACGTCCAATCTCCCGAAATTCAGCTCTAAGCACACCGTCGTCAGAATGTCTGCGTCACGAAAAACCTGCACCAAAAATGGCAACCAAATGGGCAGCCGTCGAGGGAAAGTCCCGTACCTCTCCACACACGGAAGGGTATAAAATAGAAAGAAGTGGTTTAAATGTTGAAGAAATCCATTTAGCGAAGCCCCATCAATGTCTTGGGCTATAATTATCATTCGCACACTCTATCGACAATCAGTAAAAGCCAAATTCTGGCGTGACAGAAAACCGCATACCCCAAAAAAAGTTTCTGGCTGTAGCCTCCGGCTAAATCACGCTTTCACTAGCCACCAAAAACGTTTTAAAAAAAAGAACAGTAAAACTCCACTTCACGAAGACTAGTTCTAAAACAAATCTAGGCTTAATGTATAAGTTAGGTGGGAAAAACTAAACTATCAAACGGGCAACTTGCCACAGCTGCGGCTCCGGCAAAGTCCAGTCCTGTCCCGTTCCCTCGGTGCCCGGTGGGGAGTAGTGAACTTTGTTCTGCCCTCTTTCCCACCTAAAGCCGTGTCCTTGTCGCCCCACTGAGCAGATGTGAATGAATCGGCTCTGATGGTTGGTTTTTAGTTTGCTGCAATATTTAAGCTTGGAGCCAGACGGCCTTTATTCGCGGGGCGACGCGTGGTGACGCGGGAGACAATAGGATCAGCAGAGCCGGCCTGGGATGTATGGAGCCTCAGGCCTCAGGCTCCCACAGCAGCAGCAGCAGTGTGGATACTGCACAGCCAGGGCACCGGGTACACTCCACCACACTGGACGCAGCACACACACACACACACTCATATGCACACACACATTCTCACACATACGCACACACACACACTCATATGCACACACACATGCTCACACATACGCACACACACACACTCATATGCACACACACATTCTCACACATACGCACCCACACACACTCTCAAACACAGACACAATCACACACACACATACACACACACTATCTCATTTACACACACACACACACACACTTTCATATATACACACATTCTCACACGTACGCACACATGCACTCTCAAACACAGACACAATCACACACACACAGACACAATCGCACACGCATACTCAAACATACTCACACACTCACACGGACACAGGAAAACTCTTATAGAGAGAGGGGGGAAAGCAACGAGGTAAAGCAGCAGGCCTACAGACAGACCTACCAACCAGCAGACAGACAGACCTACCAACCAGCAGACAGACAGACCTACCAACCAGCAGACAGACAGACCTACCAACCAGCAGGCCTACAGACAGACCTACCAACCAGCAGACAGACAGACCTACCAACCAGCAGACAGACAGACCTACCAACCAGCAGACAGACAGACCTACCAACCAGCAGACAGACAGACCTACCAACCAGCAGACAGACAGACCTACCAACCAGCAGGCCTACAGACAGACCTACCAACCAGCAGGCCTACAGACAGACCTACCAACCAGCAGACAGACAGACCTACCAACCAGCAGACAGACAGACCTATCAACCAGCAGACAGACAGACAGACCTACCAACCAGCAGGCCTACAGACAGACCTACCAACCAGCACACAGACAGACCTACCACCCAACACACAGACAGACAGACCTACCAACCAACACACAGACAGACAGACCTACCAACCAGCAGACAGACAGACAGACAGACAGACCTACCAACCAGCAGACAGACAGACCTATCAACCAGCAGACAGACAGACAGACCTACCAACCAGCAGACAGACAGACAGACAGACAGACAGACAGACAGACAGTCCTACCAGCCAGCAGACAGACAGACAGACAGACAGACCTACCAACCAGCACACAGACAGACAGACAGACAGACAGACCTACCAACCAGCAGACAGACAGACAGACAGACAGACAGACCTACCAACCAGCAGACAGACAGACCTACCAACCAGCCAGCAGACAGACAGACAGACAGACAGACAGACAGACAGACAGACAGACAGACAGACAGACAGACAGACAGACCTACCAACCAGCACACAGACAGACAGACCTACCAACCAGCAGACAGACAGACAGACAGACCTACCAACCAGCCAGCAGACAGACAGACAGACAGACAGACCTACCAACCAGCAGACACACAGACAGTCCTACCAACCAGCAGACAGACAGACCTACCAACCAGCAGACAGACAGTCCTACCAACCAGCAGACAGACAGTCCTACCAACCAGCAGGCCTACAGACAGTCCTACCAACCAGCAGACATACAGTCCTACCAACCAGCAGACAGACAGTCCTACCAACCAGCAGACAGACAGACAGACAGACAGCCCTACCAACCGACAGCCAGACAGACAGACCTACCAACTAGCAGACATACAGAGACAGACAGACAGTCCTACTAACCAGCAGACAGACAGACAGACAGACAGACAGACAGACAGACAGACAGACAGACAGACAGACAGATATACAGTCCTACCAACCAGCAGACAGACAGACAGACAGACAGACAGACAGACAGACAGACAGACAGACAGACAGACAGACGGTCCTACCTACCGACAGACAGATGGTCCTACCAGAGCTGACAGACAGACTCTGACTGGTATCTAATTGAGAATTACAACAGCGAGATACATGTAGACTGTGTCCTTATGGAGCAGCTCTGCTCTCTCTTTCCTCTTAGCCCTGCTCTCTCCTGTAGTCCTGTATCTCTCCTGTAGTTCTGTATCTCTCTCCTGTAGTCCTGTAGCTCTCTCCTGTAGTCCCATAGCTCTCTCCTGTATTCCTGTAGCTCTCTCCTGTAATCATGTAGCTCTCTCCTGTAGTCATGTAGATCTCTCCTGTAGTCCTATAGCTCTCTCCTGTAGTCCTGTAGCTCTCTCCTGTAGTCCCATAGCTCTCTCCTGTATTCCTATACAGACAGACCTACCAACCAGCAGACAGACAGACAGACAGACAGACAGACAGACAGACAGACCTACCAACCAGCAGACAGACAGACCTATCAACCAGCAGACAGACAGACAGACCTACCAACCAGCAGACAGACAGACAGACAGACAGACAGTCCTACCAGCCAGCAGACAGACAGACAGACAGACAGACAGACCTACCAACCAGCAGACAGACAGACCTACCAACCAGCCAGCAGACAGACAGACAGACAGACAGACAGACAGACAGACAGACAGACAGACCTACCAACCAGCACACAGACAGACAGACCTACCAACCAGCAGACAGACAGACAGACAGACAGACCTACCAACCAGCCAGCAGACAGACAGACAGACAGACAGACCTACCAACCAGCAGACACACAGACAGTCCTACCAACCAGCAGACAGACAGACCTACCAACCAGCAGACAGACAGTCATACCAACCAGCAGGCCTACAGACAGTCCTACCAACCAGCAGACATACAGTCCTACCAACCAGCAGACAGACAGTCCTACCAACCAGCAGACAGACAGACAGACAGACAGACAGCCCTACCAACCGACAGCCAGACAGACAGACCTACCAACTAGCAGACATACAGAGACAGACAGACAGTCCTACTAACCAGCAGACAGACAGACAGACAGACAGACAGACAGACAGACAGACAGACAGACAGACAGACAGACAGACAGTCCTACCAACCAGCAGACAGACAGACAGACAGACAGACAGACAGACAGACAGACAGACGGTCCTACCTACCGACAGACAGATGGTCCTACCAGAGCTGACAGACAGACTCTGACTGGTATCTAATTGAGAATTACAACAGCGAGATACATGTAGACTGTGTCCTTATGGAGCAGCTCTGCTCTCTCTTTCCTCTTAGCCCTGCTCTCTCCTGTAGTCCTGTATCTCTCCTGTAGTTCTGTATCTCTCTCCTGTAGTCCTGTAGCTCTCTCCTGTAGTCCCATAGCTCTCTCCTGTATTCCTGTAGCTCTCTCCTGTAATCATGTAGCTCTCTCCTGTAGTCATGTAGATCTCTCCTGTAGTCCTATAGCTCTCTCCTGTAGTCCTGTAGCTCTCTCCTGTAGTCCCATAGCTCTCTCCTGTATTCCTGTAGCTCTCTCCTGTAATCATGTAGCTCTCTACTGTAGTCATGTAGATCTCTCCTGTAGTCCTGTAGCTCTCTCCTGTAGTCCTGTAGCTCTCTCCTGTAGTCCTGTGCTGTAGCTCTCCCATGTAGTCCTGTAGCTCTCTCCTGTAGTCCTGTAGCTCTCTCCTATAGTCCCTTCGCTCAGATCAGTGAGTTTATTGTCATGTCTTTTCATCAGCCACAGCCAGTACCTCTGTATGGAACGCTGGCATTCCTAGTTTGAACAGAACACATTCTTTTGCTGGAATGGAGTCAGTAGCGTGTTTTTGCTGTGAGGTTAATTCATTATAAAACTCTTGAAAATCTCTTTAAAAAACTCTCAAAGTTAATCAAGTCTTGTAATGCTCTAAAAATATATATGTAATGGAAAGTGTGTGTGTGTGTGTGCGTGTATGTGTGTGTGTGTGTGAGCGAGTACGTGGATGTGTGGGTGTGCGTGTGTGTGTTTGTGTGTAGGTGTGCGTGTCACCAAGCTGTGTGTCACCAGTTTTGGGCGATTGGATGGGAATGTGAAGAATGCCAGCCATTGAGCGAGAGACGTGCAGAGAGACATACAGAGAGACGCGCAGAGATGACTTTATTTGGAAAACCAGTCATACTCTCCCAGCAAACAGAAGGGTTGCCCTGTGGCACCGATCTGTTGGTCTCTCCCTCATCTCACAGTTCATTAAACACCAAAGGCTTTGTGACGGTTGGCTAGACATCGTCAATAGAATTCCCAACCCGACATCATAAGCTAATTGAAAGAAGCACAGCGGACTTCTGTCCAACGTTCTGTCAAATTGGGTAAATGGAATTCTACAAAAGCAAAGTAGTAGAATTTCGTAACGCGTCATGTCAAACAAAATGTATTTTTCCGGCACTCACTTGCGAGGCAAGACTGTCTACCATTAGACCAAGAGAGCACCCTTGTGGCCTGAGGGCGCCATGTGGGCGTCTAGATCTTTGGCAGCACTGCCTCACCTCAAGTGTGTGACTCTGAACCACCTCAACGTGTGAACGTTCTCAACGAGTGAAATACTGTACCTTCCTGAGTTGCAGTCATACTGCCCTCAGTAATATAGCCCTCGTTCATACTGTAGCATACAGCCCTCAGTCATACAGCCCTCAGTCATACAGCCCTCAGTCATACTGCCCTCAGTCTTACTGCCCTCAGTCATACTGCCCTCAGTCATACAGCCCTCAGTAATACAGCCCTCATTCATACTGTAGCATACAACCCTCAGTCATACATCCCTCAGTCTTACAGCCCTCAGTCTTACTGCCCTCAGTCATACAGCCCTCAGTCATACTGCCCTCAGTCATACTGCCCTCAGTTATACTGCCCTCAGTCATACAGCCCTCAGTCTTACTGCCCTCAGTCTTACTGCCCTCAGTCTTACTGCCCTCAGTCTTAGTGCCCTCAGTCACACAGCCCTCAGTCTTACTGCCCTCAGTCTTACTGCCCTCAGTCTTACAGCCCTCAGTCTTACTGCCCTCAGTCTTACTGCCCTCAGTCATACTGCCCTCAGTCATACTGCCCTCAGTCTTACTGCCCTCAGTCATACTGCCCTCAGTCTTAGTGCCCTCAGTCATACTGCCCTCAGTCATACAGCCCTCAGTCTTACTGCCCTCAGTCATACTGCCCTCAGTCTTACTGCCCTCAGTAATATAGCCCTCATTCATACTGAAGCATACAACCCTCAGTCATACTGCCCTCATTCATACAGCCCTCAATCTTACTGCCCTCAGTCTTACTGCCCTCAGTCTTACTGCCCTCAGTCTTAGTGCCCTCAGTCACACAGCCCTCAGTCATACAGCCCTCAGTCATACTGCCCTCAGTCTTACAGCCCTCAGTCTTACTGCCCTCAGTCTTACTGCCCTCAGTCTTAGTGCCCTCAGTCATACAGCCCTCATTCATACTGTAGCATACAACCCTCAGTCTTACTGCCCTCAGTCATACTGCCCTCAGTCTTACTGCCCTCAGTCATACTGCCCTCAGTCTTACTGCCCTCAGTCTTACTGCCCTCAGTCATACAGCCCTCAGTCTTACAGCCCTCAGTCTTACTGCCCTCAGTCTTACTGCCCTCAGTCTTACTGCCCTCAGTCTTACAGCCCTCAGTCATACTGCCCTCAGTCTTCTGCAGACAGAACAGGCAGCCGGTTCTCACGGCCTTCAGCCTGGGTCCTGTGACCCGGGGGCCATAACTCAGGAGCAGGGGACAGAGACCGGATGCAGGACCAGAGGCCAGCACTCCGTGACACTGGAGATACACTGTATTGTAGGGGTTTATGTACACACACACACACACACACACACACACACACACACACACACAGTAGGGACACACACACACACAACCAACAAAATACTTAAACAGCATTACATACAATACATACAAAAACCTTCTGAAATGTACTTTCAAAATATAATTGCCAAGTAGTGTTTTGTATTGTTGAGTTCTCAAACATTCTAGCAACAGAGATAATACAGTATTAATGAAATTAATACTTTTCATTTCAAACCTTTATTTATAGTGTACAGTA
>NC_140242.1:2882412-2892412 GCF_949987555.1 Borostomias antarcticus | reverse complement strand
CTCTGGTGTGGTTTAATCCGTGTGCTTGTGAGCTGGGAGCCTCGGCTCGAGGTTTGAATTGTGGACGAGTTGAAAAGGATGAAACGTCCACACACCATCTCTGAGAACGCCCTCCTGAGAGAGACCTCCTGAGAGAGACACACTAGCTCTGAGAACGCCCTCTGAGAGAGACACACTAGCTCTGAGAACGCCCTCTGAGAGAGAGACCTCCTGAGAGAGACACACTAGCTCTGAGAACGCCCTCTGAGAGAGACACGCCGTCCTGAGAGAGAGACCTCCTGAGAGAGACACACTAGCTCTGAGAACACCCTCCTGAGAGAGACACGCCCTCCTGAGAGAGACACGCCCTCCTGAGAGAGAGACCTCCTGAGAGAGACACACTAGCTCTGAGAACGCCCTCTGAGAGAGACATGCCCTCCTGAGAGAGACACACTAGCTCTGAGAACGCCCTCCTGAGAGAGACACACTAGCTCTGAGAACGCCCTCCTGGGAGAGACACGCCGTCCTGAGAGAGAGACCTCCTGAGAGAGACACACTAGCTCTGAGAATACCCTCCTGAGAGAGACACGCCCTCCTGAGAGAGAGCTCGGGGGAGTTCCTCGCCCGTCATCATCCTCAGTTACGTAATTGCTGGCGAAGGAAGGAGTAGAGAGCTGCAGGGAAGCCCGTTGTGACCATCCGAGCAGAGAGCATCATCCTCTCCTCCAGCAGGCTTCACAGAGAGACACAACTACCCACCGGAACCACCAGCACAGGGTGCGTCAGAAGAGGCGGAGCTAAATCAAGAGAGCGATGAGGAGATGTCAACCCTCTCTCTCTCTCTCTCTCTCTCTCTCTCTCTGTAACCCTCACCGTTCTCTCAAATCAAAGCACATTGTGTTGCCTCTGTGTATGAAATGCGCTCTACAAATAAAGTTTGATTTAATCAAACTTTATTTGTAGAGCGCATTTCATACACAGAGGCAACACAATGTGCTTTACAGAGAACAAGGGAGGCTGGGCATAGGTCCCACCCCTACATATTCCAGAGGGAAGCAAAAAAACAGTTTCACCCGGGGGCCAGAAAAGTGAGCTGTAAAAATTCTTCCCTGACCTCTCTCAACAAGGCGATCGAGCAAGCTATTGTTTATCTATTGGCTAAGAACATATCCAGAGCAGTAAACATGGGCTAGAAACTTCATAAGAGAGACATGACTAACAGGAGAGTGCACAAATAGTTACAGAGAAGTTGCCTACATGGTCGGCCATTATGTGTTAGCTATCCCTGTAGTCTCTAATATGATATTTAAGTGAATCATATAACAAAGCACAGTATGCGCTTAGCAGAACAGGCTCATAGAGTCCTACTAACCTACATCCACACCTACACACGCTTCAAAATCATGTGATCACACCTGCAGTGCTTATCTCACACAAGAGAGACAAAGGTGATACAAGAGTTTAAGAGAGAGAGATGCTACAAGAGATGTCCGTCAAAGATGGGGCAACTCTGAGTCCCACCAATTGCACACTGGGCTTTCATTGTGTGTGTGTGTGTGTGTGTGTGTGTGTGTGTGTGTGTGTGTGTGTGTGTGTGTGTGTGTGTGTGTGTGTGTGTGTGTGTGTGTGTGTGCGTGTGCGTGTGTGTGTGTTTCTGTGGTGTGTCTGTGTGTTTTCAGAGAGGGCAAGAGAGAGATTATGTGTCTTTGTGTGTCTTTTGTTTTAGAAATTGCATACATTGCTACACCGAACAACGAATGTAACGAATTCTTATTTTTATTTTCTCAGAGCGCTGACGTGTTTCCCTGAGTCACCTGTTTGGAGTGACACCCTGACCCTGGGTGGAGTTAGTCACAGCCGGGTGGAGCTAATGGCTAAGTAGTCTCTCATAGCCAGACCTGTCTCCACACTTCATTTACGCTGTGCCAGCGCTGGAGAAAGGTCTGGCTGGACTCACTACCATTGGGTTATCGGAGGGGGGGATGCTGTATTTCTTTAAACCAATCAAATTCAAGCTTATTGGCATGACAGATGAAAAACCTACGTTGCCAAAGTAGTTAAAAATAATAGTAGTTAATAGAAAATTATGAACATTGACAAAATAATAAGATCAAGATCAGAATCATCTTCGGCGGAGCGGTTGCTAGGTTATTGCAGCGCCGCACTGAGTTCAAATCAAATCACTTTATTTCTTGTCGTTTCTCATAGTCTGATTGGCTGACCACAGGAATCGGGCGCCACGATTGGGCAATAATGAACCCACATCCGTTGATTCAGACCAGTGGCTGAGGCGGGTGGCCAGGCCTTGCCCCTGTGTGAGACTACGGTCGCACAAGCGCCTCTCACACTCGCAAGTGTGAACGCACCACCTCTCTCCCCCACCCCCACCCCCCCCCCATCCCGGGCTCCTTCACGTTTCCTCTGAGAACTGGATGTTCGTTGCTTTCCAGGGATTGTTGTAGAGATTGAGCCCCAGACTGTACAAAGCGCCCTCATCCCGTTCCTCTGCGACCCGCAGACAACAAAGCTGGCGGTCGCTGCTCTGGCCTCAGCCCTCGGCTGATAAGAGAGAACGCTTTAATCTCTCTGGAGGAATGAGTGGTCTCCAGGGAGTCAGGATTTGTGCCAGTGGAGCTCATGCACACACACACACACACACACACACACACACACACACATACACAAACACACCGACACACACACACACAGACACATAAACACACAGATACACACCTACACTCACACACACACACAAACACACATACACATACACAGACACAGAAACACACAGACACACACACACACACACACCTCTACACACACACACAGACACACATACACAAACACACAGACACACAAACAGATACACACCTACACACACACACACACACACACCTACACACACACACACAGACACACATACACAGACACACAAACACACAGACACACAAACAGATACACACCTACACACACACACACACATTATACCCACAGATGCGACAAAGAAGCTCACACACACATTGGGAGGCCTAGGACCTCTCAGCTGGTCTCGGCCGCCCCATTGTGTTGCCATGGGCAGATCTGTTGTGTCCAGCTGGACTTGGGCAGGTCATTGTGTTGGGGAGGTCAGGTTTGTTGGGTTTGGACGAGCAGATTGACCCTCCCTGGCGTTTACAGGAGACCTTGCAGATAACCTCCGTGGACCCGCCGCATAGAGCTAGACAAGACCAGGGATTAGCAGGGCGTGACACACACACAACACACACACACACACACACACACAACACACACTCAGCAGACCTGCTCCGTATAGCTAGACAAGACCAGGGCTTAGCAGGGCGTGACACACATATGCATGCACACACACACACACACACACACACACACAAACACACACACAACTCACACACACACTCAGCAGACCTGCTCCGTATGGCTAGACAAGACCAGGGCTTAGCAGGGTGTGACACACACACACGCACGCACGCACGCACACACACACACACACACACACACACACGCACACACACACGCACACACACACACACACACACACAACTCACACACTCTGCAGACCTTCTCCGTATATAGCTAGACAAGACCAGGGATTAGCAGGGCGTGACATACACACACACACACACACACACATATGCATGCACAGCTAAGCATTCTTAATTTTAAAACAGCTATACAGATAGCTTGTCACTGGGTTAAATATTGGCTAGATTGCCAGATATATTGTCAGAGACTGTTTAGTGTTAATGCTGACAAGGTGTGATTGTTTATTGTTTAGTGTTAGATGGTGAGAGGGTGATTGTTTAGTGTTTAGTGTTAGATGTTGAGAGGGTGATTGTTCAGTGTTTAGTGTTAGATGTTTAGAGGGTGATTGTTTAGTGTTTAGTGTTAGATGTTGAGAGGGTGATTGTTTAGTGTTTAGTGTTAGATGTTGAGAGGGTGATTGTTTAGTGTTTAGTGTTAGATGTTGAGAGGGTGATTGTTCAGTGTTTAGTGTGAGATGGTGAGAGGGTGATTGTTTAGTGTTTAGTGTTAGATGTTGAGAGGGTGTGATTGTTTAGTGTTTAGTGTTTAGTGTTAGATGTTGAGAGGGTGATTGTTTATTGTTTAGTGTTAGATGTTGAGAGGGTGATTGTTTAGTGTTTAGTGTTAGATGTTGAGAGGGTGATTGTTTAGTGTTCAGTGTTAGATGGTGAGAGGGTGATTGTTTAGTGTTTAGTGTTAGATGTTGAGAGGGTGATTGTTTAGTGTTTCGTGTTAGATGTTGAGAGGGTGTGATTGTTTAGTGTTTAGTGTTAGATGGTGAGAGGGTGATTGTTTATTGTTTAGTGTTAGATGTTGAGAGGGTGATTGTTTAGTGTTTAGTGTTAGATGTTGAGAGGGTGATTGTTTAGTGTTTAGTGTTAGATGTTGAGAGGGTGATTGTTTAGTGTTGTAATGGAATTTAACTGATCTAGTCAAAAAAGGATTTACCAAGATTCGCTCAAAAGGTTAAGTCTGGTTTATTGTGAAAACATACGAGCGCAAGGACTTTCTGGACAACGCAACAGAGTGGTTTATCCAGACAAGTCCCGGCTCTGGGTTTTGCTGCGCCTTATATGCAATAAAAACACAGGTACGGTGCTTCCAGGATGTGATTGGCTATTCCATTGTACGTCATATGAAATGGCAGGCGTGGCCAAGAGTACAGACATGTGACATGAGAAAAAGGCGGCAATTGGGGACAAAGGATGACAAAGGATGGTTATTCTGTTGTAGACAGATTCAAAGTGTATGGCCTCCTGGAGGCCATTTTGTATGTTAGCACAGCTATGTGAATATTTGGGGGAGGTGATGAATTACAAAAGGAGAGAGAGAACAAAGGTTTAAGGTGTTTGGATGTAAATTCCTCAACAATCCCCCATTTGTGCCTGAACAGGTACACAAAAAAAAAAAAAAAAATCCAAACACAAAGTGTAAACATTCAGCTATGCTATACATGTGGAAAGGAAATAATCTCTCCACTAGGTGGAGCAAAACTTTTTATTTTTATTTTATTGTGAAATATTTAACAAAAAAATAGATTATTTTCTTTCCACGTGCAAAATCACGCACCAAACCCCTTGTTTCAGAAATATGACAGGAAACAAGGTAAAAAAGATGACATGATTATATACTATTTATAGTCTAAAAGTGGACAACCATTCACCAAAAACCTTGATTTAAAGTTTGAACAAGGCAAAAAGATGAATGGTTACCAGTGTAAGAAGGGCAAAAAACCTCTTGGTCAATTTAGAGGAAAAACCCAAACTTATTTATCAACTCATGTTTCAACCATTGTAACTCTTGTAAACAAATATGATATTTTTTCAAGATAATTTCAAAGTTCATTCACTCTTGTTGTGAATAATCGCATGTAATTTCTTCTGGATCATAGCTTCCAGGTTTGCGTCTCTGAATGTTTAATGTAGGTTCCAGTGTGTGCGGTTAGAGGTGCAGTCATTGCTGTTGAGATTGTCCACGTTGTCATACCACAACCACGAGAAGGAGGTGACCGGCAAGGTCAGTCTCCGATTGCTCATCAGAGGAGAGGACAGTGTGGCGGTGACCGTCAAGGTCACTCTCCGATTGCTCATCAGAGGAGAGGACAGTGTGGCGGTGACCGCTTTGCTCTTGAGATCTCTGGTTCGGCTGCATGGACCGTCCTCTCAGCTACTTTTGACAGCTATTCCACACAGGCCAGAATGCCCTGGTCCTGATTGTTCCATCTTTGACGGGTAGGTTCACCCCGCAACTTCTCTCTGACGGGTAGGTTCACCCCGCTACATCTCTCTGACGGGTAGGTTCACCCCGCTACATCTACTTCTCTTCCATGTTTTCTGGCCTGTTCTCATGCTGCTCCTCTGCTCCTTGGTTTGGGACGCAACGCCGTCGAAGTTCTCTCAGCTACTCTGGCAGCCGTCTGCGTGGTGAGTTGAATCTGGTACGGCCCCAGGTCGCGGATCAGGACCCAACGGCCTGGTTGGAGATGATAAGAAGAAGCCCTCTCTGGCGTCCGGAATGGTCACCTTCCCTTAGTGGGGACTTCATACGGGGAGCAGGTCGGCAAAGTCTTTGAGAGACATGGGAGGAGAGACCTGTGGATCCACAGATGAGAGAGACAACAGAGACAAAAACAGAAGAGCAAAAGGAGAGTCCTCTGGTCTGGTCTCCCTGTTCCCCTCTTTGAGTCCTCTGGTCTGGTCTGGTCTCCCTGTTCCCCTCTTTGGTCAGGAACCCCCTCTTTGGTCAGGAACGGTTATCAGCAGTCTGTTGAAGATACTCAGAAACATCGTTAAGTGCAAGCCACATTCTATCATCCCCTCTTCCTGGCAGGAGATGATCCTGCTTTGGGGAAAATTTTTGTTATTCAGTCAGGAAAACTTAAACAGGGTGTCTGTTCAAGTGTCATTAGAGCCAGTCGGGCTCGTCAGTCTATGTAGTTTGTCAGTGGGGATCTAGCTTTTGTCCATTTACCGAATCGGACAGTAGCAGGGATCTAGGCTCTGCAGTAGCCTACAGTGACATCAGGGGCAGTGTAAGAATTACTTTAACACGCCCAGTCCCCAGTCATGATCAAGGCAATTGGATTTTGCTCTTAGAATTTCTCTTGCGATTTTATGAAATAAAAATAAAAAGATTCTCATTTCAACAAAACAACACCCCCTAAGGGTGAAAACAAATTCCCTGAAGTCAGGATAAAACAGAGATGGGGGAAAAAAAATGCATCACTCAAATAAAATAACACTAAAATGAACTCGCTTCATTTACAATTAACAAAACATCAATTATCAATTAATCAAAAAATCAATCAAAGCTTTATTTGTATAGCTAATTATTAAATATTGTATATCTAAAACTTCCCTCTTCTGCATTTGAGGACAGAGTATTGGGCACGCTTCGGACAAAATGGTCTCTTCCCTATGTCATACTTATCTGTCGTTCACTGTGAGTCGGTGACATGGCGTTGGCCCTGCATCCCACGAACCACAGGTCGCCCATCTGTAGGGAAACAGGCCGGTAACCTCCATCTCCACCTCCGGTCCTGTGCCCGTCTCCTGGTTCGGCATTCACCCATCACTCCCGGAACGACAGTTGTCTGTAAAACACTCAGAAAAACACTCAGCCCCGATGAATGTGCCTCAAACTATAAACATGAGATATTTAACAAAAACATTAAAAATATATAAATTGGGTTAGGAGATGCTGCATGCAGATTAAGACGCTGACAAACATTATTTATCCTCCCACCATCATGCACAAACCTTACGTCCTCAGCTACATCTGTCTTCTCCTGTTTATTTACCTTAAAAAAATGGCTCTATCTTGGCTAGTTAAAATCTCCCTTGTGGGTTGTTCAAGGGAACTCCAGCAGGTGGCGCTCGACCCCAAATCTGAGGCTCTTCCTTTTCATTCAGCTTGCGGTAACTGTGACACTGTTCAATCCAGTGACCATATTGACCACAATGAAAACATGCCTCATCTTTCCCACTCTGTCTGTACCTGTGAACATGCTTAGACCTACTGCTACGTTGCCTATTCTCCCTTTGTCGTCGTCCCCGTTTTTGTTTCAGACCTGCACCTTTATTTTGAATGTCTAATTGTCTCAATTGAGCAGCCTGAAGTCTAGCGGCACCATCCTTGACTTTTTTCAAATTCCGTTGTTCAATGTAATGTCGGAGGCGTTCGGAATACCGGAAATGATCAGCAACTTCCCCGAGAGAAATTGATTCCCAGGTGTGGCATGTCATCCTCACTCGGTCAGACAAAGATCTTTTTATAATCGGCGTTCGCTTTGTCCATGCCACTGTGTGCGGCGAAAACTGATTCTAGCCGTTCCCAAAATTTCTCGAACTGTTCATCGGAATTTTGTTTACAATATGTGATACGGTCCCAATCCATCTTTTTAGGGAATCGAGTTTTGATTCTGTTCAACAGCGCAGCGTTTTGGCCAGTAAAATCGACATGAGAAAAAGGCAACGTAATATCAAACGGGTCTTTTACTTCGATCCATTTTAACCCAAGTACTTGTCGCATGATCATGGCGATTTCCTCTGCGTGAGGCTCATACATTCGAACTAAACTGTTAAAAAGATTCTCGAACTCGTTCATGTCTTTGGTTGGATCGGGCAAGGTTTTAGCTACATCACGCAGTTCATCAGAGCGCCACGGTCTATAAACCGTAATCTCTGGAGTCCAGGCCGCATAACCAGCTGCATCATTTATTTGTGAAGGGCGAGGAACAGGGTTTGGGCAGCGTATCAGTGGGGCTTGTATTTGCGGTCCCTCCAGACTATCTCTAGCCATTTGCAGTTGTTCCAAATTAAACTTAGCCTCAGATATAGCTCTAGCCAATTCTTCCTTCCTGATCTGTTCTTGTTCGGTGTAATACCTCGTAGAAAGGGGCGTGCTTAACTCGTATTGTAGAGGGGAGAGAGAAGGGACGTGGCTAATAATGGCGGGAGCATGAAAAGGGGGAACAACAACAGCCTGGTTGGGTGGTGTGAGCACGGAGCAACGAGTCGAGGGGGAAAAATCTAATTTTAAATCAGAGTTATTCTGCTGGGGAAATGGCGGAGAGACCGTCTGCTGAACCTCCTTATCTTTCCTTCCTGACCTAAAAAAACCCTCTCGTGCTACTCTCTCCCAAATCTTAAAAGCAGACCAGTCTATAGAATTAACAGGCTTTTCCCTTAACCTAGACATCTCAAACACCTCTAGCTGAGCCCGAATCTTAGCTAAAAATTTAACACTAAGTGTCAGATGGGGATGTAAGAAATCGAAAATGCTTTAGCGCATAACGAAATCTGCCAACAAAAGCTCGCAGAATAATGCTTCAGCGCAACAATCTCATCAGGGCTAGACAAATTGTAAGCTAGCAGTAGAATCCCTAATAAACACGACGCAGCCTAAAACCCCAAAACAGCAATGAAAGGAAACCTTATAGTTAACTCACGGCGGGAAAGAATACAATTTCGAAAGAAACAAAGACACATTAAACCGCTAATTAACTCACCCAGCAACTGGTCCTTTGTTCTCCCTCTGGCTCGATGGCGGATCACGGGAGAGCGGAGTGGTGTTTTCCTGCGTCTCCCAGGCGACCAGCTACTAGATCCAGCAGTTAGAATTTAACAGTCTAAACAGTGTACAAAATACTTACAATACTTACCTGGATAATAGGCACGCTTAATAAACAATACAAGGCAAGAGCCTAGGCTCAAACGGTAAACAACAAAACGAACAACCCCGTGCAGGGACACAGAACACAAAAGACGAACAAAGGCCCACGTTACAACAAGCAAAAAACATATGCCTGCCTGCCCGGCTGAACCACCAGCCTCTTGGTTGGAAGCTACCCAAACACCCGGGATAAAGGGGAAAACGTTTCTCCAAGAAACGCGGATTGGACACACCAATCACCCCCGTAGCTACATCTGTTGGTAATCGTTCTAAAACGACAACATCAACAATCACTTCGAAGCTAGTTGGCAATCGTGCTAACACGAAACATCAACAATGGGGCTTAAGCTAGTTGGTAATCGTTCTAAAACGAAACATCAACAATGAGGCTTAAGCTAGTTGGTAATCGTTCTAAAAACGAAGCATCAACAACAACGAGCGCCCTACCCTCGGTAGGAAACACCCAACTCCCCCCGCGGGGCTTTTGTTTTCAGAACACGCCAGACCAACACAATCCGAAACTAAAACAAGGCAAATACAACTCAGAACCATAAGAGGGTTCGTTCAAACGTACCTGTGAGTTTCAAGAAGCCAGTGGAAGAACTGAGGAAATAATCTCGGCGTGCGCTCTGGCACAAGAGAGAAGATTGACTTTCCAAGCCCGCTATGGACCGACACGTCTGCCGACCAGTTCATCCACTGGAATCCCGAAGCCACACACAGGTAGTCCTCCCTTTACATCCGCGTCGCCAACTGTAATGGAATTTAACTGATCTAGTCAAAAAAGGATTTACCAAGATTCGCTCAA
>NC_140242.1:2872412-2874912 GCF_949987555.1 Borostomias antarcticus | reverse complement strand
GAATAGATGGTTCTAGTCAGGTAGTACTGTAGGTTTGGATAGATGGTTCTAGTGAGGTAGTACTGTAGGTTTGAATAGATGGTTCTAGTCAGGTAGTACTGTAGGTTTGAATAGATGGTTCTAGTCAGGTAGTACTGTAGGTTTGAATAGATGGTTCTAGTCAGGTAGTACTGTAGGTTTGAAAAGATGGTTCTAGTCAGGTAGTACTGTAGGTTTGAATAGATGGTTCTAGTCAGGTATTATTGTAGGTTTGGATACGTGGTTCCCTCGTTGACCTCTGTGGCTGTTAATGCGTGTAACATGCTCTCTAGTTAGCGATAGCGTGCGACGAGTTCACGTGAGCTGATGAATGATGCCCTCCTCACATTCATGGAGCTTGTTTTCATGGCCAACACACACACACACACACACACACACACACACACACACCCCATGTCTGTCCTCAATCACTACACACATATATACACAAGAAAACAGAAACACACTCAAGAAACCATGTGTATCCTTCCATAGACATTTATGCTCACACACACACACACACACACACACACACACAAACACACACACACCCGTCTGTCCTCGTGTCTGAGGTAGTTGTCCTGGGCGTGGGAGGTCTGTAGGTCTGTAGATACACCTCTTCCTGTGTTTGTTAGGTCCGTCCAGCTAAGAGACTCAGGCTTCATGGCTGGAGGCGAGTACCGCTGCAGAGCCCAGATTCCCTCCAGCTCGGCCCCCTATCTCCTATCTCCTATCCCCTATCTCCTATATCCTATCCCCTATCTCCTATCTCGATAGGGGAGGAGGGGGAGGAACCCCGGTCCACGGCCAACGCATCAAACCACACCAACAGACTGTTACTGTTAACCCACACCAACAGACTGTTAACCCACACCAACAGACTGTTAACCCACACCAACAGACTGTTACTGTTAACCCACACCAACAGACTGTTAACCCACACCAACAGACTGTTACAGTTAACCCACACTAACAGACTGTTATCCCACACCAACAGACTGTTACAGTTAACCCACACCAACAGACTGTTAACCCACACCAACAGACTGTTAACCCACACCAACAGACTGTTAACCCACACCAACAGACTGTTAACCCACACCAACAGAGACTGTTAACTGTAATGGAATTACTGATCTAGTAAAAAGGATTTACCAAGATTCGCTCAAAAGGTTAAGTCTGGTTTATTGTGAAAACATACGAGCGCAAGGACTTTCTGAACAACACAACAGAGTGGTTTATCCAGACAAGTGCCGGCTCTGGGCTTTGCTGTGCCTTATATGCAGTCAAAACACAGGTACGGTGCTTCCAGGATGTGATTGGCTACTCCATTGTACGTCATATGAAATGGCAGGCGTGGCCAAGAGTACAGACATGTGACATGAGAAAAAGGCGGCAATTGGGGACAAAGGATGGTTATTCTGTTGTAGACAGCACAGCTATGTGAATATTTGGGGGAGGTGATGAATTACAAAAGGAGAGAGAGAACAAAGGTTTAAGGTGTTTGGATGTAAATTCCTCAACAATAACCCACACCAACAGACTGTTAACCCACACCAACAGACTGTTACAGTTAACCCACACCAACAGACTGTTAACCCACACCAACAGACTGTTAACCCACACCAACAGACTGTTAACCCACACCAACAGACTGTTAGCCCACACCAACAGACTGTTACTGTTAACCCACACCAACAGACTGTTACTGTTAACCCACACCAACAGACTGTTAACCCACACCAACAGACTGTTAACCCACACCAACAGACTGTTACAGTTAACCCACACCAACAGACTGTTAGCCCACACCAACAGACTGTTACAGTTAACCTACACCAACAGACTGTTAACCCACACCAACAGACTGTTAACCCACACCAACAGACTGTTAACCCACACCAACAGACTGTTAACCCACACCAACAGACTGTTAACCCACACCAACAGACTGTTACTGTTAACCCACACCAACATAGACTGTTATGGAGGGACAATTCATTCATTATTCATTCCACTGCTTTCTGCCTCTGCATTAACAGTCAATTATTTTTATCAGTATGTTTATTTAGTTTTTTCGTGTTGTCCTGTTAAAGAGGGTTTTGTCTGTCAGTAACTTGCTGTATTGTCGTTGTTGTCCTGCATGGCAGGTCTCTCTCGTTAATTAAGTCTCAATGAGGCTACCAGATTAAATAAAGGTTAAATAAAATTAAAAAAATTACAATAAAATCCATTACATTTTTGGGAAAATACAGTATATGAATGTTAATGTTGATAGGATCAGATTTCTGTCAGAGGGGCCTTGTGTTGAGGGGCCTCATTTTCGACCATAACTGATGAATTTATGACGTGTCTGTACATGACGGAAATGTAGGTTTACCTTCCATTCAAACACACACACACACACAATCACACACACAAGATGCATAGTAACTCAAGTCTCCATTCGTAACTTAGCAGACATTAAAAGTGCCAGAGACAA
>NC_140242.1:2854912-2862412 GCF_949987555.1 Borostomias antarcticus | reverse complement strand
AAGGGTTAGGGTTAGGGCTGTTAGCCTCAGTGAAGGGTTAGGGTTATGGCTGTTAGCCTCAGTGAAGGGTTAGGGTTAGGGCCTAGCCTCAGTGAAGGGTTAGGGTTAGGGCTGTTAGCCTCAGTGAAGGGTTAGGGCTCTTAGCCTCAGTGAAGGGTTAGGCCTGTTAGCCTCAGTGAAGGCTGGACGACCAGCTCACCATGCTCTGTGTGAGGCTACTGTTTCATTACCAACGTTGTTAGTTATCATCACACCAGTAACATATGGGGGACCAAACATGGCATAAGTATAAATACATAAATATATGTAAAAATACATAAATAGATGTTTACATTACCAAAATGTACTTATTAGATTTTTTTTTTTTTTTTTTGGTTTATACTTATGTTATGTTTGGTCCCACATGGTAACATGTAAGAAACAACAAGAAATGGGAAGATAATTTTTGTATTTCTTTATTGCCAGTTTATTTCACTTCATCACAGGAACACAAACCCCCAGTTCAGTTGTATGGCCATTGTCCCCTAGCCTCGTGAGACCACCCTGATTTCGTGAGCTCACATTCTGTTTCTCTCACAAATTAGCCTGGTTACTCTCCATGGAGATCCGATTGTGCCAGATCAGAAAACGATCTCGCCAATCAGCGTTAGTTCTGAGTGTGAATTACAAACAGCTACGCTGGGCGGGTTTAGGTGTGACGACAGCGAGGAGTGGTTGAAGTTAGTACGTGATAGACGGTGATAGACAGAAGGTTCATCCAATCACCTGCCAAGTATTTTTGAAAGTGCCTGGCCTTTTCCAAACAGTTTCCAGTAAAACCATCTGGTGCATTGGGTTGATTTCCCGCAAGAAGTGACTTCATTTGTGTTGGAGTGTGTAGGTCCCTGGTGTTGTGTTTGTGTGTGAGTGTGTAGGTCCCTGGTGTTGTGTTTGTGTTGGAGTGTGTAGGTCCCTGGTGTTGTGTTTGTGTTGGAGTGTGTAGGTCCCTGGTGTTGTGTTTGTGTTGGGGTGTGTAGGTCCCTGGTGTTGTGTTTGTGTGGGAGTGTGTAGGTCCCTGGTGTTGTGTTTGTGTTGGAGTGTGTAGGTCCCTGGTGTTGTGTTTGTGTTGGAGTGTGTAGGTCCCTGGTGTTGTGTTTGTGTTGGAGTGTGTAGGTCCCTGGTGTTGTGTTTGTGTTGGAGTGTGTAGGTCCCTGGTGTTGTGTTTGTGTTGGAGTGTGTAGGTCCCTGGTGTTGTGTTTGTGTTGGAGTGTGTAGGTCCCTGGTGTTGTGTTTGTGTGGGAGTGTGTAGGTCCCTGGTGTTGTGTTTGTGTTGGAGTGTGTAGGTCCCTGGTGTTGTGTTTGTGTTGGAGTGTGTAGGTCCCTGGTGTTGTGTTTGTGTGGGAGTGTGTAGGTCCCTGGTGTTGTGTTTTTGTTGGAGTGTGTAGGTCCCTGGTGTTGTGTTTGTGTGTGAGTGTGTAGGTCCCTGGTGTTGTGTTTGTGTTGGAGTGTGTAGGTCCCTGGTGTTGTGTTTGTGTTGGAGTGTGTAGGTCCCTGGTGTTGTGTTTGTGTTGGAGTGTGTAGGTCCCTGGTGTTGTGTTTGTGTTGGAGTGTGTAGGTCCCTGGTGTTGTGTTTGTGTTGGAGTGTGTAGGTCCCTGGTGTTGTGTTTGTGTTGGGGTGTGTAGGTCCCTGGTGTTGTGTTTGTGTGGGAGTGTGTAGGTCCCTGGTGTTGTGTTTGTGTTGGAGTGTGTAGGTCCCTGGTGTTGTGTTTTTGTTGGAGTGTGTAGGTCCCTGGTGTTGTGTTTGTGTTGGAGTGTGTAGGTCCCTGGTGTTGTGTTTGTGTTGGGGTGTGTAGGTCCCTGGTGTTGTGTTTGTGTTGGAGTGTGTAGGTTCCTGGTGTTGTGTTTGTGTTGGAGTGTGTAGGTTCCTGGTGTTGTGTTTGTGTTGGAGTGTGTAGGTCCCTGGTGTTGTGTTTGTGTTGGAGTGTGTAGGTTCCTGGTGTTGTGTTTGTGTTGGAGTGTGTAGGTCCCTGGTGTTGTGTTTGTGTTGGAGTGTGTAGGTCCCTGGTGTTGTGTTTGTGTTGGAGTGTGTAGGTCCCTGGTGTTGTGTTTGTGTTGGAGTGTGTAGGTCCCTGGTGTTGTGTTTGTGTTGGGGTGTGTAGGTCCCTGGTGTTGTGTTTGTGTTGGAGTGTGTAGGTCCCTGGTGTTGTGTTTGTGTTGGAGTGTGTAGGTCCCTGGTCTGTTTGTGTTGGACTGTGTAGGTCCCTGGTCTGTTTGTGTTGGAGTGTGTAGGTCCCTGGTGTTGTGTTTGTGTTGGAGTGTGTAGGTCCCTGGTGTTGTGTTTGTGTTGGAGTGTGTAGGTCCCTGGTGTTGTGTTTGTGTGTGAGTGTGTCCCTGGTGTTCTGTTTGTGTGGGAGTGTGTAGGTCCCTGGTGTTGTGTTTGTGTTGGAGTGTGTAGGTCCCTGGTGTTGTGTTTGTGTTGGAGTGTGTAGGTCCCTGGTGTTCTGTTTGTGTTGGAGTGTGTAGGTCCCTGGTGTTGTGTTTGTGTTGGAGTGTGTAGGTCCCTGGTCTGTTTGTGTTGGAGTGTGTAGGTCCCTGGTGTTGTGTTTGTGTTGGAGTGTGTAGGTCCCTGGTCTGTTTGTGTTGGAGTGTGTAGGTCCCTGGTGTTGTGTTTGTGTTGGAGTGTGTAGGTCCCTGGTGTTGTGTTTGTGTAGGAGTGTGTAGGTCCCTGGTGTTGTGTTTGTGTTGGAGTGTGTAGGTCCCTTGTGTTGTGTTTGTGTTGGAGTGTGTAGGTCCCTGGTGTTGTGTTTGTGTTGGAGTGTGTAGGTCCCTGGTGTTGTGTTTGTGTTGGAGTGTGTAGGTCCCTGGTGTTGTGTTTGTGTTGGAGTGTGTAGGTCCCTGGTGTTGTGTTTGTGTTGGAGTGTGTAGGTCCCTGGTGTTGTGTTTGTGTTGGAGTGTGTAGGTCCCTGGTGTTGTGTTTGTGTTGGAGTGTGTAGGTCCCTGGTGTTGTGTTTGTGTTGGAGTGTGTAGGTCCCTGGTGTTGTGTTTGTGTTGGAGTCAAGGTTATTATAGTTAACGAAAACTAACTAAAAAACGAAAACTAGGTGTGAAAAAACATTTTACTTAACTGAAATAAAAATAAAAACTAGACTTTACAAAAAAACGATAACTAACTAAAACTGTATTGTGTGTTTACAAAACTAACTAAAATAAACTACAATGATTGAGAAAATGTCCTTAGTTTTAGTCTTTTTCATTTCATACATAAGCCTAGTATTTTGGGTGGATATGAGATCTATCCTCCATGTTCTTTAGCTGTGTCCCTGCACAGGAGTAACCTGACGTGCGCCTGATGGTTTGTTTCACACGGAGTGAAACAACGTGAGCTCACGAGATCAGGATGGTCTCACCAGGCAAGCACAGAAGAATAAAAACTAAAACTAATACTGAAACTAATAAAAACGAAACTAAAACTAAGCATTTTCAAAAAATAAAAACTAAACTAAACTAGCAAACCTGCTTTAAAACTAATCAAAACTAAACTGAAATTGAAAACAAAAAGTTAAAACGATATAAAAATAAAAACTAATGAAAAAAGCTAAACTATTATAACCTTGGTTGGAGTGTGTAGGTGGTGTTCCATGCCCGGCTGTAGAGAGAGAGGCAGAGGTTGAACTTAGTCGTTTTCTATTCCCATGAGCGGCAGCCTCTGTTGCTAAGCTGTCAAAACACACAACGCGGATCATGAAAGATGCAGGTATTTTTTTTATAAAGTGCTTGGCAGAGTCTGGCATCCTTTTACAGGGTGGAACATGGCATACGGCCGTGTTTTGTTTCTGCAACACCGACAACCACTACAGACCCCCACAGACCCCCACAGACCCCCACAGACTCCTACAGACCCCCATATTCCCCAATGCCAGATCTCCACTCACACAATAACAATATACTGCATGAAGATCAACAACAGCATTACTCACACGCAAGCAACAATTGAATTGAATTGAAACTTTTATTTACTCAGGGAAGACAATCGAGAGCAATTTTTCAATGCTGCCCTGATTACAAGAAGGCAGACCGTCTGCTGATGTCACCCCCGTCCGGCGGGTTGCCCCCGGCAACGGGCAGAACCAGCCCCGTCGGACAGACGCGCTGTATACACTAACGCCGCTAATTCTGCTAATGCATGACGCCATGGACCTCTATGGACAGAGGTATAAATACGCCTAGCGCTCCGGTCGCCTGCTGCAGCGAGTGGGCCTGTGTGTGTATACAGCCCCCAGCTAGATGACGGCGTGTTATGGAGAGTGTGTGTTGAGTGCATCGTGGGCTCTATACAGACTCTACGCTGTATATAATATGTTGTTTATGGTGCCGCCACTTCCCCTACAGCTGAGTATGTCAACAACTGGAAATCTGAGGGAGGTGAAGCTCAGAGAGAGAGAGAGAGAGAGGGAGAGGGAGAGGGAGAGGGAGAGGGAGAGGGAGAGGGAGAGAGAGGGAGAGGGAGGGAGAGAGAGAGAGAGAGAGAGAGAGAGAGAGAGAGGGAGAGAGAGAGAGAGAGAGAGAGAGAGAGAGAGAACAGAGAGAGAGAGAGAGAGAGAGAGAGAGAGGGAGAGAGAGGGAGAGGGAGAGGGAGAGGGAGAGAGAGGGAGAGGGAGAGGGAGAGGGAGAGGGAGAGGGAGAGGGAGAGGGAGAGGGAGAGGGAGAGGGAGAGGGAGAGGGAGAGGGAGAGAGAGGGAGAGGGAGGGAGAGAGAGAGAGAGAGAGAGAGAGAGAGAAACAGAGAGAGAGAGAGGGGGAGAGAGAGAGGGAGAGAGAGAGAGAGAGAAACAGAGAGAGAGGGAGAGAGAGAGAGAAACAGAGAGAAAGAGAGAGAGAGAGGGAGAGAGAGAGAGAGAGAGAGAGAGAGAGAAAGAGAGAGAGAGAAACAGAGAGAGAAAAGGAGAGAGAGAATATAGACAGGGAGAGATATAGCACACCCCGCACCCCATGTTTAAATCAACCATGCCCCCTGCTGTCACCACTGGGTGGGTACAGAGAGAGAGAGAGAGAGAAGAGGGGGAGAGAGATGGAGAGAGAGAGAGAGAGAGAGAGAGAGAGAGAGAGAGAGAGGAGAGGGACAGAGAGAGAGGGACAGAGAGAGAGGAGAGGGGGAGAGAGAGAAGAGGGGGAGAAAGATGGAGAGAGAGAGAAGAGAGAGGGGGACAGAGAGAGAGAGGGGAGAGGGGGAGAAAGATGGAGAGAGAGAGTGAGAGGGACAGAGAGAGAGGGACAGAGAGAGAGAGGGACAGAGAGAGAGAGAGAGTGAGAGGGACAGAGAGAGAGAGAGAGGAGAGGGGAGAGGACTTGAAAAAAGGCTAGAACACGAGGAGAGCCTGATCTGATAGAGATCGTTCAAAGTGAGATGCATGTGAACACAGCTGGGAGCTGAGGGCACTCACACACTCACACACTCACACACTCACACACTCACACACAGGTCCTCACACACCGGTCCTCACACACACACACACACACACACACACACACACACAGGTCCTCACACACAGGTCCTCACACACACACTCACACACACAGGTCCTCACACACAGGTCCTCACACACAGGTCCTCACACACCGGTCCTCACACACAGGCCCTCACACACCGGTCCTCACACACAGGTCCTCACACACACACAGGTCCTCACACACAGGCCCTCACACACAGGTCCTCACACACACACAGGTCCTCACACACAGGCCCTCACACACAGGCCCTCACACACACACAGGTCCTCACACACAGGTCCTCACACACACACAGGTCCTCACACACAGGCCCTCACACACAGGTCCTCACACACCGGTCCTCACACACACACACACACACAGGTCCTCACACACAGGTCCTCACACACAGGTCCTCACACACACAGGTCCTCACACACACAGGTCCTCACACATACACTCACACACTCACACACAGGTCCTCACACACCAGTCCTCACACACAGGTCCTCACACACCGGTCCTCACACACACACACACACACACACACACACACACACAGGTTCTCACACACAGGTCCTCACACATACACTCACACACACAGGTCCTCACACACAGGTCCTCACACACACACTCACACACACACACAGGTCCTCACACACACACACACAGGTCCTCACACACACACAGGTCCTCACACACAGGTCCTCACACACAGGTCCTCACACACACAGGTGTTTTATTTGATTTTACCAATGGCAGGTGTGTGTGTGTGTGTGTGTGTGTGTGTGTGTGTGTGGTGTGTGTGTGTGTGTGTGTGTGTGTGGTGTGTGTCAGTGTGTGTGTGTGTGTGTGTGTGTGTGTGTGTGTGTGTGTGTGTGTGTGCGTGAGTGAGTGCGTATGTGTGTGTGTGTCAGTGTGTGTGGTGTGTGTGTGTGTGTGTGTGTGTCAGCAGGGGAATGGGACTGCCCTCTAAGGCAATGCTGGAGCAGACAGCTCGCTGGGTGTTTGCTTGGATTTATTGTTGTTGTGTGCATGAGAGAGAGAGAGAGAGATGAGAGAGAGAGAGAGAGAGAGAGAGAGAGAACACACTGTATTCATTACCATGCTGGGTTACAGTCCAGCCCAGCCCAGCCCAGCCCAGCCCAGCCCAGCCCCAGCCCAGCCCAGCCCAGTCCAGTCCAGGTCCCAGCCCAGCCCAGCCCAGTCCAGTCCAGGTCAGCCCAGTCCAGCCCAGCCCAGCCCAGCCAGCCCAGCCCAGTCCAGTCCAGCCCAGTCCAGTCTAGTCTAGTCTAGTCTAGTCTAGTCCAGCCCAGCCCAGCCCAGTCCAGTCCAGCCCAGCCCAGCCCAGACCAGTCCAGTCCAGCCCAGCCCAGCCCAGTCCAGTCCAGCCAGTCCAGTCCAGTCCAGTCCAGCCCAGTCCAGCCCAGTCCAGCCCAGTCCAACACAGTCCAGTCCAGTCCAGTCCAGTCCAGCCCAGTCCAGCCCAGTCCAACACAGTCCAGCCCAGCCCAGACCTAACCCAGCCCAGCCCAGTCCAGTCCAGTCCAGTCCAGCCCAGTCCAGCCCAGCCCAGCCCAGTCCAGTCCAGTCCAGTCCAGTCCAGTCCAGTCCAGTCCAGTCCAGACTAACCCAGTCCAGCCCAGCCCAGCCCAGTCGACAGGCCGTAGCTGGAGCACAACACCGCTCTCACCTTTCAACACTGTGGGGTTATTGTAGATCTCTGGCTCTGCTGTGATCTGGTCTCTTCTTCGTTCTCTCTCCCTCTGGTCATTCTGACATCTATTAGTCCTTTCTCTGGTCAGTCACTGGTCTCTCTCTAGTCCCTCTAGTCTCTGTAGTCTCTCCCGTGTCTTTCATCTCTCTAGTCTTGTCTCTCTAGTTGCTGGGTGTCCCTGGTCTGCGCTCAGCTACAGACTGAAGACATTCCTCCGGAGTTCTTTGCTAAAACATGTAGAAACAGTTTGAGAGATTGGTGGGAAAAAACTGCCTTGCAGAACCAACCCAAGTCTTTAGGGCGGTTCTCCCTAATGGG
>NC_140242.1:2810531-2854712 GCF_949987555.1 Borostomias antarcticus | reverse complement strand
AGAGACAGAGAGAGAGAGATACAGAGAGAGAGAGAGAGAGAGAGAGAGAGATATAGAGAGAGAGATACAGAGAGAGAGAGAAGAGAGAGAGAGAGAGAGAGAGAGAGAGAGAGAGAGAGAGAGAGAGTGATATATGGAGCGAGGAGAGAGAGGAGAGAGAGGAGAGGAGAGACGCGCTCTACCCTGTCATGGTCATGCTGGTTGTTTCGAGGCTGAGACAGATCAGTTAGGAGTTAAGCTGCTGGTGCTCTTCAGACCCGACTCTGATCGCACAACAGACCACCCTCACAAGGTCTTCAGAGAGAGATGAGAGAAGGTAAGATAGGACCGCGTGTGTGTGTGTGTGTGTGTGTGTGTATGTGTGTGTTTGTAATTGTATGTTTCTTCCCACCTCTAAATGCTCAACTGTCTTTAACAGCCTTTACACGACTGGCGGCTTCTCAATCCCGACACATGTAGATGATGAAAGAGGAAATCGGTTAATACTGTATGCTTTATTTTCCACGCGTTCTCTTTCCACCTGACGGCCAACGAGCAGAATAGTTTCACTAATGTTGTGTTTCCTCAGACGTTAGGTTCGACCGGGTGGACAGACCTTTCCTCAGACCTAGGGTTCGACCGGGCGGACAGACCTTTCAAACAGCTGGCTTGACCCATGCTCCTTACCCTGTTAATCATGTGTCACATATTCGAACAGAGGGTGGCGATCTGGTGTGTGTGTGTGTGTGTGTGTGTGTGTGTGTGTGCGTCTGTGTTTAACACAGATGTGTTTAACCCTTGGATGATGGGGCCAGCTATAAAGCTGTCTGGCCAGATGCCTTATAGGGGCATTCCTTACTGACACAACCCAGCCTGTCGGCTCCAGGGTTGGGTCTGACACACACACACACACACACACACACTCTGATACACACAGATACCAATCACAGCCCAGCCGTGTCACTGCCATGTTTGGGTCTCAAGGGGCATCGCGCGCACACGCACACACACACACACACACACACACACACACACACACACACACACACACACACACACACGTGTGGATACCACTCCCGGACTGTGGAAGGGAAGAGGACAGAGAGAGGGAATGCACAGCGAGAGCAAACATCAGACGTCATATTCTATAACTATCGCTCTATGATGGAAACATGGGATAGTTTAGTTACTTACACACACACACACACACACACACACACACACACAGCTCTGGGCTACAGGGAGAGTCTCGTCCAGGTCGCGAGATTACTTTTCGCAACCCAGTTTAGCAAGAACCCCATATAGTTTAGGGTTAAGGTTAGGGTTAGGATGAGGGTCAGGTTTAGGGTTAGGTTTAGGGTTAACCCTAAACTCAATGGTGTTATCGCTAAACTGGGTTGCGAAACGCGTAGACGCGTCCAGGTCAGATAACTCCGTTAGCGTTAGCCGCTAGCTCTCACCTGCCCTACAGGCCGCTAGTCTGTCTGTCACTGGGATGAGTCACAATACACAAACAACAGCATCGTTATGGATCAGCTCTCTAAACGGCCTTACATAGAACTGTCTCACAAACATTCAGAGTGTGTGTGTGTGTGTGTGTGTGTGTGTGTGTGTGTGTGTGTGTGTGTGCGGTGTCATGGGAAAAGGCTGGTTCTCAGGCCATGGTGTCTCTTCCCTAGGCAGGTCACAGGCAGCTATTTATATACACACACACACACACACACACACATATACAGTAGTGCTGTATATCATCACCAGGGTCATGGAGGCTTTCCAGTCTGTCACGGTTCTGCATAACTTATGTTGTTTTCCTCTTTTTCTCCCATTCTATCCTCTCTACCCTGCCTGGTGCTCCTCCCTCCCCTCCTGCGCCTCCACCCACCTCCTCACCTGCCCTCCTCCTCCTACCCCTCCTCTCTCTCCCTACCCCTCCTCTCTCTCCCTACCCCTCCTCTCTCTCCCTACCCCTCCCCCTCACCTGCCCTCCTCCCCCTACCCCACCCCCTCACCTGCCCTCCTCCCCCTACCCCTCTTCTCTCTCCCTACCCCACCCCCTCACCTGCCCTCCTCCCCCTACCCCTCCTCTCTCTCCCTACCCCACCCCCTCACCTGCCCTCCTCCCCCTACCCCTCCTCTCTCTCCCTACCCCACCCCCTCACCTGCCCTCCTCCCCCTACCCCTCCTCTCTCTCCCTACCCCACCCCCTCACCTGCCCTCCTCCCCCTACCCCTCTTCTCTCTCCCTACCCCACCCCCTCACCTGCCCTCCTCCCCCTACCCCTCCTCTCTCTCCCTACCCGACCCCACCTCTCTCACCCCTCTCTCCCTCTCTCTCTCTCCTCCTCCACCCCCTCTCTCCCTCTCTCTCTCTCTCCTCCTGGTCCTGATCTCTCCCAGCTGAGCAGACATGGGGGACTGGAGCCTGCTGGGTAACTTCCTGGAGGAGGTCCAGGAGCACTCCACCTCGGTGGGCAAGGTGTGGCTGACCGTTCTCTTCATCTTCCGCATCCTGGTGCTGGGCACGGCGGCCGAGTCGTCCTGGGGCGACGAGCAGAGCGACTTCCTGTGCGACACGCAGCAGCCCGGCTGCACCAACGTGTGCTACGACCGCGCCTTCCCCATCGCCCACATCCGCTACTGGGTGCTGCAGATCGTGTTCGTCTCCACGCCGTCGCTGATCTACATGGGCCACGCCATGCACACGGTCCGGGTGGAGGAGAAGAGGCGGCGCCGGGAGCTGGAGGAGAGGAGGGAGGCGGTGGGGGACTCGGGCGGCGGCGGCGGCGGAGGGGAGAAGGAGTACCTCCAGGAGAAGGAGCCGCCGTCGGAGGGGCCGGCGCCGCGGATCCGCCTGCGGGGGGCGTTGCTCCAGACCTACATCCTCAGCATCGTCATCCGCACGGCCATGGAGGTGATCTTCGTGGTGATCCAGTACAGGATCTACGGCGTGTTCCTGGGCGTGCTCTACCGCTGCAACGCGCTGCCCTGCCCCAACCCGGTCAACTGCTACATGTCGCGTCCCACCGAGAAGAACGTGTTCATCGTGTTCATGCTGGTGGTGGCGGGCGTGTCGCTGCTGCTCTCCGTGGTCGAGCTCCACCACCTGGGCTGGCGGCGGGTGAAGAGGTGCCTGAGGGCCCGCGCCCTCCGGGACTCCGCCCTCCGCGACAGCCTGGCGGCGACGGCACCCGGGGACGACGGCGCCCCGGGGCCCAATTCCCCGCCGCCGCCCGCGCCGCCCTCACGCACCCCGCCGCCGGACTTCAACCAGTGCCTGGCGCAGCAGCAGGGGGCGGGGGGCGGGGGCGGCGCGGGCGGGGCACCGGGGGGCGTGATGATGAGCGCCCCGCCCTTCAGCCACCGGGTGGCGCTGCAGCAGAACTCCGCCAACATGGCCACCGAGCGCCACCACGGCCTGGACCGCCTGGAGCGTCGCCACGACGACCTGGAGCGGGGGGGGTTCCTGAGGATGAGCTACAGCCAGGCGGCGCCGGGGGAGGGGCTTCTGCTCGACGGCTGCCCGCCCCTCCAGTGCGCGCCGCCGCACGCCACCGGGTATCTGAACGACAAGCGGCGCCTCAGCAAGACCAGCGGCACGAGCAGCCGGGTCAGACCTGATGACCTGGCAGTCTAGACACGGCCTCAGATAAGGACTAAGAGAGAGAGGGGGGGGGGGGAGAGACGGAGAGAGAGAGAGAGGGAGAGAGGGAGGGAGAGAGAGAGAGAGAGAGAGGGAGACAGAGAGGGAGAGAGAGAGAGAGGGAGACAGAGAGGGAGGGAGAGAGAGAGGGAGAGAGAGAGAGGGAGACAGAGAGGGAGAGAGAGAGAAGGAGAGGGAGGGAGAGAGAGAGGGGGGAGAGGTAGAGAGGGAGAGGGGGGAGAGGGAGAGGGAGAGAGAGAGAGAGAGGGGGGGGGCGGAGGTCTGGACCTTCAGAAGCACAGAGAGAGCTGGTGGAGGGGGTGGGGAGGGACTGAGAGATGGACAGATGGAGAGAGAGAGAGAGGAGGAGGAGAGGACTGAGAGATGGACAGAAGGAGAGAGAGGAGGAGGAGCAGGAGGATGAGGAGGAGAGGACTGAGATAGAAGGGGAGGGAGAGGCAGGGAGGGGGGGGCATCCAGAATGAGAAGGATGGGACAGGCTGGACCTAGACTTGATAGAGTGAAGCGTTGAGATGCAGTATGAGTTCTACTATGTATCTATCCAGGCTCCAGAGGACTGGCCACCAGGCACAGCCCTGGACCTGCAGCCCTACCCTGGGCCCCGTGGACAGGATGACCTGGACCTGCAGCCCTACCCTGGGCCCCGTGGACAGGATGACCTGGACCTGCAGCCCTACCCTGGGCCCCGTGGACAGGATGACCTGGACCTGCAGCCCTACCCTGGGCCCCGTGGACAGGATGACCTGGACCTGCAGCCCTACCCTGGGCCCCGTGGACAGGATGACCTGGACCTGCAGCCCTACCCTGGGCCCCGTGGACAGGATGACCTGGACCTGCAGCCCTACCCTGGGCCCCGTGGACAGGATGACCTGGACCTGCAGCCCTACCCTGGGCCCCGTGGACAGGATGACCTGGACCTGCAGCCCTACCCTGGGCCCCGTGGACAGGATGACCTGGGGGTCTCAGTGGGACTACCAGACAGAGACAGCAGAAGGGACCCTGAGAGGCCGGACTGTGCCAACAGAGGGAGAACTGACCGCCCGATGTCATTTCAAATGTTGACTTCCATGGAGTGAAGAAATACTGACGCAAAAGAGAATTACCTTTGAAATCACTACTCAGCTAAAAGAAAAAAGAAAAAAAAGAAACTTGAGGTGTTTTGTTTTCTGTTTTGATATTTCGGAGAAAACTCAAAACTCTCAGCTGTCCATACATTCAATCGGTCTTTATAAAAGCCAACAAGCACACGCTCTCTCTCTTCCTCTATCTCACACACACACACACTCACACACACACACACACACACACACACACACACACACACACACACACACACACACAGGCAGAAAAGCCTTAATCTTCAGGGGCCTGACCATAACCCCATGATCTGTGGCATGAGATGACAAAAGTCATCAGCTGTTATGCAGTAACTTTGGAAAGTGAAATTGTGACACACATGTCACTGCAATGGCATTCTCACTGCTTCAAATAGCCACAGCAACTGTCTGGGTTAATATCCTGAGGTCCCTGTTTTCGGGAAGCACTTATTGTATCTCCTGGAACTAGGAACACCAGGTACCGTGAGGGAAACGAACTCTGTTCTAAACATAGAAACTATCATGCTGAACAATGCTAGAAACTATGCAAAACGTGATGTTGCTCCTTTCTGAGATCGTGTGTGTGGTACTCAGGTACAGAGTGTGTGGAGATGTGACTATTAAGTGCCTTTATGGCGATGCTGAATAGAAGACAGGGTCTACATATCTTCTACATTGTAATCTTAAATCTGTGAACGTCTCCTGAAAAGCACTTTCAACACAGATATTCTATTCAAAAAAAGCATGTTTAATCAAGCCAAAGCCGATTGGAGGGTTGGTTCTTCTACAGCGGGTCATGCTTGTTGGTGGTTTTCCGTTTCAGCCACTAGATGGAGACATTTGTCTTGTTCTCGTCTCTCTCTCCCCTGGGGGCTGAGGCTGATTTTAGTGTTGCCATCAGTGTTACCAGATCATCTTTGGCTCCACGTTATTGGGTCTTTGTTGAGACTCTCTACACTGTTAAAGACATAATAATAGTCTTTCCAATGGTTTTGATGGGCAATGTTTCATGATTGAAGAACCGTGTGTGAACCACAGAGGTAAGATAACTTCGGCCTATGAAGCCATCAGCCAACTGCTTTTGCTCGGGGATCTCGGTCAAGGGGACGTCAAGGGGACGTTCACACGTTCCACCTATTGTAACCTACAGTAGCCTGTAATAGCACTTTTGAGTACAGACATCACAGATAATTCTGTCTTTAAAACTTGCAATTAAACACCACCTGTCCATCCTCACTATTTAATGTGTTAAAAATGTGTAATAAATAATTTGTAAATGTTAAATGTTTGGTTGGTCTTTTTCCATCGTGGTCTACCTCGGCCTAGTTCTCTCTATAGGAATCAAGGATTCTGAGCAGCCTACAGGTATAGGCCTGCCTACCATGTCCAATAAAATGCTCTTCACGTAGACAATGAATACAGGCAACATAAAACAATAGAAATTCTAAAACAAGTAGCCTAGTCTACAGCAGGAAATCTGCTAAAACAAAAAACAACGTGCGGGTTCTAAGCTTTTAAAATATATAATAGAGAGACGGCATTAGCCACGATACAGTTTATCTAGAACAAATTATAATTATAATTAGGCCTATGTTATAACTGGGGGTTATAATAATCGAACTCCTTTTCCGTCGTCTCTCTGTGAGGTTTGGCTCTAGGCGGTACCCGTAGGCTTACACGAGGGGCCATATGGGGGTGAGTTGCATTCCAAAAAGATTTCCTTTCCTTTCTTCGTTCCTTGCTCAGATTATTTCACAGACCTTATTGCGGGGTTGGGTTTTCACCAATGATCTGTTTGCTGTAAAATAAATATCCATACCGTACAGAAAATAGCGAATTATGACTGAAATATGAAAGCCAGTTCAGATCATGTGGAATCTGCAAAGGAGAGTGAAAGAGGTCACACCGGGAGGAAACAGCCTTCTGAAATGGAATGCGCCCAGGGATGCGCCAGGCATTGTGGGAGATGTAGTTTACTACTCCATGGGCTTTTATAACGACCAAAGGGTTGGAGCACACCAGGAAAGACTACATAATCAAAAACGTCATACTGCCAAAGCCGGTCGCCTCTTGTTTTTACAAAAATAACTTGAATTTGATAGTAGAGGGTAAAGCTAGTTCCCCGATCAAATGAGTTTCACTTGAAAACTTCCCTTCCCTGTTGACAAGCGTCGGAGTTTAAAAACAGAAAGAAGTAAGTATCCACTACAGCCGAGTTACATCAGGTAGGACTAAGATGCTTAGCTAAGGTTATATATTTTCAACAGTACGCGTATCCACCTAACGTAGCATGCGTGCTCCAGTCTTTAGTAGTCACGCAGAGATATAGGACACCAAAGTCTAGCATGCTAACTGCTACCCTCCGCTAGCTCTCATCTCGTCTCCTGTCATGCGCAGCTATGAGGAAGCTGTGGACCCAGGCGGGCGTGGTGGGATCCGTGTCCGTCTCCATGGCGTTCGGCTCGATGCTGTGGTCGCAGAAGAAGCCCACGGAGCCTGACGGGACCACCGACCCCTGCTCGACCCCCTCCGGGGCCACGGGTCCCGGTCCCGGTCCTGCCTCCCCGTACGAGCTGAAACTCGTCCAGGTCCTGTTCCGCCACGGAGCGCGAACGCCGCTGAAATCCATCCCCGATGTGATGGAGGTAAGGACCCACCTGGGATGTGATAGGCCCTGTGCACCAGCTCCACTACTTCCTGAAAGTCACTTGGCATCTTTATTTCCTGTCCTATATGATTGGATTAAGTGATTAATCAGGTGTGCGCTGGGTCTGCCGCACACCTGATTAATCACTTAATCCAATCATATAGGACAGGAAATAAAGATGCCAGGTGACTTTCAGGAAGTAGTGGAGCTGGTGCACAGAGCCTATTATACAGCAGGACAGACATAGCAGGTATATCACACATTAGCGAGCAGAAACCGATCGCCATTGTGAAAAGTAAGCAAGGTTATTACCGTGTCACCATATATGACATAACCAGACATTTCTCTACAGGCGCAGTGGGTGCCCGACTTGTTGGAGCCGCCGGCGCACACGCAGATCAACTACATGGTCACGGACCTGGACGGAGGCCCGCGGCCCCCGGCGCCGCTGGAGGACAGCTACCGGAGCAACATTTTGAACGTGAGTGAGTGAATGAGAGAGATGGAGGGAGAGGGAGAGAGAGTGGAGTGAGTGAGTGAGTGAGAGAGATGGAGAGAGAGGGGGAGAGAGTGAGTGAGTGAGTGAGTGAGAGAGATGGAGGGAGAGGGGGAGAGAGAGAGAGTGAGTGAGTGAGAGAGATGGAGAGAGAGGGGGAGAGGGGGAGAGAGTGAGTGAGTGAGTGAGTGAGATAGAGGGAGAGTGGAGTGTGAGTGAGTGAGTGAGTGAGTGAGTGAGTGAGTGAGTGAGTGAGTGAGTGAGTGAGTGAGTGAGTGTGTGTGTGTGTCGGTATCCGTAGGAGGGAGAGGGGTGCTACTGGAGTCAGTACTGTGGCTAATAGATTTAATTTGTTTAGACAGGCATGTTTGCTTGTATAGAAAAGCCTCCAGACTGTCCCGTTGTTTATCAGCTGCCTTCCTCACCAGCCTGTTGAGTTTTTGTTGCCCCCCCTGCCTTGATGCCCACCCCCGAAAAACACAGCACAGAACAGTGTAGTGTTCTACCCCCAGACTGGTAGAACAGAACAGTGTAGTGTTCTACTCCCAGAGTGGTAGAACATCCGCAGCAGCACGCGCTTAAGAACCGGAGCCTCCTGAGGAAGAACAGTCTTCTCTGTCCTGAGGATGGTACTGATAGACTGATAGACGATGGATAGTATAGTAAATTGCCAGTTTGGGAACCTTGAAATATCTAGCTGAGTACCTGGAATGAGGAACCGACTAGCACTGATAAGATACTGGAAGGACAAGCGATTACAAGAATCCCCAATGTACCTGTACCCATACTACTTACACATGGCAAATATACTTCATATTATTTTCTATTGTACAATACTGTTATTGAACTGGTTGACTCAAAGCCTAATGACAGCCAATGAGATTTCCCCAGACCAGTGACATCATCCAGTGAGAAAGGTCCACACGGCCACTCAAGTGCTCTCCCACTCCCCCGACGCGGACGAAGCCTCGCGGGGTCAACGGGGAGATTCTCCGCTTTAGTGTTTGTCCTAGTCTAATCTGTCCAGATAACCAGTCCAGCCCAGGTGAACCCTGTCCATTGTCTCCCCCCCCGCGCAGGGTGGTACGTTCCCAGGTCAGCTGACCGCGGTGGGCATGCAGCAGCTGTACGAGCTGGGCCAGAGGTTGAGGCAGAAGTACATCCAGGACACGTCCTTCCTCTCCGCCACCTTCAACCCCGCCGAGGTCTAGTGAGTACGGAGTCTGGACCAGTCTAGTGAGGACCGGTCTAGTGAGTACGGAGTCTGGACCAGTCTAGTGAGGACCAGTCTAGTGAGTACGGAGTCTGGACCAGTCTAGTGAGGACCAGTCTAGTGAGTACGGAGTCTGGACCGGTCTAGTGAGGACCAGTCTAGTGAGGACCGGTCTAGTGAGGACCAGTCTAGTGAGTATGGAGTCTGGACCGGTCTAGTGAGGACCAGTCTAGTGAGTACGGAGTCTGGACCAGTCTAGTGAGTACGGAGTCTGGACCAGTCTAGTGAGTACGGAGTCTGGACCGGTCTAGTGAGGACCAGTCTAGTGAGTATGGAGTCTGGACCAGTCTAGTGAGTACGGAGTCTGGACCAGTCTAGTGAGTACGGAGTCTGGACCAGTCTAGTGAGGACCAGTCTAGTGAGTACGGAGTCTGGACCAGTCTAGTGAGGACCAGTCTAGTGAGTACGGAGTCTGGACCAGTCTAGTGAGTACGGAGTCTGGACCAGTCTAGTGAGGACCAGTCTAGTGAGTACGGAGTCTGGACCAGTCTAGTGAGGACCAGTCTAGTGAGTACAGAGTCTGGACCGGTCTAGTGAGGACCAGTCTAGTGAGTACGGAGTCTGGACCAGTCTAGTGAGTACGGAGTCTGGACCAGTCTAGTGAGGACCGGTCTAGTGAGTACGGAGTCTGGACCGGTCTAGTGAAGACCGGTCTAGTGAGGACCAGTCTAGTGAGTACGGAGTCTGGACCGGTCTAGTGAGGACCAGTCTAGTGAGGACCAGTCTAGTGAGGACCGGTCTAGTGAGTACGGAGTCTGGACCGGTCTAGTGAGGACCAGTCTAGTGAGTACGGAGTCTGGACCAGTCTAGTGAGGACCAGTCTAGCGAGTACGGAGTCTGGACTGGCCTAGTGAGTACGGAGTCTGGACTGGTCTAGTGAGTACGGAGTCTGGACCGGTCTAGTGAGTACGGAGTCTGGACCGGTCTAGTGAGTACGGAGTCTGGACCAGTCTAGTGAGTACGGAGTCTGGACCGGTCTAGTGAGTACGGAGTCTGGACCAGTCTAGTGAGTACAGAGTCTGGACCGGTCTAGTGAGGACCGGTCTAGTGAGTATGGAGTCTGGACCAGTCTAGTGAGTACGGAGTCTGGACCGGTCTAGTGAGGACCAGTCTAGTGAGTACAGAGTCTGGACCGGTCTAGTGAGGACCAGTCTAGTGAATACAGAGTCTGGACCAACAACACGAACAAAAGAGATATCAATGGAATGTCTTTATCGGGAGACGCGTGTTTAATGTGTGACTGGGAACCGGGCCGGTGGGAGCTCACGTCTCTCTGCCACACATTCACATACCTAGAAGACGTGATGGTCGTAACCGTGTTATAGGCGCTATAGTAGACGGACAGACAGACAGACAGAGAGAGAGACAGACAGAGAGAGAGAGAGAGACACACACACACACACTTACTTATTTACTTATTTACTTTATTAATGGCGTTTCCGCAGTAGAAATGACAGCAAGGCTGGAAGGAAAAGGACAGTAGATACAGAGCAACTAGAAATACACTAGATAAGAGGCTAGTAGCATAGAAAGAGCAATAACAGAGATACATCTATATGTACAGTAACTACTCAGCATAGAATAAGATATATGTACCTACATACATTGTCTGTATAAATATAACGGTAACACTTTACAATAAGGGTACATTAATAAGCGTTAGTTAATGCATTATTAAGCATTAAGTAACAGTTAACTAATGTTTTTTGTGACCCTTATTGTAAAGTGTGACCAATATAACTATACAAGTGTGTGTGTGTATATATATATATATAAGTACTAAGTCTAGGAATACACATACATACCTAGATACAGTGTAGGTTACAGTGTAGTGCAGTGTATATATACAGTATATAAGTCTAGGAGTACACGTATATACAGTACATAGATGGCGTGTCACCTACACTGTGTCATCTTCTCTCTTGCACAGCGTGCGCTCCACTAACATCGTGAGAACCATCGAGTCGGCCAAATGCCTGATAGCTGGACTGTTCCAGCAAAAACAGAAAGGTAGGTGTCACTGTGTGTGTGTACGTGCGTGTATGTGTGTGTGTGTGTGTGGTTGTCTCTTCCTCTCATCGTCTTCCTGTCTCCCTCTCTGTCCTCCGCTCTTGAAGACATCGTGCCCATTGTGACGACGGGGTCCGAGTCAGAGATCCTGTATCCCAACTACCACGGCTGCAAACTCCTCCGAATGCTGGGAGGGTAGGTCACAGGTCATAGGTCATACGGTGACCAGACGTCTGCTCAGCTCCATCCCACATCTGTGTGTTTGGGGAGGTGTAAAGACAGACTGGGACTGACTGAGGTTGACTCTGGCTGAAGAGTGATTGGCTCAGGTGGAGTGTGATTGGCTGAGGAATACTCTAGCTGATGTGTGATTGGCTGAGGTAGACCCTAGCTGATGTGTGATTGGCTGAGGTAGACCCTAGCTGATGTGTGATTGGCTAAGGTAGACCCTAGCTGATGTGTGATCGGCTGAGGTAGACTCTAGCTGATGTGTGATTGGCTGAGGTAGACTCTAGCTGATGTGTGATTGGTTGTTCCCTGGCTGCAGCCATCGCTGGGCGGAGTCGTCCACGCTGCCGGACATCGCTGCCGACCTCCAGAGTCTCCAGAGCGCGCTGGGCGTGGCCTCGCACCGCCACCTCGACTTCATCCTCATCAGGGACGACATGGTGGCCAGAGAGGTGACGCAACACACAGCAGCTAACACACAACACAGCAGCTAACACACAACACAGCAGTTAACACACAACACAGCAGTTAACACACAACACACAGCAGTTAACACAACACAGCAGTTAACACACAACACAGCAGTTAACACACAACACAGCAGCTAACACACAACACAGCAGCTAACACACAACACAGCAGTTAACACAGCATAGCAGTTAACACACAACACAGCAGTTAACACACAACACAGCAGCTAACACACAACACAGAGCAGTTAACACAACACAGCAGTTAACACACAACACAGCAGTTAACACACAACACAGCAGTTAACACACAACACAGCAGCTAACACACAACACAGCAGCTAACACACAACACAGCAGTTAACACAGCATAGCAGTTAACACACAACACAGCAGTTAACACACAACACAGCAGCTAACACACAACACAGCAGCTAACACACAACACACAGCAGTTAACACACAACACAGCAGTTAACACACAACACAGCAGCTAACACACAACACAGCAGTTAAAACAACACACAGCAGTTAACACACAACTCACAGCAGTCAACAACACAGCAGTTAACACACAACACAGCAGTTAACACACACCACAGCAGTTAACACACAACACAGCAGTTAACACACAACACAGACGTTAACACACAACTCACAGCAGTCAACAACACAGCAGTTGACACACAACACACAGCATTTAACACACAACACAGCATTTAAATGGGAACAATGGCCATTTGTTAAAACAGATATTATTCTGGAGGCCATATAACATGATGGAGGAAATGCTCAGTGATCCATGACGGGATCTCAGCTCATGACGAGTCAGTTTTGCCGCTCTTGTTCGTCAGGGAGAGGATTTCCTCAGGTCCCGTTAGCCAGATAGCGAGCTAGCAAGCTGTAATCTAATAGATACAAGACCTTTATTGACAGTCATGGCGGCGGAACATAGCAGCAGTGATGAAGGTGATTTTGGTGGCGATATCCAGTTGTACATAAGATCAGTCCACTCCAGTGGATCTCAGAGTCCGTTGGGGCATCAGTCCACTCCAGTGGATCTCAGAGTCCGTTGGGGCATCAGTCCACTCCAGTGGATCTCAGAGTCCGTTGGGGCAGCACTTGCATAAACTATAATTACTTGAAGACAAAAGAAGCCGGAAAGGTATGACGCAGTTTCCCCGTCTTCTGAGTGTTTATCGTTACATAGAAAAAGTCGCAAAAGTCGTTGAAATTCGATACTCTGTTCATTTCACCGCTGGGAGTCAGGAGCTGTTTTGATGACGAGCTCACCTGCCGCTCTCCCTGCGCGTCCCAACAATCTGCGGGCGCGCGAGCAGGTTTCCTCCATCATGTTCTACGGCCTCCAGAATATCTTTTTTTTAAACAAAGGCCATCGTTCCCCTTTAACATGCAACACAGCTGTGTGTTGAACTGGATGTCAACTCGACATCCTTATCAGACACAGAGACAACATTTTGCACCCGCTGTTTGCACTGTCCTGCCTGTCTGTCCTGTCTTTGCTCTGTCCTGTCTGTCTGTCTGTCCTGTCTTTGCTCTGTCCTGTCTGTCTGTCCTGTCTTTGCTCTGTCCTGTCTGTCTGTCCTGTCTTTGCTCTGTCCTGTCTGTCTGTCTGTCCTGTCTTTGCTCTGTCCTGTCTGTCTGTCCTGTCTTTGTTCTGTCCTGTCTGTCTGTCCTGTCTTTGCTCTGTCCTGTCTGTCTGTCCTGTCTTTGCTCTGTCCTGTCTGTCTGTCCTGTCTTTGCCCTGTCCTGTCTCGTCCTGCACCCTGTCCAATGTTGTCTCCATGTTTTGCACCACGGCCGAAAGAAAATTGCTAGTACATTGAAAAACTGCATAGCAATAAAACTTTGATTCTCAGCATAACACAATACTGCTATGTGTGTGTCTGTGTGTGTGTCTGCGTGTGTGTCTGCGTATGTGTCTGCGTGTGTGTGTGTTTGTGTCTGCGTGTGTGTGTGTGTCTGCGTGTGTGTGTGTGTGTCTGCGTGTGTGTGTCTGCGTGTGTGTCTGCGTGTGTGTGTGTGTCTGCGTGTGTGTCTGTGTGTGTGTGTGCGTGTCTGTGTGTGTCTGCGTGTGTGTGTGTGTGTTCAGACCCACGGCCTGCCCTGCCCACCAGTGCTGGACACGTGGAGGAAGACGGTGGAACAGCGAGCCGTGGACATGATGTATCACATCTACGACCCCAGCAAGAGGTCAGGAGGTCAGGAGGGAGAGAGATGAGCTACAGAGACTAAAGACGCAGACATACATTGTTGCCAATGCCATTAGTTTGCGGATAAAAGCGTCAGCTAAATGACTAATGTAAAACGTAATGTGTCCCATAGAGATTGAGTCTAATCTAGACCCTGAAGACCTTTCAATCAGGATGTTTTCTTAGTCTAGGACTGTATATACGTCACCTCCACCTCTCATGCAGTGTAGTTGTGGTTGTTGTTGTTCATGTTGTTGTTGTTGTTTTTCCTGGGCCAGGGAGAACCTGCAGCTGTGTGTGGGTCCCCTCCTCCACACCATGATGGACAACATGGAGGACAAGCTCCAGGACATGGCCACAGAGCCCGACAGGTCAGCGCCACTCCGGGGTCTAAATCTAACACACCCCACACAGCAGGACTCCGGGGTCTAAATCTAACACAGCAGGGCTGCGTTCCGAATCGCATACTTCTACTTCTTACTACCAGTACCTACTACAGCTGCCCTTAGAAAGTACGTACTTTGCAAGCAGTAGGCATCCAATTGGGACATACTACCTTGTCATAACATTGCGCCTTGAAATTTGCCCACATCCGTCGCTGTCCATAACGCGACATTCGTCTACAGCTGTCAACTCGCGCATATGACGCACATTACCGCTGCGCAAAGGATTGTGGGTCAGAATAGCCAGAAAAGCCTGCTGGCGTGCATACTGCAAAATACGACCGGATGTAGTAGGTCATCCTGGTACTTTTGCCATACTGCATGTGGCATACTATGTATTGGGACATACTACATTCTGTTTTGGCATACTATATAGTAGGGTAGTAGGCGATTCGGAACGCAGCCCAGGACTCCGGGGTCTAAATCTAACACACCCCACACAGCAGGACTCCGGGGTCTAAATCTAACACACCCCACACAGCAGCACACCAGGGTCTAAATCTAACACACCCCACACAGCAGGACTCCGGGGTCTAAATCTCACACACCCCACACAGCAGGACTCCGGGGTCTAAATCTAACACACCCCACACAGCAGGACTCCGGGGTCTAAATCTAACACACCCCTCACAGCAGCACACCAGGGTCTAAATCTAACACACACCGGGGGGTCTAAATCTAACACACACCGGGGGGTCTAACACACACATCACACATGCCACTAAAACAAGGCAGTGGAGGTGCGCTTCATTTAACTCCCTTTCGGATTTGGGTCAGTTGGTTTTGTACTGGGCTAGCTACGGTAAATCAAGCGGAGTGCAAGTGCTCCATCTCCCTCTCTCTCTCTCAGGAAGCTGTTCTTGTACTCGGCCCATGACACCACGCTGATGCCCTGTCTCATGGCGTTGGGGATTTTTGACCAGCAGTGGCCACCGTACGCCGCTGACATCACCGTGGAGCTGCACCAGCACCGACAGACCAAAGAGCCCTTCGTCAAAGTGTCCTACATCGGACAGGTAGGGGGAGGAGGGAACTGATCAGGATTGATTTTAAAATCTTAATGTTTATTTTTAAGGCTCTACATGGTTTGGCCCCCCACTATCTGGCTGAACTGATTCAAGTTCGGGCGACATCTAGAACCCTGAGGTCCTCCTCCGAGACTCTTTTAATAGTCCCTAGATCGAGACTTAAGACCAAGGGTGACCGAGCTTTTGCGGTGGCTGGCCCAAAGCTCTGGAACAGCCTCCCTCCACACATTAGACACGCACAGGACCTAGGGCTCTTTAAGTCTCAGCTTAAAACGCACTTGTTTTCCCTGGCTTTTGAGGCCTGATAGCCTACATCCCTTGTCCTGTTCTGTGTCCTGTCCTTTTATTGTTCTGTGATTATGTGCACTTTATTCTGTTTTTTGTTTTAGTTTATTTTATATAATGTACAGCACTTTGGTGCAACGGTTGATTTTAAACGTGCTTTATAAATAAAGTTGACCTTGAGGGCTCTGGGCGGGGGTCTCACTCTCCCTCACCTCACCCCCCCCTCTCTCTCTCTCCCTCCCCCCAGGACCAGCTGATCCAAGGCTGTAGCGGTGTCTACTGCCCCCTGGAGGAGTTCAGGCAAGCCCTCTCTGCCTACTCCCTGACCTCTGACCTCTACCAGTCCCTCTGTAACCGCACCGAGAACCTGACCGAGCCCTGAGTCCTCACCACTGACCCCCCACGACCCTGACCTCTCACCTCCCGACGTCTGAGGGCCTGACATCGTGGGAGGGGCAGCCAGGCCCCCTCTCTCTCTCTCTCTCTCTCGCCCACCGGCCCCAATCATGTTTACATCCCGTTTCTTTCCACTGCATCCGCGCTCCAGTCATCCGGCCAATCACGTCTGCGCTCCGAGGCGTCCAGGGGCGTTCCCAGTACAGGCTCCGCCTCCAGGAGGCGTCTTAGTCAGGACGAGGTCTTCATATGCTAATCATGTAATTATAAGGTTCATGCTAATCATCTAATTATAAGGTTCATGCTAATCATCTAATTATGTCCCAGGTTACAAGCAGATGGTACTTAAACGCCATTAGTTTGAGTTGCAAGTTCTGCCCGAAAACAGATCGTCGCACAAAATGTACGCGCACCCCACAGGAAGTCGACGGCTCGGCACACGGACGAAGATGCACCGAGTTGACCGGTTAAGTCACGGAGAGTTGAGCGGTTAAGTCACCGAGCGCACGGCGGTCACTCTGCCCAACGCCACATTCCTGACCTGGAGACCCTTGCGTCCCCCACGCCTCCGGTCAGCTCTCCTCAAGGGAAAACCCAGCGGTCGTGTTCATAATCATGTATCGTGTGTGTGTGAGCGTGCGTGTGTGTGAGCGTGTGTGTGTGTGAGCGTGCGTGTGTGTGTGACCGTTTACGTTCTCCTTATCCTTTATTTAGAACCTGTTTATAGGGCAGTATTTTGTGTGTGTGTGTGAGCGCCTTCTTTGGGGAATCTTATTAAGGTGTGTGTGAACGCAGTGTGCGCGGACGTATTAACAACCACACACACACTCCACACACAGCGAGCTGGTTTTCTTGTAATCGTCCTCACCTCATCATGGGTCTTCGCTATGAAAATGATTTCTGACTTTGCAGTGGAGTGGTTCAGAGCACCGTAATAAAGAGAAATGGTCAACAACCCTGTGTGTGTGAGAGTGGACTGTGGTCAAATCTTAACGGTAGTGTTAACAACTGTGGTCATTTATGGTCAGTAGGAAGCTTATATTCCAGCAGAGTGGTGGTGCACCACAAAGGGGTGTAAACGAAATAGCCAATTAACCTATCAGGATACAGTCCTCTGTCCAACCTGCAATCTGACTCGGGCTGCGTTCCCAACCGCATACTACCCTACTATATAGTATGCCAAAACAGGATGTAGTATGTCCCAATACATAGTATGCCACATGCAGTATGGCAAAAATACCAGGATGTCCTACTACATCCGGTCGTATTTTGCAGTATGCAAGCCAGCAGGCTTTTCTGGCTATTCTGACCCACAATCCTGTGCGCAGCGGAAATGTGCGTCACATGTGCGAGTCGTGACAGCTGTAGACGAATGTCGCATTATGGACAGCGATTGATGTGGGCAAATTTCAAGACGCAATGTTATGACAAGGTAGTATGTCTCAATTGGATGCCTACTGCTTGCAAAGTACGTACTTTCTAAGGGCAGCTGTAGTAGGTACTGGTAGTAAGTAGGAGTATGCGATTCGGAACGCAGCCTCAGAGAATGACCCAAACAGAGGGAGAGACCGGCCTCCTGGTCTGGACTGGGTACGTACTGGTGACCTCACACACTACCTCCATCACATAACCGGCCCTTTTAGACCAGGGTGTTTCAGACCAGGGTGTTTTAGACCAGGGTGTTTCAGACCAGGGTGTGTTAGACCAGGGTGTTTTAGACCAGGGTGTTTTAGACCAGGGTGTTTTAGACCAGGGTGTTTCAGACCAGGGTGTTTTAGACCAGGGTGTTTTAGACCAGGGTGTTTCAGACCAGGGCGTTTCAGACCAGGGTGTGTCAGACCAGGGTGTGTCAGACCAGGGTGTGTCAGACCAGGGTGTTTCAGACCAGGGTGTTTTAGACCAGGGTGTTTCAGACCAGGGTGTTTTAGACCAGGGTGTTTCAGACCAGGGTGTTTCAGACCAGGGTGTTTTAGACCAGGGTGTTTCAGACCAGGGTGTTTTAGACCAGGGTGTTTCAGACCAGGGTGTTTCAGACCAGGGTGTTTTAGACCAGGGTGTTTCAGACCAGGGTGTTTCAGACCAGGGTGTTTTAGACCAGGGTGTTTCAGACCAGGGTGTTTTAGACCAGGGTGTTTCAGACCAGGGTGTTTCAGACCAGGGTGTTTCAGACCAGGGTGTTTTAGACCAGGGTGTTTTAGACCAGGGTGTTTCAGACCAGGGTGTTTTAGACCAGGGTGTTTTAGACCAGGGTGTTTTAGACCAGGGTGTTTTAGACCAGGGTGTTTTAGACCAGGGTGTTTCAGACCAGGGTGTTTCAGACCAGGGTGTTTCAGACCAGGGTGTTTCAGACCAGGGTGTTTCAGACCAGGGTGTTTCAGACCAGGGTGTTTCAGACCAGGGCGTTTTAGACCAGGGTGTTTTAGACCAGGGTGTTTAGACCAGGGTGTTTTAGACCAGGGTGTTTTAGACCAGGGTGTTTTAGACCAGGGTGTTTTAGACCAGGGCGTTTTAGACCAGGGTTTCCCAACCTGGGGTCCGGGACCCCCTTAGGGGGGCGCCAACGATCGCAGGGGAAGCGCCAGGAAGATGAATATCATTTACACGCCACACAGCAATTATAACAAAATACATGATTATGTCTGATAGGGTGAAAAGCCTACAACACTATAAATTCAACTCAGTCGTCGGAGCGCTTCATCGTACCCTAACTTACACCTGATGGAATTTGCCGCCCCCAAATCGTTGTGAACCTCGTGTGTCTCGACCTCCGTACGACGTAGACTGGACATTCACAACGACGGGGGGGGGGGGGGGGGGGGGGGGGCAAAATCCATCAGGTGTAAGTTAGGGGGGGCTCTAGGGAAGAAAGGTTGGGAACCACTGTTCTAGATGGACCACACACACACACAATAGACAAGGTATATATACCAAAACAATCTCTTTTATTTGTAGTCCATCCCCACAGGCCTGGCAGGCTATACTGACGCAGAGCTGATGAGAAACACATGACAAGCGTACACAACAAGAGAAGAAGAGGGGACAGGAAGTCCTCCGGATGGCGAGCAGGAAGTTGAGTGTTCACATTTCTAACTTTGTGGTCGTGGACGCCCACCTCGCCGCCACGGTCTCACCGGGCCGGACCACGCGCACCTCCCGACACCCGGCTGGTACACACACACCTCGACCAGCCCCGACCGGCTGACACACACACACGCGCACACACACACACACACACCAGTCCACCTGCGTTTTGTTGGGGGGTCATTATTGCTGTGGGAACCGTTATTACCCAGAGTCAACAAGAGAAATAAACAATAACAATAACAACTTAACAGGAACAGGAAGCGGTACACAGAGAGAGAGGGAGCACACATCTGAGCAGAACAGCACTATTCCCACCGGGGAGACCGGGAGCTCCACAGCACCGGCCCGTCCTGGACACGCCCCGCCCCGCCCCGGTGCTGAGAAGCTCTGGGGACCCCCGCCAAAGATCGTCCTTCTCAAACGTTAAAATGGAGAAAGAAGAGACTTTCTGCAGATGATCCATGTTTGTGCTTTTTTTAATAATACTATCATCTTTATGAGGTCATAGTTTGGTTTGTTATACACTGGAGTTACAAAGGAAATTAAAATAGACTAAAATTCGAGTAGCCCACCAACAGTAAACGATACAGTATTTTAGGGGCCGTCCCTCCGCCGATGAAAAGGTGGGTAAGAGATCTCGGAGGTCACTGATAGAATGCCTATACATACAGACGTACATAACACACACACACACGCCGTCTCTCACTCACACACACACACTCACACACAGGTATATACTGTACAGAAACGGTCAAAACGATGGAGCCAAGAGACAAGATGGAGTTCCACTGAAGTCTTCACAAAGCACATTTTTTTGTCTTTTTATTCCGTTCCGGTGTTCCGTTTTCATCGGGACAAATCAGATTTTTTTTTGTTTTTTTTTTACGATTTGAAAAAAGAAAAAAAAAAAAAAAAGGTTGACGTATAACTGTCCTCCTCAACGACGACGTGTTCGTATTGATTCCTCTTTGAAGAGCGAGAAGTCCTCTTATCCTCGTCAGATGATCACAAAAAAAATAGGAACAGTTTTTTTGTTGGGGGGGAGGAGAAAGGGGGGGGGGGGGGGGGGGTCTTTTTCAAAAATTGCTGCACGACAATCCCATACATTCTGAAGTTCCAGGAGTCCAAATGAAATGTTCCTGTGGTGAGTGAGCACTAACTGGGTTCCACTAACGGGTTCCACTAACGGGTTCCACCCCGCTGCTCCTCACTCCTCGTACGTAAAAGAGAAACATCCCGTCTTGACGTTTGTACTTCCTGTATTTTGAGTCCGTCTACCGTCCACCACGTCCACTCCACACAGACCACACCCCCCCCGGCCCCGCCCCTCCCCCCCCCCTCTCCCTCCGTGTGTACCGGCGGCGGACCAGAACATTCTAGATACAAGGTGGGGGCGGGGCTAGAACATTCCGGGGCCGGGGCTGAAGCCCAGGTCCATGTCCATGCCGCGCGGCCGCATCTGCCCGCCCATCATCATCGTCTGCTGGGGGGGGGCGCCCATGCCTTGCAGAGACATCATCATGTTGGGGGACCCCCCCGGGCCCGGGTGGGCCATCTGTCGGCCCTGCATCATGCCGCCGGGCCCCCCCGGGGAAAGCATCCGGTGCTGGGGGCCCATCATGCCCTGGCCCATGAACCCCGGGGGCCGCATGTTGTTGTGGCCTGGGTTCCCCATGGGCATGTCTTGGGGCCCCATGCCTCCGCCGGGCCCCCCGGGGCCCATGCCCCCCATCCCCTGCATGGGCAGCCCCATCCTGGGGGGGCCCTCGCCCATCATCCCTTGCATGGGGAAGCCGGAGGGGTGCGGGGGCTTGCCCCCCTGGCCGTCGCCCCCGCCCCCTCCCCGGGGGAAGTAGGAGAGCGTCTGACTGGGCTTCTCGGACGGGATGATCCTGGACAGGTCGAACTCGGGGATGCCCGACGCCCCCGGCCGCATCACCTCGTGGAGGTCGGCGTCGCTGAAGCCCCCCTGCATGCTGAACTCCGGCCCCCCGCCGGGGTTGTTGGGTTTGCACATCCCGCCGTCTCCGTGGGGCATGTTCACCATGCGCCCCCCGCCCATGGGGCCGCCCTCCCCCTGGAAGCCCCCCATGGGGTGGCCGGGGAAGCCCTGCGGGGGGCCGTTGTGGGGGGAGAAGGGCCCCTGCTGGGAGGGGGACTGGGTGAGCGGGTAGCCCTGCCCCCGGTGGGGGGGGTAGCCCATGCGGCCCTGGGCCATCATCTGCGGGTTGGCCATGCCGGGGTCCTGGGGGTTGGGGGGCATCATCATGCCGTGGGGCATCATGCCGGGGCCCATGTTGGGGGCGTTGGGGGAGGGCATCTGGGGGGGCATGCCGTGGGAGAGGGGCTGGGAGCCCATGGGGGCCATGCCCAGGGGGCTGAGGGCGGGCATGGGGCCGGAGGAGCCGGGGCCCATCTGACGAGGGCCTCCCTGGTGGTGGTTCATCAGCATGCCTGCAGGGGGCGACAGAGCGTCATGTCAAGCCACAGCCAGAACCAAACCCATGCAAACGAGAAGATATTTGACGAACGTGTCGAATGAAATGTGATCGAGGTGGGTTTGAAATGTGATCGAGGTGGGTTTCCACGACGATAGACGGACACGTTATCGATCCCAAAACCCCGGGATCGTCGATAACGGTCTAGTGTCGATGAAAAGTTAAGGTTGAGTTACGAGCGACCCTTTCACACCTAACGGTTCGCTAAATTTGGTCCGATTCAATTCGATTTCTCATCAGATCCGTTTAGCGTTTACACGGCCCTGTATTAACAATCCAGACTAAGTAAACAGATGACACGTGGCACGCCGTAGCTGGGACACGCTGCTCAGCTATTGGGCAGAAAAAGTCAAGAGGGAAAATCACTTTCTGTCATGAAATCACAGTGTGGCGGATATCAATGGAGCAACAGCAGCATACTGGGACTGCGATAATAGTTTTGATTATTATGATATTTATATGTTATATGTATGTTATCACAACGACGGCGTATTAGTGCTTCAGACCATTCAGAGACCAAACCTTCTTTTATTGAAATGTCCGTGATCAAAACGCAAGCATCATTACCCGTAATTCAATTCTCAGTCAGACTCAACTTTGCAGAAGTAGAACTTGTAAAATGGACGCCTTCGATATGTTTTGTCTGCCACAGAAGACGAGTGAGGTAGGCTATTTATTTAACATTGCGTGAATTCGCCACATTTGTCCTTCGTTCATTTTGCTGCTGCTTATTAATCGGGGCGGCTGTCCGTCTCTGACGAGCGTCGACATTCGCCTTCAACCCACAATGCACCTGTACTTTGGTTCGCTTCCTGTATTCAGTCGGATGACGTTCTCGCCTACAACTTTATATCAGCGTTTACGTTCCTCTAAATATTATGTAATTTCCCTCAGGGATCAATAAAAGTTCCCATCTATGTCTAAAGCAAGCGGTCAGCTAGGAGACATCTTTATGAGGTCTGTTTCATGCAGATAACATTCAGGATTCCTTTATTACAGCCAGTAGGCTCAGCTGTGCGTCATGTTGGGTCCTTCTGTCACAGGTCTAGTGACGAGCACCGGACGACACTCAAGTCCGTTCACCTGGTCAACCTAACGTAGCCCGTCATAAGATAAGATAGGATCAACGTTATTGCACCCGAGGGAGAGGGTTAAGGTTAGGGAGTGTTGCACCCGAGGGAGAGGGTGAAGGTTAGGGTTAGGGTGTATTGCACCCGAGGGAGAGGGTTAAGGTTAGGGTTAGGGAGTGTTGCACCCGAGGGAGAGGGTGAAGGTTAGGGTTAGGTGGTATTGCACCCGAGGGAGAGGGTTAAGGTTAGGGTGTATTGCACCCGAGGGAGAGGGTTAAGGTTAGGGTTAGGGTGTATTGCACCCGAGGGAGAGGGTTAAGGTTAGGGTTAGGGTATATTGCACCCGAGGGAGAGGGTTAAGGTTAGGGTTAGGGTGTATTGCACCCGAGGGAGAGGGTTAGGGTTAGGGTGTATTGCACCCGAGGGAGAGGGTTAAGGTTAGGGTTAGGGTGTATTGCACCCGAGGGAGAGGGTGAAGGTTAGGGTTAGGGTGTATTGCACCCGAGGGAGAGGGTTAAGGTTAGGGTATATTGCACCCGAGGGAGAGGGTTAAGGTTAGGGTGTATTGCACCCGAGGGAGAGGGTTAAGGTTAGGGTGTATTGCACCCGAGGGAGAGGGTTAAGGTTAGGGTTAGGGTGTATTGCACCCGAGGGAGAGGGTTAAGGTTAGGGTTAGGGTGTATTGCACCCGAGGGAGAGGGTTAAGGTTAGGGTTAGGGTGTATTGCACCCGAGGGAGAGGGTTAAGGTTAGGGTTAGGGTATATTGCACCCGAGGGAGAGGGTTAAGGTTAGGGTGTATTGCACCCGAGGGAGAGGGTTAAGGTTAGGGTGTATTGCACCCGAGGGAGAGGGTTAAGGTTAGGGTTAGGGAGTTTGCACCCGAGGGAGAGGGTTAAGGTTAGGGTGTATTGCACCCGAGGGAGAGGGTTAAGGTTAGGGTGTATTGCACCCGAGGGAGAGGGTTAAGGTTAGGGTGTATTGCACCCGAGGGAGAGGGTTAAGGTTAGGGTGTATTGCACCCGAGGGAGAGGGTTAAGGTTAGGGTTAGGGTGTATTGCACCCGAGGGAGAGGGTTAAGGTTAGGGTTAGGGTGTATTGCACCTGAGGGAGAGGGTTAAGGTTAAGGTTAGGGAGTGTGTCCACTTTGGTCACATCTGTCAACATCTGCTTCTTTCTCTTGACCGGTCAAAAACAGGATTATATCTCCAGAGACGAGAGACGGAAGCGACTTTAGTAACAAGAAGAGTTCCTGCTTAAAGGAAGTAAACACACTACATGTGGGTATTGGGACTGGGCCATTCCATCAATTACACTTTTTGAACGATATGAAAAATGCCAATATCGCAAAATGGAGATTGGAGCTTATTTTCCGTCAGTCAAACGCCAGCAGCTTTGTGTCGCTACAACAGAGACGTAGGCTGGCACCGTTTCCTTGGAGACGCCTGCACGTCCGAGTTTTGCCGGTCAACAACAAGCTTGGGTAACGGCAGCTCCCGCCGCTGAAGACGGAAAGATAATCCCAAAGAGGTTAGAGGGATGAGAATATGGTATTTAGGCAGATTAAAAGCAGAGAAAAAGTGTGTCATTTTTCATTTGAAACTTTTAAGAGGATTTACTCCCGGCACCACAACATTGTGGGAGTGTGCATGTTGGTATTCTCACTTCAAGATGGTATTTAGTACCACAGCGCAGCTAATCAGCTAGCTATGCTAACGTTAGCCAACTAGCTGGTGATGGCTAGTATTCCCATCCATTCACGTTCCATGACAATCCATTAAAACTCAATAGGGAAATGCGTGCTAACGTGCTTTTGCACTTTCGTGAGCATACTTTAACTGAGCTGAGTTCTGTGTCCTAGCAGGAGGACATGATGACCACAGGACAGGAAGTTAATCTGAAGGTTACTTTTTTCTTTCTTCTATAACATCTGAGATTCCATGCCTCTTTTTGAGAAGAACAATTAGACTATTTCATTCTGTTTTAGACTTTAGTCTCTCAACCTTTGTCCAGTGTATTTTCTGATTTATTCATTGTGTTGAAAGCAGTTCTAATGTTTGAGCCATTTTCATTAGCCTACCCTGTAGTCGGACATCTACAGAAATCGGTGCCTTGAATTTAGACAAACTTGAACGCCACTATATTTCTCCACTGGTTCTTCTCTCTTGACTAAAAGGTGAGTCTGATGAAGAAAACTATTTTTGAATCATGTTTCGTCTTGAGTTCATTAAGAATATTGTGAATCGTCCATAATGAGAAAAACGAGATACAATGTTGTGGCCATATCGCTGATAATATAACATTATATATGTGCAAGTGTGTGTGTGTGTGTGTGTGTGTACCGTTGTTGTTCATGGGCGGCAGGTTGGGGGAGCGTGCCGGGGGCGAGTCGTCGTCAGAGCTCGCCACGGTCTTGATGGCGTCGTGGTACAAGGGGGTGGAGCTGGGCATGGCGAACTTGGACATGCGTGACATCATGATGGAGAGGGGGTTCTGGGACAGCGTGGGCTCGGGGGGGATGTTGTAGGGGCCGCCGGACGGCACGCCGCCGGGGAGGGACATGGGACCGGGCGGGGCCCCCGATGACGGAGGGGGCGGGGGGCCGTTTCCACCTGGGGGGGGCAAGAGGGAGGGAGAGAGAGAGAGAGAGAGAGGGAGAGAGAGAGGGAGTGAAAGAGAGAGAGAGAGAGAGAGAGAGAGAGAAGGAGAGAGAGAGAGAGAGAGAGAGAGAGAAGGAGAGGGAGAGAGAGAGAGAGAGAGAGAGAGAGAGAGACAGAGAGAGAGAGAGAGAGAGAGAGAGAGAGGGAGAGAGAGACAGAGAGAGAGAGAGAGGGAGAGAGAGACAGAGAGAGAGAGAGGGAGAGAGGGAGAGAAAGAGAGAGGGAGAGAGAGAGAGAAGGAGAGAGAGAGAAAGAGAGAGGGAGGGAGAGAGAGAGAGAGAGAGGGAGAGAGAGAGAGAAAGAGAGAGAGAGAAAGGTGAGGCAACGAGAACAACTTTTGCACTTTGCCTTCAGCAATGGACGATGCTCTTAGTGACTTGTTTAGAAAGGAGATGCTTGTGAGTTCCGGTGAGCAGTAGTACGCTGACTACCTACAATAAATACAATTATAAATCACTTTGGATAAAAGCGTCTGCTAAATTACTAATGTAATGTAAAGTGCTTTGAGAAATAACCATATGCAGGTTATATATACCACCACCAGGAGGTGCCAACGAGCTGCAATGTAATAATCTTCCTTTTTAGGGAAAAAGGGTTTTCATAGCAGCCTACATGGGTAGTAACTAAGCTGACCATTATCACAACAACAGTGATGTCATTTTAACCCAATCACACACCTCCGTCTCCACGGAGGAGGCCAGCGGCGGAGACAGACTTAAAGAGATGAATCCCTTTTTGAAATCAAATTTGATTTGATTATTCTTTTTTTTTGTATACAAATGAGGATGTGGCACTTCTCGGTAGCGAGGAGAACGGCCGAGCTAGGAAGAGAGAGAGAGAGAGAGAGAGAGAGAGTATTGCTCTACAAATGTTCTTAGCCGTTAGACAAACATACTCCTGGAGCTTGCTTGATCGGCTTATTGAGAGGGGTCAGGGAAGAATCTTGACAGCTCACTTATCTGGCCCCTGGGTGATTACTGTTTTTTTGCTTCCCTCTGGAATATGTAGAGAGTGGGTCGTATGCCCACCTCCCTTGTTCTCTGTAAAGCGCATTGTGTTGCCTCTGGGTATGAAATGCGCTATACAAATAAAGCTTTGATTGATTGATTGATTGATTGATAAGAAGGAATGAGATGTTGAGAATGTTGAGGATTTAAAAAGAGAGAGAGAGAGAGAGAGGAGATGAAATGTGCTGGTGAGCAGATGGAGAGATGGAGGAGGAGGCTTTACTGTACCTTGCTCCATGTTGCCCATCATGTTGGGGGAGGTCATGCTGGGGGGGGGTTTCCCGGGCTGGGGGGGCACTCCGGGACTCTGCATGGGGGGCTTGGGGGAGGAGGCCCACCCCGGGGAGGGGTTGGGGAGGGAGGGCGACCTCATGTGGACCGGGGAGGCCCCCGCTGACCCCATCATGGAGTGGGGGGACTTCATGGGGCCGGAGTTGGCCGGAGCGGGGGGGTTGTTGGGCCCCGGGGGGCCGGAGAGCATGCCGGCGAGCTGGGAGGGCGTCTGGGGGGACTTGAGGTTCCCGGAGGGGGAGCCCATCATGGGGGACTGGACCTGCCTCAGAGGGGGGGACTTCAGGGGGTTGACGCTGGGCGAGTTGCCCCCGGCCGCCTGGACGTTGAGGTCGGCGGGCTTGCGGCCCCTCTGGCCCTGCGGGGGCCCCGAGGCCGGGGGCAGGTGGTTGAGCCGGCCGTTACCCCCGCTGGGGGCGGAGCGGTGCTCGGGGCCGAAGGCCTGCTCCCCGTGCGGACCCCTCATACCTCCGCCGGGACCCCCGGGGAAGGGCCGGCCGGGCCCCAGGGGGAAGTCTCCCGGCTGGGCCTGCTCGGGGAAGTGGGGCCCCTGCATGGGCCGGCCCTGGGGGCCCATGTTCTCCATGGGGGGCCCTCCTCCTGCCCTCATCCTCATCATCTCGTCGGGGCTCATGTTCATGGGGGGCTCGCCGCGGAGCTTGGAAGGGTGCATGTGGGGCCCGGGGCCCATGCCGAACTCGGGGCCCATGTCTCTGCCGCCCATGGCCCCCAGCCGAGAGGAGGGGCTCATGGGGCCGTCGCCGGGCATCCTGGGAAACATGCCCATCCCGTTGCCGGGCTCCATGCCGCCTCTTTGGTGTCCCATCATCCTCTGCATGTCCATCATCATCCCGGGAGGAAGTCCCTTCTCCGCCGCCATGCCCTGGTGGAACATGGCTTCCTGGACGGCCTGGGGGTTGGGGAAGCGCTCGCCGCGGCCCCCGGGGCCCCCGAACATCACCCCCGGCCCCCCCGGGAAGCCCCTGGCGTCGCCCATCCTGGGGGGCATGTCGTCGGGCCAGCCCATGCCCGGCCTGGGGGGCCCCTCCATCTCGGGGTTCATCATGCCCTGGGGGAAGCCCGGCATCCTCTGCATGTGGGGGGGCATGCCGCGGGGCCCCGGGCCCATGGCCATGCGCTCCTGGTAGTGGTCCGGGGGCCCCCCGCCGGGGCCCACCCACATCTCCCCGGGGCCCATCTGGTAGGGCGGCGGCGGCCCCCGCATCATGGCGCGCGGCCCGTGGGGGTGCATCATCATGTCGGGGGGCAGCGGCCGGTGCTGCATCTCCTGCTTCCTCTTCTTCTCCTCGTAGAACTCCTGCTGGAGCTTCAGCCACGCCACCTGGGCCTGGAGAGGGAAACCAGAGAGAAGATGCACGTGAATACACACACAACGCTACGTACACACAACGCTACACACACACAACACTACACACACACACACAACGCTACACACAACGCTACACACACACACACACACAACGCTACACACACACACACAACGCTACACACAACGCTACACACACACACACAACGCTATACACACACACAACGCTACACACACAACGCTACACACAACGCTACACACACACACAACGCTATACACACACAACGCTACACACACAACGCTACACACACACACAACGCTATACACACAACGCTACACACACAACGCTACACACACACACAACGCTACACACACACACAACGCTACACACACACAACGCTACACACACACAACGCTACACACACAACGCTACACACACACACACACAACGCTACACACACACACAGCGCTACCTACACACACACAACGCTACGTACACACACAACGCTACCTACACACACACAACGCTACACACACACACACACAACGCTACGTACACACACACAACGCTACCTACACACACACACACACAACGCTACCTACACACACACAACGCTACATACACACAACGCTACGTACACACACAACGCTACGTACACACACAACGCTACGTACACACACACAACACTACGTACACACACAACACTACGTACACACTACATACATACACATCAAACACTACATACACACCAACAGTACATAAACACACAAAACACTACATACGTACACACAAAACACTACATAAATACATAGAAAACGCATACATGAATACACACAAAACATGTATACAAACCAACGACACACAAATACATACAAAACACACATGAAGACATACAAAATACATACAGGTACATACAAAACACATACATGTGCCGGTGAGGTAGTAGAGACCCCCCCCCCGTGCTAACAATAAATGAGCCGTCCCACGACCCCCGTAAGGAGACTAAGGTTAAGAGTGTCCACCAGCAGGCCGTGTGTAGCTGGACAGCACTGGAGCTGGACTTCACAACTGGCTAGGCTACCGATGTCTCACACCTAACGCTGGACAGCAACGAGTGTCGTGTGTTTGCAGGCTGCAGATTAACTAGCCAAGTTAAGATAGCTAGCCAATGTTAGCTCGTGCTAACGTTCACCGTCTCTCTCGCAGTTTGGCCCCAAAAAACTTTTCTCATGGTCAGAACAGGTTTTTACAGCCTAAAAGGTTGAACTGCACAAAAAGCCTAGAGCTCATGGTGCAACAGTGCTAAAAAGCACATCTCTCGTCTCTATAGCGCCCTAGAGCTCGTTACCCATGCTGTAAACAACGAGAAAATACTGCCCCCTGGTGGACACACACCCTAGCTAAGGGACACTGTAATGAGTGCATAAAGTCACCTGTTCTGGGGTCATCTGGTCGCTGTCCACGCAGCCGCCCGGGCCCATGTGGGGCCCCATCTCGTCCTGGGGGAAGGGGGGCATGTCTCGTGGGCCGTGAGGGGGGCCGAAGGGAGGCCCCCCCTGGGGCCGGGGCCCGCCGCCCCCTCCCGGCGGCCCCAGGCTCTGGGACTGGGCCATCATGGCCTGCAGGGGGCCCTGCTCCGGCCGGCGCTGCCCGCCCTCGGGCATGCCCTCGTGGGGCCCGCCGCCGTGGGGGTTCTGCTGCTGCTGCCCCCCCTGGGGGGGTCCGGGGAGCGGCGCGTCGCGGTCGTCGGGGAAGAGCATGCGCTGGATGTCGCGGAGCGTCTGCAGGGAGCGCTGGCGGTGCTCGAGCTGCTCCTGGGACAGCCCCTCCGTGTTGGCCTCCATGTTGAGCAGCTCCTGGGCCAGCTGCTGCTGCTGCTGCTGCTGGGGGGTGAGGACACCGGGCCCCTGGGGGCCCCCCAACACCTGGCCGGGACCGGGGTGGCCCTCCCCTCCTCCTCCTCCTCCTCCTCCTCCTCCTCCCTGGGGTACGTTGAGGCCCTGCTCGGCCTGGCTGACCGGAGGCTGCTGCTGCTGCTGCTCGCCCGGGGCCGAGGCGTTGCCGCCGGGGCTGCTCCCGGGGAGGCTCTTAGGGTCCATGCCCGCCGAGGAGGGCCCGTCCTGGGGCAGGCCGCCGGGGGCGCCCCCCTGGCCGGGAGGCTGGGCCGGAGGGGCGTCGGACAGGCCGGGTAAGGAGGGTTTGGACCCGGGCTGGTGGTTCTGGTCCTGGGGGTGAGATGAGGACTGCTGGGGGGGCTTGGAGTCGTTGCGCAGGGGTCCTCCCGTCTGGTTGTTCTGGAACAGAGAGGAGGGGGATGAGGGGGATGAGGAGGGATGAGTAATAGATTCCTCGGCCGTCCGCCAGGAAGGCCAACGGTAGTAGAATGTATCCTTTAATGAACTCTTTCAGTGTGAGTGTGTATACTGTGTAGGCTGAAATAAGGTGTGTGTGTGTGTGTGTGTGTGTGTGTGTGTGTGTGTGTGTGTGTTCTTACCAGGAGGAGGTGGGCCTTGTCCTTGCTGTTGGAGATGTTCTTCATGTGGAAGGTGATAATGTTTTCTGTGTGGCCAGTTAGAACTGCGTCAGCCGCCCTGAAGACCACAACAACGCCGCGTCACATATCAGTCATCAGCCAGCTTCTGTGTGTGTGTGTGTGTGTGTGTGTGTGTGTGTGTGTGTGTGTGTGTGTGTGCGCGTGTGTGTGTGAGCGAGACAGAGACAGTAAGCAGACTGAGTGAGTGTTAGACTAGCGAGTATGAAGGAAATGCCAAGGTCGACAGACTAAACAAACAATTTTACACACACACACGCACACGCACACACACACACCACCCACTTTTCATCCACAGCTTTGATCTCCAATTCCCAGCAGAGGAGTGTTGATCTGAGCTAACTGCAAGCGCACAATCACACACACACTTGCACTACACATACTGACACACACTCACACACACACACACCGTCACTGACACACATCCACTTTTACACACACACACAAACACACACACACATATTACATCAACACGTAAACACAGACACGAGCCGCCACCCACAGCATGCTGGGTAACGTGAGGGGTGGAGAGAAGGGGGCGGGGCCTAAGGACTACAAACAACAACATTGACGATGACAAACAACAACAAACCAACATGAAAGCCAGGGCGCGGGGGGGTCCTGGAGAAGCTCCCCAGGCTGCTGACGTCAGAGCCAGTAACTCCGTGGCGTTCCCTCTGGGACGGAGGTGCGTGCGCTTGTTGTGTATGTCGGCGTGGCGCGTGTGTCAGATGTAGAGAATGTGCATGACTGTGAAATACTGGTTCGTTCGGTCTATATGAATAGTGTGACTTGTCTAGTGTGACAAAGCGGTACTGAGGTCATACGGCGACAAGCACGAACACACACACACACACATGCATAATCCCCACGAACACACACACACACGCACACGCACAATCCCCACAAACAAACATTGATCTCTCTTGACTTCAAACACACTCTCTCTCTCTCCATCTCTCTCTCGCTCCACCTCCTTACTTGTTGGCCATCTCTGTGGTGAAGACGTATACGACTTTAGACACGCCCTTCTGGCCGCCGGCCGAGTCCGAGGGGGCACCCGCGCCTCCCAGTGCATTGTGGGAGGGGGTGGAGGAGCGGCTGAGCCCGGCGTTAGAGGCATTGTGGGACATGGAGTCCTGGGGCTTCACATCGCTGGAGTTACAGTCTGGGTGGGGGTGTAAGGGGGGTGGGAGTGGGAGAGGTCCACAATAGGCTGGTCAGGAGAGGAGCATGGGTAATGTAGTCCATGTCATGAAATAAACCGTTAACAGATGCAACATTCACTTCTACTACACCAACGCAGACACACACTACTGCTACGAGTAATGCTGCTACTGCTGCTATGGCCTGCTACTAGGCCTACTGCTAATAGTACTACTACTACTACTACTACCCTACTGCTAATAGTACTACTACTACTACTACTACCCTACTGCTAACAGTACTACTACTACTACTACCCTACTGCTAATAGTACTACTACTACCCTACTGCTAATAGTACTACTACTACCCTACTGCTAATAGTACTACTACTACTACTACAACCACTACCCTACTACAAATAGTACTACTACTACTACCACCACCACTACTACCCTACTACCAATAGTACTGCTACTACCACTACCCTACTACTAATAGTACTGCTACTACCACTACCCTACTACTTATAGTACTGCTACTACCACCACTAATCTACTAATAGTAATACTACAACCACTACCCTACTACTAATAGTACTGCTACTACCACCACTACTCTACTAATAGTAATACTACAACCACTACCCTACTACTAATAGTACTGCTCCTACCACTATCCTACTACTAATAGTACTGCTACTACCACTACTCTACTACTAATAGTACTACCACTACCCTACTACTAATAGTACTACTATTACTACTACTCTATTACTAATAGTACTACTACTACTCTATTACTAATAGTACTCCCACCACCCTCCTACCACCCTGCCAGGCAGACTTACTGAAGAAGCCTTTGTCGTCCTCGTCACTCTCCCCTCCTGAGCACCAGTCTGCTCCGCTGTAGGGCTGCCTTCTCTCTGCCACACACATCCGCTTCACCCTGCTGCTGTCTGGAACACACACGCACACGCGCACGCACACAGACACACACACACACACAGTGTATTTACATAATGTGATTTAAGAACTCGGGTGACCAACTAAAGGAAAATCCAGAATAAATGAGTGGAGAAACATAGTGAATGCAGATGTGTCCATACAGGTGTGCTGCATTATACAATCAAGCAGTTAACATCCAATCACCATGCTTGGTAGAAAAATGCTAAGCAGGCCGAGTTGACCTTGATTTTGGATCATGATGGTAAGAGGAAAAGATCTAGGTGACTTTGAAAGAGGGTTCGTTACTGGCGGCAGGAGGTTCGGTCACATAAAGACTGCTCCACTGGCTAGTGTTTCATCTGCACTTACATCTATTGGGAAAGACACCAGTTAAGTAGGAAATTGCGGTCGAAAGTGCACGTCGGATGACCGCGACGCTCGTGCGCGAGTGAGATGTGTGGGTAAAAACAGAAGAGACACTCTTCCTCGTGTGACTGAGAATGCCGACGCAGGACGTGATCAGGTTGCTCAGCAAGAACGGTCCGCCGACGACCGCGGAGAGAGGGATGTTATGGTACGGCTGCGGCGCGTAAAACCCTCGTTGCAAAGACGAATGCGCACTTGAGAGTTGGGTGGTTTAAAACCCGCAGGCGCTGGCCTACAGAGATGTGGGAGAAAGTGTTGTTATCCTTCACCATATTCTGGACAGGTGCGCGAGTGCAGGTATGGCATATACCAACAGAACGGCACAGGCCTGGATGCTGGACCCCTACAGTGGGGGGGGGGGTCCGAAGGCTCTGTTATGCTATGAGGGGGGGGTTCCTGGCATGGTTTGGGTCTTTGTCCCTTTAGAGGGAAGGGTCACGGCTAATTAACACCCAAGTTACTCTGAGTGATCACCTTTACCCTACGATGAAACACTGCTATCCTGTTGGGGAGAAGTCTCTTCCAGACCGATGACCCCCATCCACAGGATACGAGGGAGGTCTTAAAATGAGTATTGATGAGTATTGAAATGCTATCATATGCTATGGCCTTCGCGGTCGGTCACCAGATCTCAACCCAATTGAACGCCTGTGGATTTCGGACTACTATGCTAGACAGTGCTCTCCACCACCATAACCAAAACACCAAATGAGGGAATGTGTTTTGGTAGAATGGTGTGCCATCCCTCCAGTAGAGTTCCAGTAGAGTAGAGACTCCAGTAGAGTTCCAGTAGAGACTTGTAGACTGGTCGTTCTGGTGGCTCAAACTGGCCCAACACCTTACTAAGACACTTAATGTTGGTTTTCCTTTAATTTGTCACCCATGTGTATGTATCTGGTTAGCTCTCCTCTTCAACACAGTACAATCGTTCCATTTGGTGCTCTGAACCACTCAGATCTCCATGCAGGGCTGTTAGGGGTGTGTAGGGGTTGGTTTAGGACTGTTAGGGGTTGGTTTAGGACTGTTAGGGTTGTGGTTACTGGTTTAGGACTGTTAGGGTTGTGTGGTTAGGGTTGTGGTTACTGGTTTAGGACTGTTAGGGTTGTGTAGGGGTTGGTTTAGGGCTGTTAGGGGTTGGTTTAGGGCTGTTAGGGTTGTGTAGGGGTTGGTTTAGGACTGTTAGGGTTGTGTAGGGGTTGGTTTAGGGTTGTGTAGGGGTTGGTTTAGGGCTGTTAGGGTTGTGTAGTGGTTGGTTTAGGACTGTTAGGGTTGTGTAGTGGTTGGGTTGTGTAGGGGTTGGTTTAGGGCTGTTAGGGTTGTGTAGGGGTTGGTTTAGGACTGTTAGGGTTGTGTAGTGGTTGGGTTGTGTAGGGGTTGGTTTAGGGCTGTTAGGGTTGTGTAGGGGTTGGTTTAGGACTGTTAGGGTTGTGTAGGGGTTGGTTTAGGGCTGTTAGGGTTGTGTAGGGGTTGGTTTAGGGCTGTTAGGGTTGTGTAGGGGTTGGTTTAGGGCTGTGAGGGTTGTGTAGGGGTTGGGTTGTGTAGGGGTTGGTTTAGGGCTGTTTGGGGTGTGTAGGGGTTGGGTTGTGTAGGGGTTGGTTTAGGGCTGTTAGGGTTGTGTAGGGGTTGGTTTAGGACTGTTAGGGTTGTGTAGGGGTTGGTTTAGGGCTGTTAGGGTTGTGTAGGGTTTGGTTTAGGGCTGTTAGGGTTGTGTAGGGGTTGGTTTAGGGCTGTTAGGGGTGTGTAGGGGTTGGTTTAGGGCTGTTAGGGTTGTGTAGGGGTTGGTTTAGGGCTGTTAGGGTTGTGTAGGGGTTGGGTTGTGTAGGGGTTGGTTTAGGGCTGTTAGGGTTGTGTAGTGGTTGGTTTAGGGTTGGTTGGGTTGTGTAGGGGTTGGTTTAGGGGTGTGTAGGGGTTGGTTTAGGGCTGTTAGGGTTGTTAATTGGTTTAGGACTGTAGTGGTTTTGTAGTGACTGGTTTAGGTCTGTTACGGGCTGCTCACACGCTTCCGTTTGATGCATGTCCATATGGGGGAAGGCGTGTCTGCTGCATGCAACAACAACCAATCACACTGTCCGAAACTGCGCTCGCAACAGCCAGTAGAGTCTCCGAACCTGCTAGCGCGCACTATTTTGAAAACCCACCCGGCTTTTCGTTTAGGGCTTTCATGGATGCTAATCTGGTCGAACATGTGGCGATCGTCTATGCATTGTGGTTGGTTTAGGACTGTTAGGGTTGTGTAGTGATTGGTTTAGGACTGTTAGGGTTGTGAAGTGATTGGTTTAGAACTGTCAGGGTTGTGTAGTGATTGGTTTAGGACTGTTAGGGTTGTGTAGTGATTGGTTTAGGACTGTTAGGGTTGTGAAGTGATTGGTTTAGAACTGTCAGGGTTGTGTAGTGATTGGTTTAGGACTGTTAGGGTTGTGAAGTGATTGGTTTAGGACTGTCAGGGTTGTGTAGTGATTGGTTTAGGACTGTCAGGGTTGTGTAGTGATTGGTTTAGGACTGTTAGGGTTGTGTAGTGATTGGTTTAGGACTGTCAGGGTTGTGTAGTGATTGGTTTAGGACTGTTAGGGTTGTGTAGTGATTGGTTTAGGACTGTCAGGGTTGTGTAGTGATTGGTTTAGGACTGTTAGGGTTGTGAAGTGATTGGTTTAGGACTGTTAGGGTTGTGTAGTGATTGGTTTAGGACTGTTAGGGTTGTGTAGTGATTGGTTTATGACTGTTAAGGTTGTTTAGTGGTTGGTTTAGGACTGTTAAGGTTGTTTAGTGGTTGGTTTAGGACTGTTAGGGTTGTGTAGTGATTGGTTTAGGACTGTTAGGGGTGTGTAGGGGTTGGTTTAGGGCTGTTAGGGTTGTGTAGGGGTTGGTTTAGGGCTGTTAGGGTTGTGTAGGGGTTGGTTTAGGGCTGTTAGGGTTGTGTGGTTAGGGTTGGGGTTACTGGTTTAGGACTGTTAGGGTTGTGGTTACTGGTTTAGGACTGTTAGGGTTGTGTGGTTAGGGTTGGGGTTACTGGTTTAGGACTGTTAGGGTTGTGTGGTTAGGGTTGTGGTTACTGGTTTAGGACTGTCAGGGTTGTGGTTACTGGTTTAGGATGTTAGGGTTGGGGTTACTGGTTTAGGACGTTAGGGTTGTGTGGTTAGGGTTGTGGTTACTGGTTTAGGACTGTTAGGGTTGTGGTTACTGGTTTAGGACTGTTAGGGTTGTGTGGTTAGGGTTGTGGTTACTGGTTTAGGACGTTAGGGTTGTGTGGTTAGGGTTGGGGTTACTGGTTTAGGACTGTTAGGGTTGTGGTTACTGGTTTAGGACGTTAGGGTTGTGTGGTTAGGGTTGTGGTTACTGGTTTAGGACTGTTAGGGTTGTGTGGTTAGGGTTGGGGTTACTGGTTTAGGACGGAGCCGGCTGCTGTCTCACCTTTGTCGTCGGCGGCAGGGGCGCCGGTCTCCGGCTGCTCGTACGACTCCACCGACGTGCTCCTCTCCCTCTTCACCTTGACCTTCGACCCCTGGCCCGACGCCAGGCCCTGGCCGTTCTTCAGCGTCAGGCCGCCCGCCACGCCCCCCGAGCCCTTGGCACCCAGGGTTTTGGGGTCGCAGGGAGAGGCCTGGGATTGGCCGCCGGCGCTCCCCGGCTTTCCCTGATTGGGCAGTTTGGAGTCCAGCTGGGACGGGGACATGACGGGCGGCGAGCGCACCATGACGTCTGTCTTGGGCTTGGGACTGGAGGAGGGGGCGGAGACACAGCACAGACCGGGCGTGAAAACCAGACTGAGCTCATTCACACCAGCTGCAGGATTAGCTGCATGCTTAAAATCCACTGTGTGTGTGTGTGTGTGTATGTGTGTGTGTGTGTGTGTGTACTGCTTTCCAGTAGCAGGCTACACACTGTGTCCACTAGTGTACTCATGCTTCTCCTAACGACATGCAAGCAAGGACACAGGAGGCCGAAGCCTGGGGCTAGGAGTTTGAACGTGGCTGGCCAACGGACTCCCGACTCGGCCCAGAGTCAGATGGCCGGCTACTCATGGACCAGGATGACTTCCTGGGTCAGCGAGCCTCCTTCCTCCCTCCTGACCTCCCACCAAACCCCACGCACTCCCCCAGTCTACAGCCCGGAGCGGAGGAAGAGACACACAGCCAAACAGCAGAAACGCTGCCAAGGGAGTGACTCCATCACACACTCCCTCTCTCTCCCGCACTATTTATCATGCACATAGACACACACACACGCGCACACACACACACACGCACGCACGCACGCACACACACATCCCACTTTCACCACCAGTGTGTTCTTGGTGAGTGAGTGAGTGAGTGTGTAACACTGGGCCTACTGTATCACACACTCCTGCTGTGGGAATTCCCCCAGTCTCCTGAGAATCACACACACACACACACACACAGGAGAGGACAGCAGAAGCGCAGAGTGGAGAAGAGAGGAGAGGAGAGAGGAGGAAGAGAGGAGGGGAGAAGAGAGGAGAAGAGGAGGAGAAGAGAGGAGAACAGAGGAGGGGAGGAGAAGAGAGAGGAGGGTAGAGGAGAGTAGGGGAGAAGAGGAGAGGAGGGGAGGAGAAGAGAGAGGAGGGTAGAGGAGAGTAGGGGAGAAGAGGAGAGGAGAGAGGGAGAAGAGAGGGGAGGAGAAGAGAAGAGAGGAGAGAGGAGGAAGAGAGGAGGGGAGAAGAGAGGAGAACAGAGGAGGGGAGGAGAAGAGAGGAGGGGAGAGGAGAGGAGGGGAGAAGAGAGGAGAACAGAGGAGGGGAGGAGAAGAGAGAGGAGGGTAGAGGAGAGGAGGGGAGAAGAGGAGAGGAGGGGAGGAGAAGAGAGAGGAGGGTAGAGGAGAGTAGGGGAGAAGAGGAGAGGAGGGGAGGAGAGGAGAGAGGAGGGTAGAGGAGAAGAGGAGAGGAGGGGAGGAGAGGAGAGAGGATGGTAGAGGAGAGTAGGGGAGAAGAGAGGAGAACAGAGGAGGGGAGGAGAAGAGAGAGGAGGGTAGAGGAGAGGAGGGGAGAAGAGGAGAGGAGGGGAGGAGAAGAGAGAGGAGGGTAGAGGAGAGTAGGGGAGAAGAGGAGAGGAGGGGAGGAGAGGAGAGAGGAGGGTAGAGGAGAAGAGGAGAGGAGGGGAGGAGAGGAGAGAGGATGGTAGAGGAGAGTAGGGGAGAAGAGGAGAGAGGGAGAAGAGAGGGGAGGAGAAGAGAAGAGAGGAGAAGAGAAGAGAGGAGAAGAGGGGAGAGAGAAGAGAAGAACAGTGGAGAACACAGGAAGAGAGAACAGAGGAGAGGAGAAGAGAGGAGAACTCAGGAGAGGAGAGGAGAACTCAGGAGAGGAGATGAGAACTCAGGAGAAGAGAGGAGAACTCAGGAGAGGAGAGGAGAACTCAGGAGAAGAGAGGAGAACTCAGGAGAGGAGAGGAGAACTCAGGAGAGGAGATGAGAACTCAGGAGAAGAGAGGAGAACTCAGGAGAGGAGAGGACGACTCAGGAGAAGAGAGGAGAACTCAGGAGAGGAGAGGAGAACTCAGGAGAAGAGAGGAGAACTCAGGAGAGGAGAGGAGAACTCAGGAGAGGAGAGGAGATCTCAGGAGAAGAGAGGAGATCTCAGGAGAGGAGAACAGAACTCAGGACAGGAGATTTCCAATTGGCCATGAGAAAAGAGTAGATGGGGAGAACAGGACACTTCCAATTGGCAGAGAATATCCCATACCAGCCACACCCTACACACACACACACACCCTACACACACACCACACACACACCCTACACACACACACACACACACACAAATTATTAACTCACACACCACATTACATTACACACACACCCTACTGAAAGACACACAGGGTTCATGTACAAAACAACATACACACACGCACACCCACACAATAAACCCACAGCCGCACGCAAACACACACACTCCTCCTCAAAGTTACACAGGGCACAAACAGCCAGAGACGCTAGCCAGCATGTCCACACAGGGCTCTGGAAGCAGAGGCACGCACATACACACACACACACACACACACACACACACACACGACACACACACACACACGCACACACACACACACACACACTCCCCCTCTCTGGTCTGGTCTGGGCAGAGCTGGTAGGTTTGGCAGTCACAGTTCAGACACTCCACTTCTAGAGGCTCCAGAAACATGAGTCAGCAGAGAGAACATCCAACACACACCGTGTACTCCCTGACCCCACGACACACACACACACACACACACACACACACACACACACACACACACACATATACATACACACACACGCATACACACATACATACACAATGCATGCACGCGCATACACACACACACACACACACACACACACACACACATATACATACACACACACGCATACATACACAATGCATGCACGCACATACACACACACACAGCAACCAGCCACAACACACACACACAAACTACCAGCTACAACACACACACGTGCATACTAGCAGCTACAACACACACACACACACAAACTACCAGCTACAACACACACACGTGCATACTACCAGCTACAACACACACAGACACACACACACACACAAACTACCAGCTACAACACACACACACACACACACACACACACACACACACACAAACTAACAGCTACAGCGCACACACACATGATCAGGCATCAGGACAAAAGACCAGCTGTAACACACATCAGCGCCCCTGGACAAACTGTAGTTACTGAATCCAGATCAGCTCTTAATGACACATAGTGGCCCATATCAGCTAGCCTGGTCTAGTAGCTCATCCTAGATCAGTTCTAAATATAGCCGGGTGTAGGTCTGGTTACTAAGCCCACACCAGTGTCCTCGGTAACCGAACCTGGCTTTAATCAGTACACACATCTACACACACACAGATACTCATCTACACACATACATCTACACACACACACACACACACATACCTACACACAAAGACACTCATCTACAGACAGAGCCGAGGACAGACTAACAAGAATAGCCTCATGCCCATTAAACCACTGCCTCTCAATATAGCATTTCACCTCTGACGAACGGACACACACACACCCACACACACACACACACACACACACACACACACACACACACACACACACACACACACCCACACCCTCGCCCTCACCTCTGTGTGTTGGCGGAGGGGGAGTTCTTCAGTCGGTTGGCGTGCATGGATGGCGCCCCCAGCACCACCGAGCAGGGCGGCGTGATGAGCTGGTGGGGGCTGCCCGTGTGGGCGGCGGCGAGCGACGCCGGCGCCTTGGCCCCTCCCCCGCCCCGCACGTTCCTGCCGGACGCCGGGCCGGCCACGCCGCCGGCCCCCAGGCCCCCGAGGCCGCGCCCCTCCTTGGCCTCCTCGCGCTCCTTCTTCCCGCGCTCCTTCTTGCTGAAGTGCGAGGCGGCCGGTCCCGACGCCGACCGCTCCTCCTGGACCTCCAACATCCTGGCGCTCGCTCCGGAGCTGTGGCACGCGGCGCGTGTGTGTGTGAACGAGAGAGAAATGGAGGAGTGTGTGTGTGTGTGTGTGTGTGTGTGTGTGTGTGTGTGTGTGTGTGTGTCAGTATATATACGTGTGTGTGGCTGAAGTTTTCCCCCCCAAGGCGTTTTCACCGCCCTCGGGCGCTCTGCGGAGAGGAGGAGAAGAGGAGACATGGTTAGAAATGGAGGAGGAGGAGGAGGGGACATGGAGGAGGAGGAGGAGAGGAGGAGGAGGAGACATGGAGGAGGAGAGGAGGAGACATGGTTAGACATGGAGGAGGAGGAGGAGGAGGAGGAGGGGACATGGAGGAGGAGGAGAGGAGGAGGAGGAGACATGGAGGAGGAGGAGGAGGAGACATGGAGGAGGAGAGGAGGAGACATGGTTAGACATGGAGGAGGAGGAGGAGAGGAGGGGACATGGAGGAGGAGGAGGAGACATGGTTAGATGTGGAGGAGGAGGAGGAGACATGGTTAGATGTGGAGGAGGAGGAGGAGACATGGTTAGATGTGGAGGAGGAGGAGACATGGTTAGATGTGGAGGAGGAGGAGAGGAGGAGACATGGTTAGATGTGGAGGAGGAGGAGAGGAGGAGACATGGTTAGATGTGGAGGAGGAGGAGGAGGAGGAGACATGGTTAGATGGGGAGGAGGAGGAGGAGATGAGGAGACATGGTTAGATGTGGAGGAGGAGGAGAGGAGGAGACATGGTTAGATGTGGAGGAGGAGGAGAGGAGGAGACATGGTTAGATGTGGAGGAGGAGAGGAGGAGACATGGTTAGATGTGGAGGAGGAGGAGAGGAGGAGACATGGTTAGATGTGGAGGAGGAGGAGAGGAGGAGACATGGTTAGATGTGGAGGAGGAGGAGGAGGAGACATGGTTAGATGTGGAGGAGGAGGAGGAGGAGGAGGAGGAGGAGACATGGTTAGATGTGGAGGAGGAGGAGGAGGAGGAGACATGGTTAGATGGGGAGGAGGAGGAGAGGAGGAGACATGGTTAGATGTGGAGGAGGAGGAGAGGAGGAGACATGGTTAGATGTGGAGGAGGAGGAGGAGGAGGAGACATGGTTAGATGTGGAGGAGGAGGAGGAGGAGGAGGAGGAGACATGGTTAGATGTGGAGGAGGAGGAGAGGAGGAGACATGGTTAGATGTGGAGGAGGAGGAGGAGGAGGAGACATGGTTAGATGTGGAGGAGGAGGAGAGGAGGAGACATGGTTAGATGTGGAGGAGGAGGAGGAGACATGGTTAGATGTGGAGGAGGAGGAGGAGGAGACATGGTTAGATGTGGAGGAGGAGGAGGAGACATGGTTAGATGTGGAGGAGGAGGAGAGGAGGAGACATGGTTAGATGTGGAGGAGGAGGAGAGGAGGAGACATGGTTAGATGTGGAGGAGGAGGAGGAGGAGGAGGAGGAGACATGGTTAGATGTGGAGGAGGAGGAGAGGAGGAGACATGGTTAGATGTGGAGGAGGAGGAGGAGGAGGAGACATGGTTAGATGTGGAGGAGGAGGAGAGGAGGAGACATGGTTAGATGTGGAGGAGGAGGAGACATGGTTAGATGTGGAGGAGGAGGAGGAGGAGGAGACATGGTTAGATGTGGAGGAGGAGAGGAGGAGACATGGTTAGATGTGGAGGAGGAGAGGAGGAGACATGGTTAGATGTGGAGGAGGAGGAGAGGAGGAGACATGGTTAGATGTGGAGGAGGAGGAGAGGAGGAGACATGGTTAGATGTGGAGGAGGAGGAGAGGAGGAGACATGGTTAGATGTGGAGGAGGAGGAGGAGGAGGAGACATGGTTAGATGTGGAGGAGGAGGAGGAGGAGACATGGTTAGATGTGGAGGAGGAGGAGGAGGAGACATGGTTAGATGTGGAGGAGGAGGAGAGGAGGAGACATGGTTAGATGTGGAGGAGGAGGAGGAGGAGGAGACATGGTTAGATGTGGAGGAGGAGGAGAGGAGGAGACATGGTTAGATGTGGAGGAGGAGGAGGAGGAGACATGGTTAGATGTGGAGGAGGAGGAGGAGGAGACATGGTTAGATGTGGAGGAGGAGGAGACATGGTTAGATGTGGAGGAGGAGGAGAGGAGGAGACATGGTTAGATGTGGAGGAGGAGGAGGAGGAGACATGGTTAGATGTGGAGGAGGAGGAGAGGAGGAGACATGGTTAGATGTGGAGGAGGAGGAGGAGGAGACATGGTTAGATGTGGAGGAGGAGGAGAGGAGGAGACATGGTTAGATGTGGAGGAGGAGGAGGAGACATGGTTAGATGTGGAGGAGGAGAGGAGGAGGAGGAGGAGGAGGAGGAGACATGGTTAGATGTGGAGGAGGAGGAGACATGGTTAGATGTGGAGGAGGAGAGGAGGAGACATGGTTAGATGTGGAGGAGGAGGAGGAGGAGGAGGAGGAGGAGGAGGAGGAGGAGACATGGTTAGATGTGGAGGAGGAGGAGACATGGTTAGATGTGGAGGAGGAGGAGGAGAGGAGGAGACATGGTTAGATGTGGAGGAGGAGGAGACATGGTTAGATGGGGAGGAGGAGGAGGAGAGGAGGAGACATGGTTAGATGTGGAGGAGGAGGAGAGGAGGAGACATGGTTAGATGTGGAGGAGGAGAGGAGAGGAGGAGACATGGTTAGATGTGGAGGAGGAGGAGACATGGTTAGATGTGGAGGAGGAGGAGGAGGAGGAGACATGGTTAGATGGGGAGGAGGAGGAGGAGGAGGAGACATGGTTAGATGTGGAGGAGGAGGAGAGGAGGAGACATGGTTAGATGGGGAGAGGAGGAGGAGAGGAGGAGACATGGTTAGATGTGGAGGAGGAGGAGGAGGAGACATGGTTAGATGTGGAGGAGGAGGAGAGGAGGAGACATGGTTAGATGTGGAGGAGGAGGAGACATGGTTAGATGTGGAGGAGGAGGAGAGGAGGAGACATGGTTAGATGTGGAGGAGGAGGAGACATGGTTAGATGTGGAGGAGGAGGAGACATGGTTAGATTTGGAGGAGGAGGAGAGGAGGAGACATGGTTAGATGGGGAGGAGGAGGAGACATGGTTAGATGTGGAGGAGGAGGAGGAGGAGGAGGAGGAGACATGGTTAGATGTGGAGGAGGAGGAGACATGGTTAGATGTGGAGGAGGAGGAGACATGGTTAGATGTGGAGGAGGAGGAGACATGGTTAGATGTGGAGGAGGAGGAGGAGGAGACATGGTTAGATGTGGAGGAGGAGGAGGAGACATGGTTAGATGTGGAGGAGGAGGAGAGGAGGAGACATGGTTAGATGTGGAGGAGAGGAGGAGACATGGTTAGATGTGGAGGAGAGAGGAGACATGGTTAGATGTGGAGGAGGAGGAGGAGACATGGTTAGATGGGGAGGAGGAGGAGGAGGAGAGACATGGTTAGATGTGGAGGAGGAGGAGATGAGGAGACATGGTTAGATGTGGAGGAGGAGGAGGAGACATGGTTAGATGGGAGGAGGAGGAGAGGAGGA
>NC_140242.1:2794795-2810331 GCF_949987555.1 Borostomias antarcticus | reverse complement strand
GCACAGCTAAAGATCAGAGAGAGAGAGAGAGAGAGAGAGAGAGAGAGAGAGAGAGAGAGAGAGAGAGAGAGAGGGGGGGGGGGGGGGGGGTCAGTTTGAGCTAGTCAAGTGGTGAGAGGGGTAGTTAGAGGTAGTTGGGGTATATATGTACAGGGCAGGGACAGTGTTTGGGGTAGTTAGAGGTAGTTGGGGTATATATGTACAGGGCAGGGACAGTGTTTGGGGTAGTTAGAGGTAGTTGGGGTATATATGTACAGGGCAGGGACAGTGTTTGGGGTAGTTAGAGGTAGTTGGGGGTATATATGTACAGGGCAGGGACAGTGTTTGGGGTAGTTAGAGGTAGTTGGGGTATATATGTACAGGGCAGGGACAGTGTTTGGGGTAGTTAGAGGTAGTTGGGGGTATATATGTACAGGGCAGGGACAGTGTTTGGGTAGTTAGAGGTAGTTGGGGTATATATGTACAGGGCAGGGACAGTGTTTGGGGTAGTGAGAGGTAGTTGGGGGTATATATGTACAGGGCAGGGACAGTGTTTGGGGTAGTTAGAGGTAGTTGGGGTATATATGTACAGGGCAGGGACAGTGTTTGGGGTAGTTAGAGGTAGTTGGGGTATATATGTACAGGGCAGGGACAGTGTTTGGGTAGTTAGAGGTAGTTGGGGTATATATGTACAGGGCAGGGACAGTGTTTGGGGTAGTGAGAGGTAGTTGGGGGTATATATGTACAGGGCAGGGACAGTGTTTGGGGTAGTTAGAGGTAGTTGGGGTATATATGTACAGGGCAGGGACAGTGTTTGGGGTAGTTAGGGGTAGTTGGAGTATACATACAGGGCAGGGACAGGGGTAGTTGGGGTATTTACATACAGGGCAGGGACAATATTTGGGGTAGTTGGGGTATATATGTTACGGTCAATGTGAGAAAACGGGAATGTGAGCTTTTCCCGGTTATTGCGCACATTCCCCGACCTCGCGGGGAATGTAGGAGAAACATGTTCGTTTCTCACATCTCCCGGGTAATGTGCACATTCTCCGACCTTGCGGGAGATGTGAGAAATTGGTTAGTATTTCTCACATCTCCCGCAAGGTAGGGGATTGTGCACATTAACCGGGAAATGCTAGCAATTCCCGACCTTGCGGTAAATCTAGGAAAGCGCAACCGTATGCAAAACCTCTGCGCAGCCGGGTGGTGGGAGAGGGCTTATGTGACGCCTCAGAGGGCGTGCACCATAAGAGGCACCCACGGTAGTTGGGCTAACGTTACTGGCGCACACCTGGGAGAGATTTTTCGTCTTTCTTTCGGCTAGCTAACGTGTAGGGTTCCTTTGGAGGTTCCCACCTTCCTGTTGTTGCGATTTTCATTTTGCGTTTGTTAACTTGATCACCAGTGTAGGCCTATCCTCCTAATACTACTCACACTGTGTGCAGCATAGGCTATATTACTGTTCAAGGTAGACCACAGACTGTTATTAACTGTAGGGGAGGACCGGGACGAATGAAACACTTTTTGGTTTGATCAGATTTACACAGAAATTAATAAAGATGGAGATTACATTTTTTGATGATGACAAACAACTTGTACATGTCCTTTACTAACCTATTAGTTGTAAGTTTGGTTCTGTGGTGTAACAGTTCAATTCAAGACGGCCGAGAACAGAAGATGTGCATCGTTTCTCTTGTCCCTGCCGTGCGGGGCGAGTGAAACAGAGGAGTGGGACGAGTGAAACAGTGAGATTGTTTTGCTTATTGTGTTGCGTAGCCTCGCGGCTTGTAGGCTAATTATCTTAACTTTCAACACATGTATAATTAGACCCAATTTAATGTTTCCATTAATGCAATTGATGCTATGTATTCGAAAACCATGGGCAAAATGTCAAGCGCCTCTCGTTCTAAGCGCACGAGCCCTCTCCCACCACCCGGCTGCGCAGAGGTTTTGCATACGGCTGGACTTTGCTAGATTTACCGCAAGGTCGGGAATTGCTAGCATTTCCTTAATGTGCACAATCCCCTACCTTGCGGGAGATGTGAGAAATACTAACCAATTTCTCACATCTCCCGCAAGGTCGGAGAATGTGCACATTACCCGGGAGATGTGAGAAACGAACATGTTTCTCCTACATTCCCCGCGAGGTCGGGGAATGTGCGCAATAACCGGGGAAAAGCTCACATTCCCCGTTTTCTCACATTGACCGTAACATATACATACAGGGCAGGGACAGTGTTTGGGGTAGTTGGGGGTATATATGTACGGGGCAGGGCCAGGGGGGTAGTTAGGTGGTGGGAGGGGTAGTTAGGGGGTAGGGAGGTGGTGAGGGGTAGTTGGGGGTAGTTAGGTGGTGAGAGGGGTAGTTGGGGGGTAGTTAGATGGTGAGAGGGGTAGTTGGGGGTAGTTAGTTGGTGAGAGGAGTAGTTGGGGCGTAATTAGGTGGTGAGAGGGGTAGTTAGGGGGTAGTTAGATGGTGAGAGGGGTAGTTGGGGGGTAGTTAGATGGTGAGAGGGGTAGTTGGGGGTAGTTAGGTGGTGAGAGGGGTAGTTGGGGGGTAGTTAGATGGTGAGAGGGGTAGTTGGGGGTAGTTAGGTGGTGAGAGGGGTAGTTGGGGGTAGTAAGGTGGTGAGAGGAGTAGTTGGGGCGTAATTAGGTGGTGAGAGGGGTAGTTAGGGGGTAATTAGGTGGTGAGAGGGGTAGTTAGGGGGTAGTTAGATGGTGAGAGGGGTAGTTAGGGGGTAGTTAGATGGTGAGAGGGGTAGTTGGGGGGTAGTTAGATGGTGAGAGGGGTAGTTGGGGGGTAGTTAGATGGTGAGAGGGGTAGTTGGGGGTAGTTAGGTGGTGAGAGGGGTAGTTAGGTGGTGGGAGGGGTAGTTGGGGGTAGTTAGATGGTGAGAGGGGTAGTTGGGGGGTAATTAGGTGGTGAGAGGGGTAGTTAGGGGGTAGTTAGATGGTGAGAGGGGTAGTTGGGGGGTAGTTAGATGGTGAGAGGGGTAGTTGGGGGGTAGTTAGATGGTGAGAGGGGTAGTTGGGGGTAGTTAGGTGGTGAGAGGGGTAGTTGGGGGTAGTAAGGTGGTGAGAGGAGTAGTTGGGGCGTAATTAGGTGGTGAGAGGGGTAGTTAGGGGGTAATTAGGTGGTGAGAGGGGTAGTTAGGGGGTAGTTAGATGGTGAGAGGGGTAGTTAGGGGGTAGTTAGATGGTGAGAGGGGTAGTTGGGGGGTAGTTAGATGGTGAGAGGGGTAGTTGGGGGGTAGTTAGATGGTGAGAGGGGTAGTTGGGGGTAGTTAGGTGGTGAGAGGGGTAGTTAGGTGGTGGGAGGGGTAGTTGGGGGTAGTTAGATGGTGAGAGGGGTAGTTGGGGGGTAATTAGGTGGTGAGAGGGGTAGTTAGGGGGTAGTTAGATGGTGAGAGGGGTAGTTGGGGGGTAGTTAGATGGTGAGAGGGGTAGTTGGGGGGTAGTTAGATGGTGAGAGGGGTAGTTGGGGGGTAGTTAGATGGTGAGAGGGGTAGTTGGGGGTAGTTAGGTGGTGAGAGGGGTAGTTAGGTGGTGGGAGGGGTAGTTGGGGGTAGTTAGGTGGTGAGAGGGGTAGTTAGGTGGTGGGAGGGGTAGTTGGGGGTAGTTAGATGGTGAGAGGGGTAGTTGGGGGGTAGTTAGGTGGTGAGAGGGGTAGTTGGGGATAGTTAGGTGGTGAGAGGAGTAGTTGGGGGGTAATTAGGTGGTGAGAGGGGTAGTTGGGGGGTAGTTACGTACAGGGCAGGGCCAGTGCTTCCCCTCGATGTGCCGGATGCGGTGCATGACCAGGGTGTCGCAGTCCTGGTAGGAGGTGTGGCACTCCGGGCAGCAGTGGGCCGTCTTGGAGGCGGAGCCTCCAGCACCCGGCGGCCCCTGGCCCCGCCCAGGGCCACGCCCCCGCAGCTGCTTCAGCCGCGCACGGTGGATAGTCTCCAGCAGGGCGGAGCTTCTGCCCCGCTGGGGGAGGGGCCCACTCTGTCTCTGTGAACACAGGGAGGGAGAGGAGGGGGGGGGGCGGTGAGCGGCTGGAGTGTGGCGAGCGTTAAGGGGGCGTGTCCACCGGTGAGCTGTGCTTTAAAGCCGGTGCTCTCGTTGTTTACAACATGGGTAATGAGCTCTAGGGCGCTATAGAGACGAGATCTGTGTTCCAAGTGCTTCTTAGCGCTATACTAGCGCCATGGGCTCTAGGCTTTATTTTACAGTTGAAAAAAGTTTAACTTTTTAGGCTTAAAGAGCAGGCGGTAGAATGCTGTAGACTGCAGAGACGTTAGCACTAGCTAGCTATCTTAAATTAGCCAGTTAAAGGACAATGCTCGTTTTTGACAACCTGGACCTTATTTACGACATATTATAAGACGTTTGACTCACCGAGATCACTTTGGTGTAGTTCGGAGGCCTGTAGAAGAAATTTAAAATCCAGTGCGAGCCAGTATATCCATGTAATGGCGGTGGTGGGGGCACTGAGAATGCAGTTTCTAAAAATCTATTTTCTGCCGCGAAACTTGTGCTTACATAGAGCATAACTGTTGTTGTTTTCACATGCCATGATCTTTAGAAACGTCTTTCGAAACGAAATAGCTTTCTCACTTGCTCCAGCACGCATTCGCACAGCGCGCAATCGTTGCTCCAGCACGCTGTGCGCATGCGTGCTGGAGCAAGTGAGGAAGCTATTTCGTGTCTAAAGACGTTTCTAAAGATCATATTACAGAGGCATGTGAAAAAACACAACAGGCCTACGCTCTATGTAAGCACAACTAGCAATTCATCAAGACAGATTGATGAAAACAAACGTTTCGTGGCAGAAAATAGATTTTTAGAAACTGCATTCTCAGTGCCCCCACCACCGCCATTACATGGATATACTGGCTCGCACTGGATTTTACATTTCTTCTACATGCCTCCGAACTACACCAAAGTGATCTCGGTGAGTCAAACGTCTTATAATATGTCGTAAATAAGGTCCAGGTTGTCAAAAACGAGCATTGTCCTTTAATCTGCAGTCTGCAAATACACGACACTCGGTGCTAACGTGAGCTGTCGGCAGCCTAGCCAGTCGACTAGCTTTCCCAGTGCGCTCTGAGCAGCTGTGAGCTTGTTCAGCTCGCCGTTGGAGCCCTGAACCCTCTAGCCTGACACTCAGATTGAATTGCCATTTTGTTTAATTTCCTTATCCAAGATCCCATTGCTGCCGTTTTCCAATATGGCTACTGCCGAAGAGGGAGTCCTCAGCGATTAGTTCATCCCCCCAACCAATCACGTCGCACAGTTTAATTCCGTCATCGCATTCAAAGGACGCTGATTGGCCCGGTCGGAATTCCAACTTAGAAATCACTCTGGATGAGAGCCTTTCCAGACCCTGAATCACATTTAGAAAATGAAAGCGGGCGTGTGATTTAGGGGGCGGAGCCAGGCCACAGTATCACCCCCCCGATCCTCCGTCCCAGTTTAAAGCTTCTGGAAACGCGCTGCGTGAATTCAGTCCATCAGAAACCAACATGTTCTGAGGAGAGGGATCTCAGCCTGCTGCTGGGCTCAGTGTCACACTACAGGGTTTCAGGGCTCACAGTCACACTACAGGGTTTCAGGGCTCAGTGTCCCACTACAGGGTTTCAGGGCTCACAGTGTCACACTACAGGGTTTCAGGGCTCACAGTGTCACACTACAGGGTTTCAGGGCTCACAGTGTCACACTACAGGGTTTCAGGGCTCAGTGTCACACTACAGGGTTTCAGGGCTCACAGTGTCACACTACAGGGTTTCAGGGCTCACAGTGTCACACTACAGGGTTCCAGGGCTCACAGTGTCCCACTACAGGGTTTCAGGGCTCACAGTGTCACACTACAGGGTTTCAGGGCTCACAGTGTCACACTACAGGGTTTCAGGGCTCACAGTGTCACACTACAGGGTTTCAGGGCTCACAGTGTCACACTACAGGGTTTCAGGGCTCAGTGTCACACTACAGGGTTTCAGGGCTCACAGTGTCACACTACAGGGTTTCAGGGCTCACAGTGTCCCACTCCAGGGTTTCAGGGCTCAGTGTCACACTACAGGGTTTCAGGGCTCAGTGTCACACTACAGGGTTTCAGGGCTCAGTGTCACACTACAGGGTTTCAGGGCTCAGTGTCACACTACAGGGTTTCAGGGCTCACAGTGTCACACTACAGGGTTTCAGGGCTCACAGTGTCACACTACAGGGTTTCAGGGCTCACAGTGTCACACTACAGGGTTTCAGGGCTCACAGTGTCACACTACAGGGTTCCAGGGCTCACAGTGTCACACTACAGGGTTCCAGGGCTCACAGTGTCACACTACAGGGTTTCAGGGCTCACAGTGTCACACTACAGGGTTTCAGGGCTCACAGTGTCACACTACAGGGTTTCAGGGCCCATTTATCCCCGACTCGGCCCTCCCGACCATCGCAGGAGAAATGTGGTCTGGAACGTTGGTCGGTACCGATGTTGGGCCCAGATGATCTTGTGTTGTGAGAGGTTTACAGATCCAGTCTTAAACCTCCCGATCAGCTCGCAGACCCATCACGGCCGCCCCGATAATACCCAAAAAATATCACTACTTTACAAGCGAGGCAGTGGTTCGATGCCCCCTCGGGCATATTAATATCCTGCAGTGTGTGATGAGCCCATATTCTGAAATCTTGTAGTGTGCGCTTGTTTGAGATTCCAGAGAGCACCTGTTAAGATTCTCCGTGATGCAGCGGGATTTGGAAATGAGTTGGGATTTTAAATATCCTGTAGTGTGAGCCTGGCATTAGCCCTTTCCATACGACCACGTCACCGGCAACATTTTAAAAAATATCTAACAAATATTTAATAATATTAAAAAATAAAATAATAAAATATCTAAGAAATCTAAAAGATTCCTCACTCCAACACTTGCTGAAAGCTGAGAAACTGCGCTTTCTAGTATTATAGGGAAAATCCAATTAATATTCAAAATGTTGTCACTGTACTTTCAGGGTTAAAAGGGTTAGGAGAGAACACAGTAACACCCCCCTCCTGTATCTACCTTTGGTATGTCCCGCGCGGCCTTTGACCCCGCAGCGTTGACCAGGCGGTGACCAGCCTGGTGTTTGTGGTGATGTTGGGAGTTTGGGCCCCGCCCCGGCGCTCTGCCCCGCCCCCCACTCCTCTCCTCCCTCTCCCTCTTCACCCGCGGAAGGCTGGGGGCGGGGCCGGGGGGCAGGAGGGCTCCTCCTCCTCTCGCCCTCAGGACCCTGACCGCCCCCCCCGGCCCCGAACCTCTCCCCCCCGCGCGACACCGAGCGCGTCAGGCAGATGTCCACGCTCTCCTCCTCCCTCTTCACCCCGGCGGGGGGCCGGCAGAAGCTGAACAGGAAGCCGGGGTCAAGCATCTTGACGGGGGGCTTGCTCTGGCGCTTGCCCAGGTCCGGCGGGTGGCGGCGAGGACGGCGGGTGGGGGAAGGGCCCCCCCACGGGGAGGGGGTCGACCGGCTCTTCCTTGATGGCCCGGTAGAGGGGGTGGCTGTAGAGAGGAGGGGGAGGGGGTGGCGCGGGGGCGGGGTCTGGGCCGAGGAAACCCCCTCCGCCGGGTCTCTGCTCGTCCCTGGGCGTCCGGCGGGCGGCGCCGGCCTCCCCCCCTCCGCCCCGCCTCCCCCTGGCCCTCGCGGCCGGCCGGCCGCTGTTGTAGCGCACCGCCCTCGGCGCCTCCGCACCGGCCCCGGTAGCCCCGCCCCCGGAGGTCCCCGTGTCGGGAGGATGCGGGCGGCGGCGCGGGACACCGGGGAGGGGCGGGGCTAAGATGGCGTAATCGAAAGGCTCGGGTTTGACTCCCACGACGCTCCTCCTCTTCTTCTGCGGAGGTCGGGCGGCGGTGGGGGCGGGGCCACCGTCCCTCCTCACAGACCGCCTGAGTTCCCGCCCGCAGAAGGCCGGCCTGGAGATTGGGTGCAGCAGGTCGGGTAACGCCCCCTTGCTGCGCATGCTCCTATCGCTGGGCGGGACGGGCTTGGGGGCGGGCCTCGGACGCTTCACCGCCCTCACCTCCTGCGCACCGATTGGGTCGTCCGGCTCGACCTTGATGGCCCGCTGGAGGAGGCGGGCGTTGGCCGGGTTACAGAGGGGGAGGGACAGCGGCAGGACACCGAACGCCAGCCCTGGCGCCTGGGGGCGGGGTTTCCTCCGCTTGGTCAGCGAATAGTTGTTGACCTTTAGCTTGCGGAGGCGTTTCTTCTGCCTCCAGCCAATCAGCTCCTCCGGTCCGGGCAGGAGGGAGGTCCGTTGGAGCCCCAGGACTTTCATGAGGCGGTACTTCTCCAGGACGCGGTGATGGTCGTCGTCCTCCTCCTCCTCCTCCTCCTCCTCCTCCTCCTCCTGTTTCACCCTCACCGGGGGGTCCGCTGCCCTGGGGGTCCTCCGGGCCGCCCTGGGGGTCTCGGGCCCGGGCAGCAGCCTCTGGACCTGCTGGGCCGCGCCGGGGGAGGAGCGGAGGAGGCGCGTGTGGGCGGGGCCGGGCGGCGTGGAGGAGGAGGAGCAGGAGGAGGGGGCGGAGTCTCGGAGGGGCGTGGCCGCCCTCTTGCAGGAGGGGGACTTGAAGTCCATGAGCTTCATTCTGTGGGCGGGGCCGAGGGGGCGGGGGGTAGTCGGTCGGTGGGAGGCGGCGCGCGGCGAGCGTCTGGGGCTACCCGCCGGCGCCGCCTCACGTGACCGTTCCGCGCCCGTCAGCCTGAACCCGCCCTCCCCCGCCCCGGCCTCCGGCCTCGTCCTCTTCCTGCTCTTCTGGGGGCGGGGCGCGGGGTGGGAGGAGCCCAGGGGGAGGTGCGGCGGCGGCGGCGGGGGGGGCGTGTCCTCCCTGCTCCCTCTGCAGGGCAGAGCAGGCGTCCACGGCGGGCCACATCCCCAGGTGCCGGGCCATGGTGCTGACCTCCGGCAGGTCCTCCGCCCGCACGCTCAGCGTGGACGAGTAGGAGAAGTCCAGCAGGGACCGGAGGCTCCCCTCGCCGAAACCTGGGGGGACAGACGGGGCGGTCAGAGAGACGGAGGACGAGAAAGACAGAAACGGAGAGAAGCATTCACCGCTACGGTCCGGCGGATCCTACCCGTGAGGTCTAAGTCGGTCTTCGAGCTGGGGGCGGAGTCCATCTCCGCGAAGGCTTCCTGGAAGTACTCGCTGACGGCGGCGAGCACCGCCTTGTGGGCGGAGTAAGAGTGTCCGTCCGTCCGCAGCGTGATGTCGCAGAAGAGCCCCGCCTCCCGCTGGCGCTGCAGCCTGCTCAGGACGTCGCGGCTGTGTGACGTCATCGTCTTGGACACGCAGCCGCGGTCACCGCCACGCTCCTGAGAGAGAGAAGGGGGGCAGAGAGAGAGAGAAAGATAGAGAGAGACAGAGAGAGAGAGAGACACAGAGAGAGAAAGAGAGAGATAGAGAGAGAGAGAGAGACAGAGAGAGAGAGAAAGAGATAGAGAGAGAGAGAAAGAGAGAGAGAGAGAGACACAGAGAGAGAAAGAGAGAGAGAGACAGAGAGAGAGAGACAGAGAGAGAGAGAGAGACACAGAGAGAGAAAGAGAGAGAGAGACAGAGAGAGAGAGAGAGAGAGACAGAGAGAGAAAGAGAGAGACAGAGAGAGAGAGAGAGAGACAGAGAGAGATAGAGAGAGATATAGAGAGAGACAGAGAGAGATAGAGAGAGAGACAGAGAGAGAGAGAAAGAGAGATAGAGAGAGAGATAGAGGCACACACAGACAGAGAGAGACAGAGAGATAGAGACAGAAAGAGATAGAGAAGCACACACACACACACACACACACACACACACAGACAGAGAGACACACGGAGGGACACAGAGAGAGAGACACACAGAAAGAAACCCCGAGAGAGAGACCCAGAGAGACAGAGAGAGAGACACACAGAGAGACCCAGAGAGACGAGAGAGATATAGAGACGTTTTTAACATCAAGTGAAAGAAAGAAAGATAGATAGGGTGAGAGAGAGGAAGAGGGGGAGAATGAGGAAAAGAGAGAGGGGAAGAGAGAGAGAAGAGAGAGAGGAGAAGAGAGAGAGGGGAAGAGAGAGAGGAGAAGAGAGAGAGGGGAAGAGAGAGAGGGGAAGAGAGAGAGGAGAAGAGAGAGAGGGGAAGAGAGAGAGGAGAAGAGAGAGAGGGGAAGAGAGAGAGGAGAAGAGAGAGAGGGGAAGAGAGAGAGGAGAAGAGAGCGAGGAGAAGAGAGAGAGGGGAAGAGAGAGAGGAGAAGAGAGCGAGGAGAAGAGAGAGAGGGGAAGAGAGAGAGGAGAAGAGAGAGAGGAGAAGAGAGAGAGGGGAAGAGAGAGGGGAAGAGAGAGAGGAGAAGAGAGAGAGGGTAAGAGAGAGAGGGGAAGAGAGAGAGAAGAGAGAGAGGAAGAGGGGGAGAAAGAGGAAAAGAGAGAGAGGGGAAGAGAGAGAAGGGAAGAGAGAGGAGAAGAGAGATATATAGAAGTGAATAACAGAAGTATGTGAGATGTGTGTGAGAGAAGGGTAGGCTGTTATCTACATTATAGCCTCCATCCCTTTGAAATCCCCACAGAGCTGGCTCAAACCTTAAATCTCCATTTATTCGTTTTCTTTGGAATAATAAAAAGCTCAGAATTGCCTTTAAGGAATTAATCATACCCAAATCCAACGAAGGCCGAGGGCACCAGATATATATATATCAGCCTCTCTCATATAATGCATATGCTCATATTAGGTATCCACTGATATGGACCTTTAAACCCACTACCTGGAAGCTAGCTGGGAACGGCTTGGGCAGACCATCCTATCTCGGAATAAAAATAGTTCCTTGACGTCAGTGTGGCATCATCCCAAACATCCACCTTCAGAGGACAGCATCATTATCAGGCTTGACCTCAAAGGTTCCTCCTTCCCATCATGCACCATCTGGTGTAATAGCCCCGTCCCATCAGCTGAAGGACGCACATTCAGTCATTATATCTGGAAGAAGCAGGCTTTTGTAACGGTTGGGGACATTTTTTTAATGACAAAATACTTTCCAGCAACAACAGCCTATCGGATCGTTCCGCTTTGATAAATGTGATAATGCAATTATCATCTATTAGAAATAAGAGGGGTAAACGAGGGAAATACACTCATGTTGAGATTGGGACCAGCTTCTTGAGAACGCCGCTTTCTCAGCAAGAACGGTCTCAAACATCTACAGACTGATGTCTAGGGTGAACACCGCTGCTGGTCTTGAGAAGGCCACTTTATCGGGGCAGGGAGGGGGGCTCGGGGCAGGGAGGGGGGCTCGGGGCAGGGAGGGGGGGGTCGGGGCAGGGAGGGGGGGCTCGGGGCATGGAAGGGGGGCTCGGGGCAGGGAGGGGGGCTCGGGGCAGGGAGGGGGGGCTCGGGGCATGGAAGGGGGGCTCGGGGCAGGGAGGGGGGGGTCGGGGCAGGGAGGGGGGCTCGGGGCAGGGAGGGGGGGCTCGGGGCATGGAAGGGGGGCTCGGGGCAGGGAGGGGGGGCTCGGGGCATGGAAGGGGGGCTCGGGGCAGGGAGGGGGGGCTCGGGGCAGGGAGGGGTGCTCGGGGCAGGGAGGGGGGGGTCGGGGCAGGGAGGGGGGCTCGGGGCAGGGAGGGGGGGCTCGGGGCAGGGAGGGGGGGCTCGGGGCAGGGAGGGGTGCTCGGGGCAGGGAGGGGGGGGTCGGGGCAGGGAGGGGGGCTCGGGGCAGGGAGGGGGGGCTCGGGGCAGGGAGGGGTGCTCGGGGCAGGGAGGGGGGGGTCGGGGCAGGGAGGGGGGCTCGGGGCAGGGAGGGGGGGGTCGGGGCAGGGAGGGGGGGTCGGGGCCCCTCGTCTACCGCGCAGTGGGGCGCAGTCTGGAGAGCAGCTCTGACCACATCTAGGTGTGTTAGACTCAGGATCACACAGCATCAAAGATGGATGATAAATGAAGACTTATGCCGGCGTGATGGTGGCAGTAGAGGCTCACTCCGCCGTCTGCTGCGAGACCGCCCAGCTGTCAAAACACTCGCAAACGCAATATCAGTGATGTCAGAACTTTGCAATCTCAACTTTTCTGTACGCCCCTTAATTTGTATACTGGCTGGGGGCTCTGGGCTGAATGTCGGCCGGCTGGGGGCTCTGGGCTGAATGTCGGCCGGCTGGGGGCTCTGGGCTGAATGTTGGCCGGCTGGGGGCTCTGGGCTGAATGTTGGCCGGCTGGGGGCTCTGGGCTGAATGTCGGCCGGCTGGGGGCTCTGGGCTGAATGTCGGCCGGCTGGGGGCTCTGGGCTGACGGTCGCTCAAGAGGCTCGTCCTCATGAGCTGGAAGGAGCGCAAACGGTGAGTGTTACGGTGTGTTGTGTGTTGTTTACTTTGAGTGTCCATGTTTGTTCTTCTCATGTTAGTGGAAAATAATAAGCTAAAAACCAAGAGAGAGAGAAGGACAGGCTGGACAGGTAGTCTGGGATGTCACCTTGTTCTAGGGGGTCTATAGATGAGGGGTGCAGCTGACACGACTGTCTCCGGTTCTACCGGACAGAGCCAGAACGGCACTACTGCCCGATGTGGTTCTGAAGTTCTGCGGCGCATGCTCTTACCTGGGTTCTGGTGTTCTGCTGCTTCAGGCACTCCGGACAGCCCAGAACGTAGTCCCGGATGTGGAAGTACATACCTGAAGACGGATCAATACTCTCATCACCATGACGATCGTCATCAACACAATAATCACAGGTATGGTCACCGATATCTGACCAGACCAGACACAGCTGAACACGACAGCAGAAGATTCAGATTCAGAGAAGTGTTCTTGATCACTGTGAAAGTGGACAGACTTAAACCGGTCTGAGGGCAGTTAACCCCCTGTCTGAGGGCAGTTAAAGCCCTGTCTGAGGGCAGTTAACCCCATGTCTGAGGGCAGTTAAAGCCCTGTCTGAGGGCAGTTAACCCCCTGTCTGAGGGCAGTTAAACCCCTGTCTGGGGGCAGTTAAACCCATGTCTGAGGGCAGTTAAACCCATGTCTGAGGGCAGTTAAACCCCTGTCTGAGGGCAGTTAAACCCCTGTCTGAGGGCAATTAAAGCCCTGTCTGAGGGCAGTTAACCCCCTGTCTGAGGGCAGTTAAAGCCCTGTCTGAGGGCAGTTAACCCCCTGTCTGAGGGCAGTTAAACCCCTGTCTGGGGGCAGTTAAACCCATGTCTGAGGGCAGTTAAACCCCTGTCTGAGGGCAGTTAAACCACTGTCTGAGGGCAATTAAAGCCCTGTCTGAGGGCAGTTAAACCCCTGTCTGAAGGCAGTTAAAGCCCTGAGGTTTACAGAGTTACTTGTGTAGAGGCCTGCATGACTTGTGTGCGTAACTTCTGTCTGGTCAGACCAGACTGGCCTCTGCGGTTAAAGAACAGACCTTTTCCTCGAACAGAAACCCAGAGCTCCCACAGAGAGGATGAGGAAACCAAGCAGCCTAACTAGGGGAAGTCAAGTCCCAAACACGGGGAGATCTCTTAGTCATAAGGGCATCTATCCATGTCATGTTTCAGTGGTCAATATTTCTATGGAACATTTAAAAGGACTGTAGGCTAAACCCGATGCCTAATGCGATTTTCAGGACTGTCCTTTGCAAAGCAACATAGCCTACATCCAGGGGTGTAGTGGTGACTAGAGAAATTGGTATACTCTACTAAAAAAGTGAGTATACTGTAGCAGAAATATTCGTTATTACATTAGTGGTGTTTAAAGAAGTGGCTATACTGTGGGTCCATGGATAAAGAAGTGGGCATATCCGTGTATCTCCGGATAACCGCCACTACACCACTGCCTACATCTCTGTCCCAGCATTGGAAAACGACCGTTACACTCTCCACCGTCCAGACTCACCGGAAAACGACCGTTACACACTCTCCACCGTCCAGACTCACCGGAAAACGACCGTTACACACTCTCCACCGTCCAGACTCACCGGAAAACGACCGTTACACACTCTCCACCGTCCAGACTCACCGTCCCACCAGTAGTTGTCGGCCACGGCTTTGTATGTGTCTTCTAGGGAGAGGTGCTGGGTGCCCGGCCGCCGCCGGTGGAAGGTGGACACGGCTCCGCGACGCCGCTCCTCGTCCAAAACCTCCCGGTAGTGGATGAATCCTCTCTCCAACTTCTTACGGTACAGCAGCCCGTCGATGACCTCGAGGTTGGGCGAGCGCGCGACCACGGATCCGCGCGCTATGACGCCTGTCGTCTCCCTCACGAGCTCCTCTCGCGCTCGGTTCGGTGACGGTTTGGACGGTTTGGACGGTTTGGACGGTTTGGACGGTTTGGACGGTTTGGACGGTTTGGACAGACAGAACGTGTCGTCGTTCCCATAATACGTCTTGTAGGTGCAGTCGCCGGCCATTTTAGCTGGCCTCTTTAAGCTATGTAACTAAACTATTATTTGAGTTCCTCTTCCTTCCCGCCGCCGGCAAAAACGACAAAAACGGACTCGTCCTCCGGCAGCCCCGTCACCTCCGCGCGGAGGCACGTCAAGCCCCGGACCGGTAACACGTCAAGCCCCGGACCGGTAACACGTCAAGCCCCAGACCGGTAACACGTCAAGCCCCAGACCGGTAACACGTCAAGCCCCGGACCGGTAACACCTTCCTCCGCTGGATGTTGTCAAGTGTCCCGACATGAACTCCACGTGAAACCAGTGACAGAGGACCGATAACTACAGAAGAACCCCGAAAACATGGGGGTATTAGGCTTTGTTAACGGGTAAATGTATGTTGCCTATCATCTAACCAAGCTATGAAATACCACTGATTGACTCAAACAACTCTTACAGACTAGGCTAGGCTACAACCGGTTAGATGTGGTGACAATCACACATTTTAAGTTCAAAAAGCATCATATCTTGTCTCCTCTCTATGTGTTTGAAGAAAGAAAACGTCACGTTAGCTAGATGGAGTCAGCATCTCTTTGGCACAGGTCCATCCATTCCGTGATCATGACCGGGGACCGGCTCCGGGACCGGGACGGGCTACAGGTCCCTCAGCCGTCACTAGGGCACTGCTCCGGGGTGTCATGGTCACCTGGTCACCACACACATAAACACGGTCAAAATGATGTTTCACTGGGAAGCTTTGCTTGACCGTTTACATTCTCACATTCTGTTAGATCGGCATGAAAATGTAATAAGTGAAGCCGAATAGAAACCTGTTAAAAATAGGGATGTCGCGCCACTAGTGAGGAGAGGCGACGATGACACCGGTACCGTCAGTTCACAGAGGGTCACTGCAATGTGTCACTGATGAAACGCCATTAAGCCCAATTAACAAATGTGACCAATTGGTTCCCCGTTTTCCCCATCTATGACATCAATAGTCGGGATATAACCGGGATGAGCTCCGTGGCGGAATCAAATCGCCTTTACCTCTGGCGTAACTTGTGATCTCTTTGGCTGAAAGTCGGAAGCAACATGATGAAGCAGCTTCTCCCCAGCATCGACCCTAGCTTAGCAAGACCCAGCCGTCTTCCCCACAACCCCCGAATGACAATCTCCAAATGATCTATTCAGAAGCCCGACAGTTCCCCCTGGGGAGACATCCGACTCAATCCATATATCTTCCTTTT
>NC_140242.1:2769795-2787295 GCF_949987555.1 Borostomias antarcticus | reverse complement strand
ACTACAGACCTCTCTCTCTCTACTATAGACCTCTCCCTCTACTATAGACCTCTCTCTCTACTATAGACCTCTCCCTCTACTATAGACCTCTCTCTACTACAGACCTCTCTCTCTGCTATAGACCTCTCTCTCTGCTACAGACCTCTCTCTCTACTACAGACCTCTCTCTCTCTACTATAGACCTCTCCCTCTACTATAGACCTCTCTCTACTACAGACCTCTCTCTCTACTATAGACCTCTCTCTCTACTACAGACCTCTCTCTCTGCTCCAGACCTCTCTCTCTACTACAGACCTCTCCCTCTACTATAGACCTCTCCCTCTACTATAGACCTCTCTCTACTACAGACCTCTCTCTCTACTATAGACCTCTCTCTCTACTACAGACCTCTCTCTCTACTACAGACCTCTCCCTCTGCTACAGACCTCTCCCTCTACTATAGACCTCTCTCTACTACAGACCTCTCCCTCTACTACAGATCTCTCTCTCTACTACAGACCTCTCCCTCTACTACAGACCTCTCCCTCTACTACAGACCTCTCTCTCTGCTCCAGACCTCTCTCTCTACTACAAACCTCTCTCTCTACTACAGACCTCTCTCTCTCTGCTCCAGACCTCTCTCTCTGCTACAGACCTCTCCCTCTCTGCTACAGACCTCTCTCTCTACTACAGACCTCTCCCTCTGCTACAGACCTCTCCCTCTACTACAGACCTCTCTCTCTACTACAGACCTCTCCCTCTGCTACAGACCTCTCTCTCTACTACAGACCTCTCTCTCTCTACTACAGACCTCTCCCTCTACTACAGACCTCTCCCTCTACTACAGACCTCTCCCTCTACTACAGACCTCTCTCTCTACTATAGACCTCTCTCTGCTACAGACCTCTCTCTCTACTATAGACCTCTCTCTCTACTACAGACCTCTCCCTCTGCTACAGACCTCTCTCTCTCTACTAGACCTCTCTCTCTGCTCCAGACCTCTCTCTCTGCTACAGACCTCTCTCTCTATACAGACCTCTCTCTCTATACAGACCTCTCTCTCTCTGCTACAGACCTCTCTCTCTCTACTACAGACCTCTCTCTCTCTACTACAGACCTCTCTCTCTGCTACAGACCTCTCTCTCTGCTACAGACCTCTCCCTCTGCTCCAGAGCTCATCTTGCTGACGCTGAAGGCCTTCTTCCTGGTCTGGGTGCTGTACACACGCATCACCCTGGGAACAGGGAAAGAACAAAAACATGACTATATGTGTTTAACAGAGTTCCATGCCTCCATGCAAACTAGTTTCTTCACTCTCCTATAGTGTTGGTGATGGATGATTCAGCAGAGAGAGGGAAGGAGGGAGGGGGAGAGAGAGGGAGGGAGGGAGGGAGGGAGGGAGGGAGGGAGGGAGGGAGGGAGGGAGGGAGGGAGGGAGGGGGAGAGAGAGGGAAGGAGGGAGGGGGAGAGAGAGGGAGGGAGGGGGGGAGAGAGGGAGGGAGGGGGAGAGAGAGAGGGAGGGAGGGGGAGAGAGGGAAGGAGGGAGGGAGGGGGAGAGAGAGGGAAGGAGGGAGGGAGGGGGAGAGAGAGGGAGGGAGGGAGAGAGACAGTAAGGGGGGTGGAGAGATGAGGAAGGAGAAAGAGATTGACGCTTAAGGATCCCTACCTGTCACAGCTCAGTGTGGCCACATACTGACCCAGAGGGTCCCAGGCCACCCCCTGGACGTAGCTCTTATGGTCATTAAAGATGCACAGCTTCTGGCCTGAGAGACGACAGGACGGGTCAACGATGAGGTGGAGATGACCAGATCAAACTTGGAAACCCAGGCTTGGAAAATAACACATACACAGACAAACACACACCTTTGGTGACATCCCACATGATGGCAGTGTTGTCCACAGATCCAGACACCATGTGGTTTCCATCTCTGGTCCAGGAAATGTCATACACATCTTCTATGTGTCCCCTACACACACACACACACACATTTAACACAAAAAACATACATAAACGGCAAAACCCACCACAGTGTAGGACTAGGTGTAGGTTGGGTTGGAGTGTGGCTAAGCTAGTGTAGGCTAAACTAGGTTTTGGCAGTTTAAAGGAACACGCCAACTTTTCGGTAAACTAGCATATTTGCCGTCTTCTCCAGAGTCGGATCAGAAGATATATACCCTTCTCTTCTCAGTGCGTGCAGTAGGAAGCATTGAGACACGTTAGAGCTGTTAGCATAGCTTAGCTTCATCACTGGAAGTGGATTTGAAACGTTATCTTAGGTTACAGCTCTCAATGCTTCCTACTGCACGCACAGAGAACGGAAGGGTATGCATCTACTTATATGACTATGGGTAAGATGGCAAATAAGCAAATTTCCCCAAATGTTGGCATGTTTCCTTAAGCTAGGTTGTCACAGGCTAGGTGTAAGTTAGAGGGGTTGATGGATCAATTACATACGTCATTCAGTGTAACACTGAGTGTAAAACAAAAACAGTCCTTTTTTTCCTCTGTGGTTATATTTCTGGCAGTCTACGCATGGATATATGACCTTGTGATTGTGAGAAAAATATACATTTTTCGAAGGGGTACTCAGCATTGTACTGAATGACATGGGGTACCTTTACGTCATTGACCCTGATGCAGGATAAGCTAGGCTGGCCTAGGCTAGGTGTAAGTTAGCGTGGGCTAAGATGGGTTGATGCAGGATAAGCTAGGCTGGTCTAGGCTAGGTGTAAGTTAGCGTGGGCTAAGATGGGTTGATGCAGGATAAGATAGGCTGGCCTAGGCTAGGCTAGGTGTAAGTTAGCGTGGGCTAAGATGGGTTGATGCAGGATAAGCTAGGCTGGTCTAGGCTAGGCTAGGTGTAAGTTAGCGTGGGCTAAGATGGGTTGATGCAGGATAAGCTAGGCTGGTCTAGGCTAGGTGTAAGTTAGCGTGGGTTAGGCTAGGCTGGTCTAGGCTAGGTGTAAGTTAGCGTGGGCTAGGCTAGGCTGGTCTAGGCTAGGTGTAAGTTAGCGCGGGCTAGGCTAGGCTGGTCTAGGCTAGGTGTAAGTTAGCGCGGGCTAGGCCAGGGTCCGTGCTAGAGGCTCACCGCAGGGTCTTGACCACGCTCCAGCTCTCCTTGTTGAGCTGAGCGTCGGCCTCCTCCTCCTGGAAGCACGGAGGCTGCTCTGGCTCCTTACTGTCGTTCAGCTTCCACAGCAGGATGGCAGCGTCTGCAACAACAAAACAAACGCACCCCAATAAAGTTACTAACAATACACACACACACAGACAATCAATCATCATCATTACAGAATTAGAACTAGCGTTAGGCTTACTCTGTCTGGTAAATCAACCCAAAAGTTTTGTGAGGTATGTGTATATCGGTCAGAGAGTGAGGCAGGCGCTGCATCAAAATGACATTGACAAAATGACAAAATGACCTTGACAAAATGACATTCTAGGGCGTCTGTGTCTCAGGAGCTAGAGCGGGTAGGCATGTAACGATTCACTCAACTCACGATGCCATTCACGATGCAGGGTTGACGACTTTTTTTACAAGATGAACTTGCAGACAAATTATAACTTGCATGCTGTTTTTGTTTTGTCTGTTAAACTTCTTGCCCTTTTCATTTCTGAAAACAGGGAAGCCAAAATGCGTCCACACATCTGACTTGAAACTTGCGGGTTCATCCTCGATTTCAAACTCACTCCATACATCCACGTTTGCCTCTGTCATGTTTCTCGTTCTGTCAGAAATAAGTGACGCATGACGCTTCACGCAGTGAAGTCAAAAGTAGACCGGCGCCCCCTGCTGTTCAAAAAAGGGCATCGCACCGATTTGAATCGTGACAAAAAAATCGATTTTTAACTGCATCCGAGGCATCCTTACATGCCTAAGAGCGGGTCGTCCAATGATCGTAGGGTTGGCAGTTCGAATCTCGGCTCCTCGTGTCCACATGTATCAAAGTGTCCTTGGGCAGGACACTGAGCCCCAAATTGCTCCCAATGAGCAGGCTGGCACCTTGCATGGCAGCTGCCACCATTGGCGTGTGAATGTGTGTGTGAATGGGTGACTGAGAGGCCATTGTAAAGCGGTGTGTATAAAAGCATTAAACAAGTGCAGTCCATTTACCATTTACACATCGATGACAAAAAGTGTGTGTGTGTGTGTGTGTTCATCTCGGTGTGAGTGACGAGGACCCAGCGCGCCTCAGCGTCCGTCTCACGGTCGTACCGTCTCCTCCCGACGCCAGCATCTCCCCGCCGGGGCTGAAGCGCACCACGTTGACGGCTTTGCTGTGTCTGGTCAGGTTAGACAGGAAGTCCACCACCGCTCGGCCGTCGGGACCAGTCTCCACGCGCCACAGCTGACGGGGACCACAGGAAGTGACACGTTAAGAGCGTTGCATCATCATATCGTCAATAACATAGGTTATTATACTACGGGGGGTAGGAACAGTGTGATCTTTTCAATTGAGAACGCAGTCAATTTTACCGGAGGTGGCCAGCATTATGAAGAGAGCACTGTATTTCTTTACACCAATCACACTTGTCTTATGCAAAGCGGTTGCTAGGTTGTTGCCGTTTCACGTAGTCTGGATTGAATCTGATTGGGCGGGGAAAAGATTCCGCCACCACTGATTGGGGCAGTAATAAACTAATGACGAGGCTTATTCCCAGGTGAGTTAGACTACTGTCCTTGTATCATTGTTTAAATGATACACGGTGGTCGACACAATACCCAACTAAGACACAGTGGGTGTGTGAGCTGTGAATATCCACCGCACGGTCACATCTGCATGTCAGTGATAGGGGCTTTACTCTCTAAAGTTCACCAATGCTGTGTGTGTATTCATCAGTGTGTGCAACCGTGAGAGTTGGGAGCCAGTGAGAGGGGAAAAGTGTGTGTGTGTGTGTGAGTGCGTGTGTGTGTGTGTGGTGCAGCGTAACCTACTGCAGTCCTTTGTTTTTGTTTGTCTCTCTTTGTACCTGGGCTGCGCCCTGGGCTGATGTAACAGTTGGTTGGGGGGCGCATTATAAATAAAAATAACATAACATAACATAACCTACTCTGACGGTGGAGTCCACGCCGGCGGTGGCCAGCCGGTTGACCCGTCCCTCCGAGCCGTGCTGGAAGTCCAGACTGTAGACCGGCTCCTTGTTGTGCCACGCGATCTCACACGTTAGGACCTTCATGATCTCTCAGTCCGGAGGTGGACGGAGCTAAGTAGAAGAAGAAGAAGAAGAAGAAGAAAAAAGAGAGACAGAGAAAGATGTGATTAGCTGGCTATCTAAACGGAGGAGGGAGATAATGTCTCAATCTCACTGGGAGACGGACAGCTCTTTCCTTTGCCATGTTGTTAGTAAAAAGTTGCCCGTATCCTGAACCTAGTTGTTACGTTAGCTAGCACTAGTCCAGGGCCCAGTCCCAATGTCCACCCTTGCAGACTCACAGACTTAAGGACACGCTCCCCTGAAGTCCCCGAGGGCTCAGGGGTGTCCCAATGTCAAATCGAAAATTTGATAAAAAGCCCCACACACCCACAATAGTAAGAAATATGTTTTCACGTCAATGTCATGTGATGTCGCAAGTGCTGTCCCGTTCCTTTTAATACCAATTCGAGCCCTTGCCTCTCACACTCGACCACTTTACCAGGTGACGTCAATAAGTCTGAGGGCTCAGGGTTTACATTGGAACTGGGCCCAGGTGTCGTCGGTTTATGCAGTAATACGGACTTTACTATGACTTATATCCTATAAACCATTTTAAATATTCGCACACAACACACACAGATACCAACTTAACCAAGTAAACGTTAGCGAAGTTTGTATCCTTACATAGTTAACGCCGGTTAACTAACAAACTAGAGTCTAACAAACTGAGGTCCCTCTATTCTCCGTGCTACGGAACGACAGAGCATCCAAAAACAACTCACCGACTGTATTTGAGCAGTGGAAATCTGCGAATGCCTACCTGTAATTCCTGTAGCTGCTTTAATTCGCTATGAATCCTCTTCCCTTCTCTGGTCTGGACAGCAGCTTCTGGAAGGGCTGGATTTCCCGCGTTCAGTTCACCCAGCACTTCCGCTTAGAGCGAGACGGCGCTCTTGGCTGTGATTGGACGAAAGAGCGAGGAGGGCGGGGTCAGCCAGTCTTCTCTAGTCACAGCGGTCCTCTGGTGATGGAGGCAGCCAGTCTTCTCTAGTCAGTCTTCTCTAGCCAGTCTTCTCTAGCCAGTCTTCTCTAGCCAGTCTTCTCTAGTCACAGCGGTCCTCTGGTGATGGAGGCAGCCAGTCTTCTCTAGTCACAGCGGTCCTCTGGTGATGGAGGCAGCCAGTCTTCTCTAGTCACAGCGGTCCTCTGGCGATGGAGGCAGCCAGTCTTCTCTAGTCACAGCGGTCCTCTGGTGATGGAGGCAGCCAGTCTTCTCTAGTCAGTCTTCTCTAGTCACAGCGGTCCTCTGGTGATGGAGACAGCCAGTCTTCTCTAGTCAGTCTTCTCTAGTCACAGCGGTCCTCTGGTGATGGAGGCAGCCAGTCTTCTCTAGTCACAGCGGTCCTCTGGTGATGGAGTGGTCGTTTTTAATGGCGGTTGAATGCATAGTTGAATGTATTAAAGGTGAGGAAAAAACGGATGGGTTTGACCCTAACGTCATGTTTGTAGGTGAAGCTACAGTCTGGTACAATAATGTGATGGACGAACTGACTTGATGCTGAGCGCCTGTCTAAAATGTATCTGATACACCCCTGTCACCCGGGGTTTCACCCTGGGAAACTCTTGTGAATTATGAAAGACAAGCTCAGCTAGTTGGCTGGAGTAGAAGTCCTCAAGTTCCCGCAGTTTCTTCCCGACTGCGACCGACCTCATCAACAAGGAGCATGTGTCCGACTGACTCTGACACTGGAGCCGCACATGACTTTTGATTATATTGTATTTAGGATTACATTGCATGTAAAGGGTCATAGTGTAGGCCTACTTGCCCCCAGTCCTTTTTGTGCCATTTTGCACTGTCCTGTCTTGTCCTTGCACATTATCTATTATCTATTCGATCTTGTGCACCAACAGCCCAGAACAAATAAAGAGTAGGCTGTGTGAAAACCTACCTTGCTACTTTGCACATACTGTAGGTCCAGTCCTATAACAGAAGTCCTCAACTGACATTTTGGGCCAATAGTCCTGATGGTGGCACTACAGCAACCGTCTTAAGTTTAAAACTTACAAAATTCATAACAAATTAGCCGTACGTGCTCATCACTTTGCAACCACCACCAAAATATATGCCCAAGTGAGCAGGAACTTCCATGTGCTTTGAGCTGGCAGGAATTATGAAGTCCATCACTCTGTGACCTATCAAACCCTACTCCTCCCACATTTTTTTTTTTAAATCAATTGACACCCCAATTACTATACTACCTCATCAGACTGTCCTCCACAAATGATCTTCGCAGATTTTTGAAATATCATAAATTGAGCCCACAGCACATCGAAATGTTTTACTGTATGCAGCTACTGCAAATACTCACTCAATCAATCAATCAATCAACCAATGCTCATGAAAAAAAATGACAAAACGTTCATGACATTTTTCAAAACTGAATTTTTGACAGTATTCTTCTTCTTCTTCTGTGGGGTTTAACGGCGGTTGGCATCCTAAAAGTTGCATTACCGCCATCTACTGGAGCTAAAAAACCTCTACAGAATCCAGTCCCGACTCTCCCCATCAGGCCGGTTTCTTTTAGAAACCCCACCCGATACTTCCTGCCTCGACCACCACTACCACACTCCAGTATCCCCTGTACCCCTGAGCCCACCAGCCCAGTCCCACCCATTCCTACCCAGTCCCACCCATTCCCCCCATCATAACCGTCCTCTCAGATACATATTTCACACAGCGCACCAGTACATGACCCACCGTTTCCGGAACCAGACACACCTCACAGTCTCCAGTAGGACGTTTCCCAATAACGTGCAGAGTCCCATTCAAATGACGGTGGTCTGGTCAGCACCATCTCCTCTCTCCAATTCCCCTTTTTCACAGTATTTTGAATCATGTACTCTTTTGTCCCCTCTAATTACTGCTAATTAAGTTAACAACATGTTATATTATTATTTCATATATTTTGCTAATATGTTCATGCAGAATCCCTACGGTGTAAATATCTAGCTGACATGTATACTTTATTTTTTTAGGTCAAACTTCCAGCTTCTCACTTGGCTCAAACAAGAACATGACCTTCTCTTGGTGTCGGGTTGTGAGTTCAAGCCCCGTGTGACGCAGAGTAAACATGCTAATGCTACTCAGGCATTGTACTGTTTGGATTTCAGACACATGATTTTTAAGATTTTTTAATTTAAGAAGTTTTAAAAATTGAGTGTCCGGGCAGAGACCCTCGTGTTTGTCCTGTGTCTCCTCCCTTCCTCCCTCCCTCCACCCTTCCTCCCTCCTCCTCCTCCCTTCCCCCCTCCTCCTCCCTCTTCCTCCCTCCTCCTCCCTCTTCCTCCCTCCTCCTCCCTTCCTCCCTCCTCCTCCCTTCCTCCCTCCCTCCTCCCTCTTCCTCCCTCCTCCCTCCCTTCCTCTTCCTCCCTCCTCCCTCCCTCCCTCCTCCCTCTTCCTCCCTCCTCCCTCTTCCTCCCTCTTCCTCCCTCCTCCTCCCTCCCCTAAGGGTCTGGTCCCGGTCCAAAGCAGCGCAGCAGCTGGATTAGATGTTTAGTGAAGCACTTTGTGACCCCCGTCTGTGAGCTGTTACAGTATATAAATAACATTTACTTACCTGGACCCAAACCCTACTGGTTTCATTACAATAATACATGTTCATCTGCTGAGTCAGTGTGATCCAATTCAATAATCACAGAACAAGTGGTAACAGGAATAGAAAAGTGTATTGAACAAGAAGGCTTGGGTAGTATGAAAATAATGATATAAAACATGCAAAAAAGGCAGCGAAAACAAAGCCAGAACTCCAACTAAACTCCAGCCAGAACTCCATCTACCTGCCCCCTGAAAACCAAGAGAACATCGATCATTCAGGCACTCTGCCGGAGGCTCCGCCCACTCTTACATCACAGATTCAGTGCAAATTAGCTCAAGATTTGTGTTGCGTGTTGCCATAGAATACATAAGTTAAAAAAGAGAAATATACAGGACATTAATACAAATCAGCTATTATTATAGAGTGTACTGTACACAGTACTACAGTGATGTATTCACTTCCTGTCCCGCCCCCTTCATAGAACCAGTAGGTGGGTTACCAGACCATGTCTGCTAGACGCATCACATTCACCACAGTTAGTTTAGCTGCATAACACCGCCTGTCACTGAGTGACAAGCTGCTGTCGTTAACGGAGAACATTTTAAAAAATAAGTCAGATTTGTTCAATAGCTGTCTTCCTTTTTTTCTGAAACTGTGACGTGCGTCGCGTGCGTAATCGCCAATGTTTCCAAACGTATGATTGGTCTATAGAATCTCTGCTTTCACAGCTATATGGCTTCAGCTATGAACACAGAGAAGCATAGAACTGAGAGATGTTGGGAAAGTGCACTTCCATATATGAAGATATTACTATGATTATTATTACTACTATACTACTATGCTATTATTATATTATTTGGATAATCTTTAACACAATAAGACATGATTAAACCCCATATCCCTCTGTTCTGTTGTAGCCTATGGCTTATAAACTCTCTTCTGGTTGGAAATGTTTATACTGTAGCAAAGCATTGTATAAATCTGTCCAGGGGAAACACTTTTAAACTCCTAGCATTCAAATATTATTATATTATTATGGGAAGGAAGGAAGTGTACAAATCTGAATCCAGAAAAAACAAAACAGAGAAAATGGAAAATGGGGGGGGGAAAGAAATGGATTTTGAACAGAAATAAAAGAATTTGTTTGAGCCCTCTACTTCCTGCGCCGGCTGCTACGCGTTCTCCATGGACTCCACGTCAGGCAGGACCTGGTCCAGGATCTCGTCGATGACGGAGCAGTCGTAGTTCACCTGGTCCAGGTCCAGCGCCGGCACAAAGGACACGAGGAGCCGGCCGACACCCCGCCGGAGGCCCCTCAACCTGCACGGAAACACCGGTCAGTGAACCGGCTTATACACAGCCTGCCTGCCTGCCTTTCTTTCTTTCTTTCTTTCTTTCTTTCTCTTTCTTTCTTTCTTTCTTTCTCTTTCTTTCTTTCTATCTTTCTTTCTTTCTTTCTTTCTATCTTTCTTTCTTTCTTTCTTTCTTTCTTTCTATCTTTCCTTTCTTTCTTTCTTTCTTTCTATCTTTCTTTCTTTCTTTCTTTTCTTGTTTCTTTCTTTCTTTCTTTCTTTCTATCTTTCTTTCTTTCTTTTCCTCTTTCTTTCTTTCTTTCTTTCTTTCTTTCTTTCTATCTTTCCTTTCTTTCTTTCTTTCTTTCTTTCTTTCTTTCTTTCTTTCTTTCCTTCCTTCCTACCTTAACGGACCAAGCGCTTTACAACAGCCACTCATTCGCCCGTTCACACACACATCCGCACGCCGATGGCAGCCGTCTGCCGTGCGAGGCGCTAGCCCGCTCGCTGGTCCGCCGTCTTACTCCAGGACCCTTGGACGCGTGGACAGGAGGAGCCGGCGATCCAACTAAACGCTAAAGGCTTTAAGAGCTGAGGACTGATCTGTGTTGATGCTGCTCCTCCTCTAGCTACTTGCCTCCCGGTCTCCTGGTCTGCCTCCTGCCTCCGCGCCTCCATGTTTCTTTTCTGCTGGTCACACTGGGAGGTCAGGTTGGCGTTCTCCTCCCCCAGCGCCTCCATGTCTCTCCTCTGCTGGTCACACTGGGAGGTCAGGTTGGCGTTCTCCTCCCCCAGCGCCTCCATGTCTCTCCTCTGCTGGTCACACTGGGAGGTTAGGTTGGCGTTCTCCTCCCTCCGCGCCTCCATGTCTCTCCTCTGCTGGTCACACTGGGAGGTCAGGTTGGCGTTCTCCTCCCCCAGCGCCTCCATGTCTCTCCTCAGCTGGTCACACTGGGATTTCAGGGGGGCAACTTCCTGCTTCAGCCCCTTCACCTGGGGGGAGGGGGGGGGGGTCACAGCACAGATATTAGTGTGAACTCAACACAATACTCTATGTCTTGTTTTTTTTGGCCGGGTCAGAGATGGATCGTCCGGCTGAGCGAAGGCGGTCTCTCACCTCGTTCTGAAGCTGGCCCAGGTCCACCTTGGCCTGGTTCAGGTCCACCAGCTCGTTCTGAAGCTGGCCCAGGTCCACCTTGGCCTGGTTCAGGAGTCTCAGCACCGTGTTGTTCACCTCAGGCTCCCGCTCGTCCAACCTACTCAGCTCCAGTGTGGCCAGTTCGTACAGATACTTATAGGACCGCCGGTCTCTCCCGGCCTCCCCCCCTGCCCCTGCCCCCTCCTCCTCCTCCTCCTCATCCTCCTCCTCCTCCTCGTCTCCTGCCGGTCTCTCTGTCTGGCACGCCCGGTGGCTGTGCTCTCTCTGGGTTCCCTCCCCTCCCAGCGGTCTCTCTGTCTGGCACGCCTTCTCTGGGTTCTGGGTCTGCTCTGGTTTCTGGGTCTCTGGGTTCTGGGTCTCTGGGTTCTGGGTCTCTGGGTTCTGGGTCTCTGGGTTCTGGGTGTGCTCTGGTTTCTGGGCCTGCTGTAGCTGGGAGGTCATCTGCTTGACCAGCTCTCTGTTGGAGAGGAGGGATATATGATCAGAACACAAGAGGCCAGGACCCTCACGCCCCACAGAGTAGCACGTAGCACGTAGCACACACACACACACACACACACACACACACACACACACACACACCTGTAGGAGTCCCTCTCCTCGGCTGTGGCCTGCATGAGCTCCAGCAGCTGGTCCTGCTGCCTCTGGGCCTCGGCCATGGTCTGGAGGTCAGCCGCCGGTCGGTACGGACCTGGACTTGAGGGGCCGGGGCTTGGCTCCGTCTCAGGACCCCCCAGGGGTCCGTTCTCCCCTCTCTCCTCCTCCTCCTTCACACTCCCTCGTTCCTCGCTCTCCCCCTCTTCCTTCACGCGGGTCGGACACTCCGTCTGGGTGGTGATGCTCGTCTGCGCCGCCGGTTGCTCGGAGACGGGCGGAGGGGAGGGGGGGTCGTCCGCGGGCGCGCTCGGGTCGCTCGCGTTCGCGCGCCGCTCCGGCTTCACATTCGCCAGGTCGAAGGCGTCGACGACGATGTCGTGGCCGTTGTCGTGGCCGTCGTCGGGGTAGGTCGTGACCTCCGTCGACGAGGAGCAGGAGGAGGTCCCCTCCCCGGCCGGGGAGACCGCCGGCGAGGCGATCGCGGAGAGACCATTGACCCTGGAGCGTTTGGGGTTAGGGGCGTGGGGCGTGAGGGTCTTGGGCGCGGCCCTCTTGCTCCTGTACACAGAGGAGCGAGGGAGGGAGGGAGGGAGGGGTGAGATAGAAAGACGGTAGGAAATGAAAGAGATAAAGAAAAGAGCCTAGTGTACCTTGAGGGAGTTGACAGAGAACTGACATGAGAGATGATGGGCAGGTCACCGCTGGTGGGACTGCTGGCGTCTGAGAGAGAGAGAGAAAAGAGAGAGAGAATGTGAGAGACCGTCGCGTTAACATTTGCGCCATCGACCGCTACGCGGTTCAATATCACCACCCCGCGAACCCCGGAACACTACCGACGTCATGAAGACGTGGTGGACCGCGGTTCCCCCCGGAACACTACCGACGTCATGAAGACGTGGTGGACCGCGGTTCCCCCCGGAACACTACCGACGTCATGAAGACGTGGTGGACCGCGGTTCCCCCTGGAGGTCTTACCTGCTCGGGACCGGGTGGAGGGCCTGGGGGTGGAGGTCTGGAGGGGGGAGGAGGGGTGGAGGGGAGAGGATCCCTGAGCAGAGGCCTTGACCCTGGCCACGCCCCCCAGCGGAGTCTTGCCCCTGATGGAGGGCATGCGCGCGGCAGGAGAGGAGCCCACGGCCTTCTACAACACACACTCCCCCCAGGGGAAATCCCATTAGTATTGGAAATGTGTTTTCTATTTATTTAGGCTATAAACGTTAGCTTCCATCTTTTATCCCTGCCGTTTCTAACTTGCTATAAGATGTCTATGAAGCATGTTAATTATCAGCAGAGACGGTCTCTCTCTGCTCAGCGGTGCCGGTCTCTCTCCCACACAGGCGCACGTGAGGAGACAGATTCTCTCTAAGTGGAGAGAACGACACGCTCACAAGTTTGGTTGGCTACTAATACTCCATGTTGTTTGATGTAGTTCAGAGTGTGCACTTAACTTGCCTGATTCTCCTACGGAACATTACCTCGCAAATGCATGCAGTTGATTATCGGCTGATGAATAGCTTTCACTTTCAGAATTGTGTCTTCGGTTTTTCAAAATAAAAGTAGGCTAATCTGTTTCTTTCACATGAATGTCAGTTTTCCATGAAAGAAAAGTTACATATTTGTGTATGCAGTGAGTTAAAGTTCTTACAAATAACTTTTTTTCTTTTAAATCTGAATCGGCAGGTCAAAATCGGAATGGCCAAGAAAAGTGCCGTTTCCCTTCTAGCCGGTTCCCTTCTAGTCTCTCCACCAGGTGGCGCTGTTGCTCACCTTCTGTTCCAGCTGCCTCTTCAGGTCCTTGCACTCCTTGGCCAGCGCAGCGACGGCCCCCTTCTGCTCCTCCTCACTCTGAACAGCACACACACACACACACACACACACACACACACACACACACACACACACAGAAGACGGGGCAGCGCGCACACACACACACACATACGCACACACACACAGAGGACAGGGCAGCTTAAGATCAAACACAGCTGGCAGATGCATGTAGATGCACACACACACACCTTCCACACACATACACACACACACACACCTTCCACACACACAAACACACACACACACACGTTTCACACAAACACACACACACCTACCACACACACACACACCTTCCACACACACACACACACCTTCCACACACACACACACCTTCCACACACACACACACACACACACACACACCTTCCACACACAAACACACACACACCTTCCACACACACACACACACACACACACACACGTTTCACACAAACACATGCACAACAAAAGTTTACCATCTTCTTTCTGTTCTCCTCCTGCAGTTTGGTCATCTTCTCACTGCCAAACAGAAACAGGGATGTTTACAAGCAGAAACAGGGATGTTTACAAGCAGAAACAGGGATGTTTACAAGCAGAAACAGGGATGTTTACAAGCAGAAACAGGGATGTTTACAAACAGAAACGGGGATGTTTACAAGCAGAAACAGGGATGTTTACAAACAGAAGCAGGGATGTTTACAAGCAGAAACAGGGATGTTTACAAGCAGAAACAGGGATGTTTACAAGCAGAAACAGGGATGTTTACAAGCAGAAACAGGGATGTTTACAAGCAGAAACAGGGATGTTTACAAACAGAAACGGGGATGTTTACAAGCAGAAACGGGGATGTTTAGGGACAGAAACAGGGATGTTCACAAGCAGAAGCAGGGATGTTTACAAGCAGAAACAGGGATGTTTACAAGCAGAAACAGGGATGTTTACAGACAGAAACAGGGATGTTTACAAGCAGAAACAGGGATGTTTACAAGCAGAAACAGGGATGTTTACAAGCAGAAACAGGGATGTTTACAAACAGAAACGAGGATGTTTACAAACAGAAACAGGGATGTTTACAGGCAGAAACAGGGATGTTTACAAACAGAAACGGGGATGTTTACAAACAGAAACGGGGATGTTTACAAACAGAAACGGGGATGTTTACAAACAGAAACGAGGATGTTTACAAACAGAAACAGGGATGTTTACAAGCAGAAACGGGGATGTTTACAGAAACAGGGATGTTCACAAACAGAAACAGGGATGTTCACAAACAGAAACAGGGATGTTTACAAACAGAAACAGGGATGTTTACAAACAGAAACAGGGATGTTTACAAACAGAAACGGGGATGTTTACAAACAGAAACGGGGATGTTTACAGGCAGAAACGGGGATGTTTACAAGCAGAAACAGGGATGTTTACAAGCAGAAACAGGGATGTTTACAAGCAGAAACAGGGATGTTTACAAGCAGAAACAGGGATGTTTACAAACGGAAACAGGGATGTTTACAAACGGAAACAGGGATGTTCACAAACGGAAACGGGTATGTTTACAAACAGAAACGAGGATGTTTACAAACAGAAACGAGGATGTTTACAAACAGAAACGAGGATGTTTACAAACAGAAACAGGGATGTTTACAAACAGAAACAGGGATGTTTACAAGCAGAAACAGGGATGTTTACAGGCAGAAACAGGGATGTTTACAAACAGAAACGAGGATGTTTACAAACAGAAACAGGGATGTTTACAAGCAGAAACAGGGATGTTTACAAGCAGAAACAGGGATGTTTACAAGCAGAAACAGGGATGTTTACAAACAGAAACAGGGATGTTTACAAACAGAAACAGGGATGTTTGCAGAAACAGGGATGTTTACAAACAGAAACAGGGATGTTTACAAACAGAAACAGGGATGTTTACAAGCAGAAACAGGGATGTTTACAAGCAGAAACGGGGATGTTTACAAGCAGAAACGGGGATGTTTACAAACAGAAACAGGGATGTTTACAAACAGAAACGGGGATGTTTATTGCCCTGCGGTGGTTATTGACTGATTGACTGCTTTAGTTTTGGAATGATAGCCGTAGACATTGCACTGTCTGTTGAATCTAAGACCTTATGAGTTGTTTCTATCAATGGTCTGGGTATTGATTATGAGTTGTTTCTATCAATGGTCTGGGTATTGATTATGAGTTGTTTCTATCAATGGTCTGGGTATTGATTATGAGTTGTTTCTATCAATGGTCTGGGTATTGATCATGAGTTGTTTCTATCAATGGTCCGGGTACCGAGTCACTGCTTTAGTTTTGCCTGGATTACACAAAAGCGCATGGCTACGTATTCCAACCGCGAAAACAATCCGCGATTAGAAAGCATTTGGGGCATTGGTGAGGCTCTCACTGCTGCTTGTAGGTCTTGGGGTACCAGGACGGCTCCTCATCAGAATCCTCAGGCTCCTCCTCTACCAGGCAGCTCCTGGGAGGTACAGCAGTAGAGACTGTCAACAGCCAATACACACACACACAAAGGTCACATACACAAAGGACACACACACACACCAACACACCTGAACTGGGGGTCAGGGTTCATGTGGCAGGCCCACTTGTCAGGGAGCTTGTCACAGTTGATGCCATCCGGAAGCCTCCGCCAGCGCAAACAGGAGTCACACATGACCCAGTTCTGGTCCGGACGCTTCCTGTAAGGCAGGGTCACACCAGACACTTCAAATACTGGACACATTAGAGGTATGGAGCTATGGCCATGGAGATATGGCCATGGAGATATGGCCATGGAGATATGGTCATGGAGATATGGCCATGGAGATATGGCCATGGAGATATGGCCGTGGAGCTATGGCCATGGAGATATGGCCATGGAGATATGGCCATGGAGATATGGCCATGTGACATAGTGGTGCAGTGTTGGTCTGGTAGTGTTTGTCAGGCAATCGCAGTAGTAATGTCGATATACTTCACAGTAGCGATGTGAAGTTAATTAAGGCTGACTTTGACTGCTCGCCTGGTCGATTGCTTGTTCGAAATGCTCTTGTCCGACCAACATTCTATTGGTCGAGGAATCGCAGAGCTTATAACTTTGTTAGACGAAAAATATCCTACAGAATATTAAACGCCGGGTGAAACGAGAGCGTTTTGAGTTACTTAAACACGGAACATCATTTTACAGCCCTGAGTGTGATTGTAGGATTGTAGGATTCCAGCACTGGGCTCTCCCCAAGTAGACTGACTCAACGGATGTAGGTTTTGTGGATAAACCTTGTCATTCGTTGTCACACTGCCCAATCAGTGGCGACGCAAATTAATCTGATTCGGCCCGAGAGATTCTCTCGGCACCAATCAGATTCGATCCAGACTATTTTGCAAGAGCACCGTCGTTGCATCCGGGGCTGGCTCCGCCTAAGACGACTGTGTTTGGTTTAGTCGACCAAGATTTCTCTTTGGTTGAAGACAGCCCTAAAGTGAATGTAGTTGACGGTATTGTAAGCATATATGTATATTACAGTAGATATGTGATGTATTTGTATGTGTTGTTGTGTGGAGGTACTGACGGGGTGTCCTCGATGGGGACGGTGCTGTTGGGATCGTCCTGGCGTCTCTTGTGATTCATCTCTTTGCAGTAGTCCTCCAGTTTGATGGACAGGTTGCTCATGGTGTTCCTGGACACAGGACAGAATATACAGGTTCTTCAAAAGTCAAACTTTCAACGTGCATTGAGATGATATGTTATGATGGTGCTGCTATAGAGCTAGGGCTGGGTATCGATTCGAATTTCAAGAATCGATTCCGATTCACAAGGTTCAGAATCGATTAGCGCGATTCAATTCGATTTGATTCAATATCGATTCGGTTAGTGTTACTAAAACGGTTTTTTGGGGTCTCTGTTTCAGATTGATGTTAGACAAATAAGAAATAG
>NC_140242.1:2752295-2764795 GCF_949987555.1 Borostomias antarcticus | reverse complement strand
AGGCAGTCGTTACCGTTGACCTGCGTCTTATTGATCCAGAACTGCTTGGCGCTCACGTCAGGGTCGTAGGCATTGTCTGCGAGTTAAAGATGGAGGAAAGGAATGAACAAGTGTTTGGTTGAGACGTTAAATAGTGCTCTCTCGGCCCACCCCCCACTCCTAAGCCTGCCCGTTTAGGTGAAGCTAGATTGGTGGAGGAGTGACCATACAGATGTGTCGCCTGTCACACCAACATGATATCTTAATCACCATTGGTTGTCAGTCTAGGTTGTGTCTGTTTATAGTGTCCCATAGAGATGTGCCATTAATACCCCAGAGGAGAGGCCCCCCCTGTGGCCTAAGTGTGACCTCTTGACACCCACTACCCTGAACGGCCACAGCAGCATCAGCTGTCTCCTTCTATCCCTTCCACTGCACATTCCAGACTGTTTACATGAGCACTAAAACACACAAACAAGCATTACATTGACTTTAAGACTCTGTAGACTTTTACCTATATTCTTCAGTAGTCTACCTCTACACAGAGTTAAAAAAAAAAAAAAAAAAACCTTCTGAAGCAGCGGCGGTAATAATTTTGCAGGGGCGGGGCCCACACAGCCTCATCAGCCCTCTACCCCTGCACCTGTTCAGCCTTCCACCTCTGCACGCTCTCTGAGTGCGTTGGCTAGGCGACGACGCAGCCGGTCCCCATCAGCAATCAACGCACCTGACGCTGATTAGCACCCGGCTATAAGAACCAGCCAGACCTGCTGCTCGTCGCCAGAACGTAGCCTCTGTTACATGGTACTGAAGAACGTTATTGTCATATCTCGAGAATCCCTGAGCCCTACCTTACCCCGTCTGTCTTTTGTTTCAAATTAACCCCAAACCCCTGGACCCCACGGACTGACTTCCCGATGCTACCCTCGCCTTCCCTCTCGGACTGCCCCCTTTGGACGTCGGACTGGACACTGTTTTTGATTCATTTGATTCACTGATTCATACGCGGCTGTGAACGTGGCTCTACCAAAGTATTTTGGTATTGTGAGCGCGGGGGCCTTGCGTCAGTGCCCCTATCGGTTTGTGTGAAATAGCACTTGCGCTCGCTTTAAAAGTTAACATTTTTGGCATGACACATGTTTCTACGCACAGATGCGTCAATGTCACCTTGTGTAGCTCGCGCTAGCGCAGCGTGCGTAGGGTTTGAACGGGCCCTTAGTCACTTGTTTAGAAAGGAGATGCACTTCACGATTCAACATTCCTTTTATTCAAATCAAATGTACGGTGTACATAAACTCCGATACTCAATTTCTAAATGACATTAAGAAAAGAGATGCACTTTTGAGTTCTGGTGAGTAGTAGTACACCGACTACCTGTACCTTAAATGCAATTATTGTAAGTCACTTTGGATAAAAGCATTGCTAAATGACTAATGTAAGGTAATGAAGACTCACCTATGAGCTCCGCGATGGCGCCGAAGGGCCAGATGTGGCTGGTGGAGTTGGTGTGGAGGTATTTGGGGCAGAGCTGGGAGGGGAGGAAAAGTGGTGCATAGCATGAGTCACGGGGTCATGAGTCACGCACTCATCCGAATGAATCAGTCTGATTACAGAGCATTAGATATAGCCTCCAACCTCACTACCACACATAGGCTAGTCGAAAAAGAGAGGACTTGCTGAATACACATGAAGCTAAAGTGTAACTTTTAAAGTGAATTGCTATGCATCCATATAAGCTAGATCCTCATTAACCCAGTAAAAGCCCCAAGCCCCTAGCTCAGACACACTGCTACTGTATCAAGCGGAAGCACTGATAATAAGTCTACACCAACATCATTATGCAAATCCCTATACTCCTACAAGCTTTTAAATATCCATACTCCAATACCCCAATTAACAGATATGTTTTAATCTCACCCTCCAACACTCCTTTCATTCATACATAAACACTCACGCCATTATCCTGCACTGCCTGACACTAAACCATACTGGAAGGCACAACCATTTCTTAAGGTTTTAATCTCGTGTAATTGTTATGGTCAGCGCTTTGATTGATGTTTTTATGTTTTCAGCTGGACTTGCTTATCTGCACAAGTAGCCTTAATTATTTTGGTTTCATTATTTTTAAGTATGGGTTATTAACCCCATGGGTTTGTATAATGTGATTTGTGTAAAAGTATGTAGGCTATGGTTATAAATTACATCGATTTCTGTTGGTCTAAATCATAGGATTTCCCAGTTAAAAGCAGTATGACATTAATCACCCATTTCGTTGCAGTGTTCTTTGAATTGAGATTTCCAACATGAATATGGAAAGAGTTGTGAGGTGCAGGAATGTGTATACATAATATATTATCATTCTTAAGTAAATACTTTTGGATTCATCACAAACAAGAATCACAGGCAGTAATGTAGTTCGCATATCACCACAAAATGAAATGATTTCAACAAGTTGAACAGACATGTTTTGAGGGTAACACAGAGTTAGGATAATGTAAAGGGGATTTGACTCAGCCCAAAATTTATTTACATGAAGGCCTACAAGAAAAACATGTAAAAAAGCCCCACACTCACAATAGTAAGAACTATGTTTTCACGTCAATGTAATGTGATGTCGCAAGTGCTGTCCCGTTCCTTTTAATACCAATTCGAGCCCTTGCCTCTCACACTCGACCACTTTACCAGGTGACGTCAATAAGTCTGTGAGGGTTTAGGGGGGGCTAGTGAGTCAGCTAAGTATCGAATAGTTAGAAACGAAAGTGAAAGCAAGATACGATTAACCTTCGAGCTTTCCCCGAAAGTCATTGCCATTTTCAAATGTAATTTACAACCAGACAATCTATAACAAATTTAACAATGGCACTCCATAAATGGTCCAGTTGACATATGATGTGTCCAACTTCGGGGGGCTGTAACCATGCGAACTATTGACTCTAGTAAACTATCACTGGTCAAGATGTCTAACCCGTTCTTTTGGTCATGCAGGTCCATGGTCCATGGTCAATGACAGCATTTTGTCACAATTGCTATTCATGTTTTTCATGATCAAATCATATTCTTTCCTACAAACGAGGACGGAAATACAATATACTCCGTCATTCACATGTCAACACGATTAAACAGAATGGTCGTATTATTCTCCCTACCGTGCTCTTCGGGACTTCCTCAGAAGACTGTGCTGCCGTCGCCATCTTTTCTATGTGTGGTGTGATGGGAGCACCCAGCCCCCAGCACCCAGCATGCGGACACGCCCCTTTACGGGTGAAAAAACCAACTAAGCGGTAAATGAAACTATAGGGGGGGGGGGGGGGGAATGAAACTATAGGGGGGGGGAGGGGAAATGAAACTATAGGGGGGGGGGGGGGGGAATGAAACTATAGGGGGGGGGAGGGGAAATGAAACTATAGGGGGGGGGGGGGGGGGGGAAATGAAACTATAGGGGGGGGGGCTGCAGCCGTGGAGGAGCACCAGTCCCCCTTCTCAAATTACATGGCAAGCCTGAAAGATGCTGTTATGTCCAGTGGTGTAGTGGTGACCGAAACTGTTCCGTTCCAGTGGAGAGTACTCCAAAGTAGTAGTAGTAGTAGTAGTAGTAGTAGTAGTAGCCTAGTAGTAGTAGTAGTAGTAGTAGTAATAGTAGTAGTAGTAGTAGTAGTAGTAGTAGTAGTATAGTAATAGTAATAGTAGTAGTAGTAGTAGTAGTAGTAGTAGTAGCCTAGTAGTAGTAGTAGTGGTAGTAATAATAGTAGTAGTAGTAGTAGTAGTAGTAGTAGTAGTATAGTATAGTATAGTAACTATAGTAGTAGTAGTAATACTAATTATAACAACAACAAACAAAACAAATATTACTAATAATAATAACACTTTATTTGTATAGCGCCTTTCATACTAAAAAATCATTAGATCGAAAACGACCTCAGTCAATGTAAGATAGACGCATAATCAACCTTTTTTTGGTGGTGGTGATGGTGGGGGGTCATTTCTGCTTTATTATAGGGCAGTGTAGATTGACCGGAAGAGGGAGAGAGAGGACATGCAGCACATGGCTCGGGCCGCGGCGACAGTTATTTCATAAACAACTAGAAATGGTGCTCAGAGAGCACAGACCTCCGCCCCTGAATGCTTTTTGTGGCTCTGTGCACGCCAAAATTGAATGGGTTCTAAATTGGCCCATGCTACACCCCTCCACTGAGTTTCATGAAAAGCAGTCTGGTAGTTTTTGTGTAATCTTAGTCCAAACTGGGCCAGGTCCAGCCTGGCTTATGTGCGTGGCTGGCTTGTTTCTGTTCAGGACTGGTAGGACGGAAGCTAGTCATGCCACTGAAATAGCTGTGAATTGAAATGACATGAAATAATGTCTAATAAATTAAGATAGGTCTTGTCGCCTGGACACATCAGTTCCAATGCTAATCCAGCACAATAAGAGCAGGATAGCCAGTTAGCTCATGGGCTCGACAACTAGCAGCAGCTTCCATAACATTAATGGTAGCGGTCAGTGGCTAAAGCAGTTACACTGATGATTCCTATAACATTTGCTATTTTGCTGCAATTGGTTCAACTTCTGTTTCTGGACAAAAGTCATTACCTGCTGTATGCACTTCCCTTTAGGTGGTGACGTCAATAAGTCTGTGAGGGCTCAGGGCGGGCTAGTGAGTCAGCTAAGTATCGAATAGTTAGAAGTAGAAGTAAGTAGACGGCAATCTCTGAGAATGTCCCGCGTGGGAGTCCAATGCTCTGACCACTACTCTACTTGCGGAATTTTGGTAAGAGATAAAAAGGTTGGAGTGAAAGGATGAACATGTGGAGGTTTGGGGTATAGTCCTATAAAGTCATCCCCACCGGGTCTTGAACCCTGGTCTCCCAGGTGGGAGTCGAATGCTCTGACCACTACTCTACTTGTGCAGTGGAGATTGACAGGTTGATTTTGATTTCCTTCTTGATTTTGGTGTGCTGGGACTGCTGCCTCTTGTGGTGCCAACAGAGAGATGCAGGCCAACATTGTCCGGAGTGATGGAGTAAGGAAGGGAGTGATAACTCAACAAACACTATACTAGGTGCGTGGGGTAGACCCAGGACCAGGTGGCAGGACTACATCTCCGCACTGGCCTGTGAGGGGCTAAAGATTCCCCAGGCAGAGCTGGTTGATGCTGCTAGGGAAAGGGATGTCTGGGGCTCCCTGCTGGAGCTGCTGCCTCCACGACCTGACCCCGGATAAGCGGATGACGATGGATGGATGGATGGATGGTGGTTGTATATATTTACGTAGCTCCTCTTGGATAGATCCCAGATAGAGTACAGCTAGGTCAATGTTCTCCAACCGTGAAAGAGTGAATCGTGGTTAGGTGGGGAGTCTCTGGGGTTTTGTCCCTGTTTTGTGATTGGAGCGTGGGAGTCTGTGGGGTTTTGTCCCTGCTTTGTGATTGGAGCGTGGGAGTCTGTGGGGTTTTATCCCTGCTTTGTGATTGGAGCGTGGGAGTCTGTGGGGTTTTGTCCCTGCTTTGTGATTGGAGCGTGGGGTTTTGTCCCTGCTTTGTGATTGGAGCGTGGGGTTTTGTCCCTGCTCTGTGATTGGAGAGTAGAGGTTCAGAGTAGAAATTAAACACTTACAGCCTCTGAAAGGTGTACAAACACCACACACACACACAACCTGAGATACGTGTATCGAACCGGCCACCATAGAGAATGAATGGGGGAAATTAATTCTGCTCGTGAGCCTGTCCTAACTGAATGGTCGTCAATGGGCAGTTATTCTCCATGGTAGACAGTACCGTACTTATAACCACACATCGACTCCAGGCTGCTCAAAACCAGACTAGATAGATTATGTAGGCCAGAAGGAATCCAATGATGTCCACCTTTGGACATTTGGTCGATTCTACTGACCACTAGATCGACAAGAAGACGACCAATGGGCATTTACAAACTAAACACAGGTTGCAAGTGGGAGCTGCTCCCAATTGAATGCGAGTAGTTATAGTCATTATATTTCACTACATACCTATGGATCAGATGGCTCTTATTTAGATAGATCATCATATCATATCAGGTTGGACAGCTCAGACAGAGTTTGGCTAGGTCATAACGTGTCCAGCTGTGACAACGCTAGTCATGCAGTTAGGTGGGGAGTCTGTAGAATGCTACTGTACTTCTGAGATCACTGATTAGCTATGTGCTTAGAGAGACTTGTACTTCAGGCGCGTTGAGGATCCCTGAATAGTACAGGTCTTCTGAAGCCCAGCTCTGCTCTGCGTTGCTCCTGGATGCTCTGGAGATCCGCGGTCATTAGGTGAGAATTTGCTTTTAACATTTCATTCAACAACTGTACTGACGACATGCATCACGGGTGGGGGCCCACAGGTTCAATGTGCACTTGTGTTCTGTTACATATTGAGTAATAAATCATGCAAACAGTAAAATATAACAGTAAAATAAAATATATAACTTTTGTGCTTCGTTTATTGAACCTTTTTTAATGTAGGCGACGGCCTTTAATATTGAAAAGAATGAATCATTAAAAGGAGATTTAAACCATAATAATAATTTAGCTAAGCATTTAAATGGTAATACAACTGTGAACATTCCCACTGAAACACCTGAAAACAGACAGAAGCAGAACAGTTCCCTTGAATAAAACACCAAAATGACAACAAGCATGTCTCGACATATTAATATCTAAAAGGCTCTGCACTAACAAATCACATTCAACATTACCCATAAAACTCTTTAAAGGACTATGCTCGTTTTTGACAACCTGGACCTTATTTACGACATATTATAAGAAGTTTGACTCACCCAGATCACTTTTGTGTTGTTCGGAGGCAGGTAGAAGAAATTTAAAATCCAGCGCGAGCCAGTATATCCATGTAATGGCGGCGCACGGGGCATAGGGAATGCAGTTTCTCAAAATCCATTTTCGGCCGCTAAACGGTTGTTTTCATCAATCACATTGCATGAATCGACAGTTGATATTCCTCAACGCGAGGCATTGTTGTGGTTGGTTTTCAAATACGTGGTCTGTAGCCACTGTAATATGATCTTTACAAGCCTCTCCCCCACTTGCTCCAGCACGCATGCGCACAGGCCAGCGCGCAGCTTGCTATTCTCCGGCTCACGTTCTCTGCGCTACGATCGTAGTTGGTGCCGAGAATATTGTCGTCGTCATTCGTCAGCAACAATCCGATCGTAGCGCAGAGAATGTGAGGGAGCATAGCCAGTGTAAAGATCATATTACAGTGGCTACAGACCACGTATTTGAAAACCGAAAGAATGGCTCGCGTAGAGGAATATCAACTGTCGATTCATGCAATGTGATTGATGAAAACAACCGTTTAGCGGCCGAAAATGGATTTTTAGAAGCTGCATTCCCTTTGCCCCGTGCGCCGCCATTACATGGATATACTGGCTCGCGCTGGATTTTAAATTTCTTCTACCTGCCTCCGAACAACACAAAAGTGATCTCGGTGAGTCAAACTTCTTATAATATGTCGTAAATAAGGTCCAGGTTGTCAAAAACGAGCATAGTCCTTTAACTTCATGATTGACCACTACATCAGGGCCTTTGAACCCTTCCGTCCAGTCTCCTCCAGTCACAAACCCTTTAAAGGCATCAAGATAAACACAATCCTTTATGATTATAGTCCCAAAACACCAGCGTCGGGGCAGCCATGAAGAGAGCGCCCTGATCCGTCGCTCCGCCGGTCACACTGACCCTACGTTACATTCTGAGGGTCAGGCAGACGGGCGGAGGGGCGGACGGACGTTCAGCGCGTGGGGCAGAGCAGGGGTGTGCGCCCGTCTAGACGTCTGCGCCTGAGAGCGCCTGAGGGGTCAGCCGGTCTGTGAAGCGCTTCCTGTCTGTTACAGACAGTGCAGCAGCTGCTAGGATTAATATGTCACTTCTAAATCTAGTCTAACTAACACACAGTTGATTTCATTTAATTAGGATTATCACTTGTGTGCTACTTTTGAATGAAAAGTGCTTTATAAATACGTTATTTTAATAATAATAATAATTATAACTATTAATATTATTAAATGGCTCACTGACCACATTTCCCTCTTCAATGGGGAAACAGTTGCTAGAATAGGGCTGGGTCTGAATTATTCACCAAGCATCCCTGTGCTGATCTAGGATCAGTTAATCTCCTAGATCATCAGGAGTAGGATTCTATGCATAGGTGAGCAACAGATTCTATCCTACATCCTATCCTAGATCAGCACTCTGTGGTTCTGAGATGCTAATGGTGTGTACTGTCCCTGGTGCCTGATCAAACCTCCTACACACCCCCTCCTACACACCCGGTCCTACACAACCCGTCCTACACACCCAGGCCGAGGACAAGACTCCTCTGTGTACAGATTTCTACACACCCTCTCTAGACCAACAAAGGCTGCTGTACATTCCAGTGTTTTCTCAGCTTTTGTTTTCAAAATCGATGTTTTTGGGGAAGTCGGACAAAAGTACGGTATGGAAATTACAGTTCCTAGTTTTAGCTAGCATACGATACGCCATCGTGGCTCTCAGTGGTTGTGCCTGTTCGTTCCACGCACTCCGGTTCGGGTTCCCAGACAAGAGGTTCTAGAACCCGGCTTGAGAAGGGGAGAGGTTCCGGAACCTCCCGGATTCCGAGCTCCTAGCTCTCCATGGCGTCCAGGAACTCCTCCTCAGTGATGCGCTCCAGCCTCCTGAGGACGGCGTCGGCGTTGGCCGCTGGGTAGTCCGCCGCCGGGTAGGGCGGCGGGGGGGGCGGCGCCCGGCGAGGGGAGCGGGGGGGCGGGGCCCTGGAAGGATCCGCAGAGGGTGCGGAGGAAGGGGGCGAGCTGGGTGATGGAGGAGAGGGACCGCCGCGTGAGGAGGGGGAACTCCGGACGCTCCGTGGTCGACTCCTCGCTCAGACCGTTCATAGCCTGGACAAGACAGGACGTGATGTCATCAGAATGGGACGAGGGGGGGTTAGACGTGATTCCGCTCATTTACATATTTGGTGGACATCGTGTGTGTGTGTGTGTGTGTGTGTGTGTGTGTGTACCTACCCCATAGCGTTGCTGGAGTCCTTCCAGTACTCGGGCTACATGAGGCTTACACTCCTCCTGCTCTCCCTCCAGCAGGGTGCTCTCTGGGCCGCGGTAACGCTCCACATCCACCTCTGGGACAAACGCCCAACGGTACCTGCACACACACACACACACACACACACACACACACCAGCAAACAAACACACACACACACACACACACACACACACACTCACAAATACACACCCGCAAACAGACACACACACACCCGCAAACAGACACACAGGAAGAAAATCCCAAATTCAGTGACAGGAGGGGCACTATATGCAATAACATTTACATGCATTGAACAGCACTGCTGTAGTAACTATGACTACTTCATCTGCAAGAAAGGAGGACCTGACCATAGTTCATTAACCCTTTCGATACGACCACGTCACCGGCAACATTTTAAAAATATCTAACAAATATTTAATAATATTAAAAAAATATCTAACAAATCTAAAAAATTCCTCACTCCAACACTTGCTGAAAGCTGAGAAACTGCGCTTTCTAGTATTATAGGGAAAATCCAATTAATATTCAAAATGTTGTCACTGTACGTTCAGGGTTAAAAGGGTTAAACACATGTTAAGCCCCAGTAGAGCCGGGTGGGGTGGGTCTCACATCTGGAACAGGGGCATCCTCTCCGGGGGGAAGGCCAGAGACGTGTCCAGGAACTTGCAGGCAGACAGGTACATGTCCAGCTCCGCCTGGGAGAAGTGCAGGCCAGACCCGTTCCTGTCCAGGGCTCCCCGCACCACCTTAGTCAGCCTGCAGAGGGCGCCAGACAGGGTGAGATACAGCTGATTCACTGACTGACTGATCCACTGATTCATTCACTGAATTACTGATCGATCGATTGATCAAAATACGGAAAGATGGGTGATAATCGACTCACTTTGAGACCTCCTTGTCTTCCAGCAAGGCTTTCTCCAGGCGAGCAAATGTGCGGATCTGAACAAAATTAGAATGAAGTTATATATCACCAGAATGAAGTCATATATCACCAGAATGAAGTCATATATCACCAGAATGAAGTCATATATCACCAGGTAGTTTATGGCAAAACCCTGTAGCTTGATCGCTGTGTAACTATGGCAACGTTATCCATCGACCTCAGCTGAGAAACCTTTGTTGCTGACCTATGGGGTGGGATGAGTAATGTTAACCCCCCCCCACTAGAGGGGGCTTTGCCTCTACAGCTAATGAGTGTGTGCTGCTGATTGGCTGGTAGATGCAGCCTGCCTCCCGATAACGAGGTTCCTCATAGAAAAACCTCCACGCTAACCAAACCGCACAGAACGCCGTTTTCTGCTATTGTGCGTGCGGAGTGATGAATCATGCAAACAGAAAATATATAACATCCCATTCTATGCTTATTAAACCTTTCTTGTTGTTTGTTTTGTTGATAATCTCCTCTAATATTGAAAAGAATTCATTCAAAAGGAGACATTTTTATTTTTTAATTCATAATAATTTAGCTAAGCATTTAAACTAGGAACGATCCAAACATTCCTCCAGCTGACGTCGATAGATAACTTCACCATATCACACCGCGGTCAAGCTAAAGGGTTTGGGCCGTTATTTGATGGACAGATGCGTTATGGGTGATGTTAAGACGTCAACGCTGACAGGATGTGAGGTGGGCAGGGGGGCGGGACTTGCTCACCAGTTCTGTGACCATGATTGGCCAGAGGGAGGTGAGGTGCTGCGGGGAGATGCGCAGCAGGAGAACGCGGAACATGAGGAACATCTGGGCGGAGGCGGCGGCGGCGGTCTGGCCCGTCCGCAGGGCCTCGGTCAGACGCTCTGGAGGAGGACGGAGGAGAGAAGAAGAATGGTCGATGGTTCTTCATTCCACAAGAAGACCAGACTAAATGTGGTTATAATTAGTAGGGCTGGGTATCGATTTGAATTTCAAGAATCGATCCGATTCACAAGGTTCAGAATCGATTATCACAATTCAATTCGATTCGTTTTGATTCAATATCGATTCGGTTAGTGTTACTAAAAACAGTTTTTTTTTTAGCTGTAACCTTAATTACATGACTGCCAAGTTATGCAACACATCAACAGGCATACTACGGCTGGGTATCAATACTGATTTCCAAAAATGAATGAATGAATGAATGAATGAACTATTCATTTCTTCATTCATTCATTCATTCAGTAAATAAAAGATCGATTTTGGGATTCATGAATTTTTGATTTATTGATTATTTTTGATTATTTGATTTGATTAAAAATTATTTTTTGATCCATGATTTTTTAAACCCAGCCCTAATAATTAGGTGATGCGGCATTCCTTTATCGAACTTAAAAAGCACAATGCAGAAGAACAAAGAAGAAGGCATCCTAAGCCAACGCTACCTTGGATGAGGGGCAGGTAGAGGTGGTACTGGTCCAGCTCGCCGCTGAACATGGCGAAGGCCTGGCGCTTCAGCAGCATGGGCTTCTGATCAGCACCCGAGAACAGCTTCAGAGAGCTGCTCTGCATGCCTACACACACACACACACACACACACACACGTACACACACGCATGCACGCACACACACACACACACACACACACACACACGCATGCACGCACACACACACACACGTACACACGCACACACGCACACACACACACACACACACACAGACGCACACGCACACACATGTACACACACACGCACACACGTACACACACGCACACACGCACACACACGCACACACGTACACACGCACACACACACGCACACACGCACACACACGCACACGCACGTACACACACACACACGTACACACACACACACACACACTTTAAATACACACATTACTAATTGACATCCCTGTAGCAGTCTCTAACATCCCTGTTGTCACTCGCACTCGCGCACACACACACACGCGCGCGCACACACACACACAATATTACTCACTCATGAGGTCTTTAAACATGGTCTTCTCATGAGTCAGCAGGTGGTCGATAATGGATCTCCAGCTGCAGGAAACACAGAGAGACTCTTCCCCTCAGAATACTGAACACACACACACACACACACACACACACACACACAGGAGTTCTTACTGGACGGTGCAGGAGGCGTCCATGGTGAAGAAGAGGGGGTCCATGTACAGCTCGAAGGCCTCCTTCTTCCAGGCCCTCTTGGTGTAGGCGTAGCCGCTCAGACTGCCCAGCAGCTGGGCCCCCGCCAGGAAGCTACGCAGGTTATAGGCGCTGGAGGAGAGAGAGAGAGAGAGAGAGAGAGAGAGAGAGAGAGAGAGAGGGAGGGAGCGAGAGGGGGAGGGAGAGAGAGAGGGGGAGGGAGAGAGAGAGAGAGAGAGAGAGAGAGAGGAGAGAGAGAGGGAGGGGGGGGGGAGAGAGAGGAAGAGAAAGAGAGAGAGAGGCGCTTTAAGAACTGGGCATGTTGGAGGAACTAGGAGAGATCATCTTTTATCCAGCTTTGTCTCACTGAGATAA
>NC_140242.1:2732295-2739795 GCF_949987555.1 Borostomias antarcticus | reverse complement strand
ACAGAGGAGTCGACTACTGACTACAAGACTATTGACTACAGGACTACTACAGGACTATTGACTACAGGACTACTACAGGACTATTGACTACAGGACTACTGACTATTGACTAAAGGACTACCGACTACAGGACTACTGACTACAAGACTACTGAACTACTGACTACACGACTGCTGACTACAGGACTACTGAGTTTAGGACTACTGACTACAGGACTACTGAGTTTAGGACTACTGACTACAGGACTACTGACTACAAGACTACTGACTACAGGACTACTGACTACAAGACTACTGACTACAGGACCAGTGACTACAGGACTACTGACAACAAGACTACTGACTACAAGACTACTGACTACAGTACTACAAGACTACTGACTACAAGACTGATGTCTACAAGACTACTGACAACAAGACTACTGACTACAGTACTACAAGACTACAAGACTGCTGTCTACAAGACTACTGACTACAACACTACTGACTACAGTACTACAAGACTACAAGACTGCTGTCTACAAGACTACTGACTACAACACTACTGACTACAGTACTACAAGACTACAAGACTGCTGTCTACAAGACTACTGACTATAAGACTATTGACTACAAGACGACTGACTACAAGACTGCTGACTACTGACTACAGGACTACTGACTACAAGACTATTGACTCTATGACTATTGACTACAGGACTACTGACTACAAGACTACCGACTACAAGACTGCTGACTACTGACTACAAGACTACTGACTACAAGACTACTGAACTACCGACTATTGACTACAAGACTATTGACTCTATGACTATTGACTACAGGACTACTGACTACAAGACTACCGACTACAGGACTACTAACTACAAGACTACTGACTACAGGACTACTACCTACAAGACTATTGACTACAGGACTATTGACTACAGGACTAGTGACTACAGGACTAGTGACTACAGGACTATTGACTACAAGACTATTGACTACAGGACTATTGACTACAGGACTAGTGACTACAGGACTAGTGACTACAGGACTATTGACTACAGGACTACTGACTACAGGACTAGTGACTACAGGACTACTGACTGCAGGACTAGTGACTACTGACCGGTCGAAGGAGCGGTTGAGCGACATGGTTCTGTTGTTCTGGATCTCACGGGTCACGTGCCACAGAATCGAGAACCTGTGGAGAGCCTCCAGGCGCACGGCCTGATGGGAAACAGCATACACAACGTTACACATGTAAATAAACATAATTTAACTTGCAGTGGGATCTGCTCACACAGTACTCTTGTTCAGCGACTTCTATAAGAAAACCTATTCTGCCTTTTCCCGGGTTGTGTGTGTGTGTTCTCTACCTTGTCCCTGGGTTGTGTGTGTGTGTTCTCTACCTTGTCCCTGTTCAGCAGGGCCTGGCAGATGATGTCCTCACAGACATTAGCGGACGGCGCCAGGCAGTGGAGTCGATAGAAGAGCTCCACGCAGGAGATGTGCTGCTCCCTCCTCTCTGTGTCCAGCTGACTCCACAGCATCTGGGCCACGCGCTGCGGAGACCGCGCACACACACACACACACACACACACACACACACATACGATACACACACATATATACACACACACAGACACACAAGAAGAGGTAAGTTAAAGACAGGATGCAGAAATGCAGTATTGCTATTTCAAGGATCTCCGCATCTCCACAGTCCTGACTTGGTAGAAGTCGACCCAACCCTAACCACAGTCCTGACCTGCTAGAACTTAACCCTAACCCTAACCCTAACCACATCTCAGTTCTGACCTGCTAGAACTTAACCCTAACCCTAACCCTAACCACAGTCCTGACCTGCTAGAACTTAACCCTAACCCTAACCCTAACCCTAACCCTAACCCTAACCCTAACCACATCTCAGTTCTGACCTTGGTAGAACTTAACTCTAACCCTAACCACATCTCAGTTCTGACCTGGTAGAAGTCCGTCTCCTCCATGACCCCGAGCACAGCGGGAAAGATGGGCGGGACTGTGACCATCTGCAGACGCCCGCTGAGCGGGTTGGCCTCGGCCGCCTGGTAGCGCCGCGTCTTGTCCTGGATGACCAGGGCCAGGGACTGGGAGTGGTTGACCAGCTCCAGCAGGGAGGAGACGGCCGTGTGCTGGACGTGGTGGTCCCTGGACAGGCAGCACAGCGTCATCAAGGACCTCAGCCAGACCGGCAGCCTGCCCGCCTCACTGCCTGAACAGAAACACAGACAAGAAATGGTAAATGGACTTATTATCCAAAACGCTTTACAACTGCCTCTCATTCACAAATTCACACACACATCCACAGACCAGCTGACATGCAAGGTGCCAGCCTGCTCACTGGGAGCAATTTTGGGTTCCTTGCTCAAGAACACTTCGACATGTCGTCAGGAGGAGCCGGGATTCGAACCCGCTCCAGCTCCTGAGCCACAACCGCGTTCGATTTTCTTCTCTTAATTCTCTAAGTGTCTAAACTGCTGCAGAGAGGAAGTTCAGACTTGTTGAATGGTACTGCAGACGAACTGAATCGGCAGACGGGTGGAAGCGTGGCCACAGAAGAGGTAGAGGTGTAACGTGTGTGTGTGTGTGTGTGTGTGTGTGTGTGTGTGTGTGTGTGGTCTCACCTGTGCTGTTGAACATGTCGTTGTAGAGCTCCTGGCTCTCCTGCTCCGTCAGGTAAACGGGGAAGGTGGTGGCCTCCAGCAGCAGGTGACAACTGGCCGTGAACGCCTGGCGGCACGCCTCCGTGACCTCCGCCCTGCCTCGCGGCATGTAGCCCGACCCCCAGTCCGGCCTGCCCCCCAGCGCCGCCACCGCCTTGCCCCGCCTCCTGTCCGCCGCCGGGTCGCAGGCGGGGGGGGCGTCGGCCGAGGAGGGGGCGGGTCTGTGCTTGGCGGGGGTGAAGAGCCCCGCCAGTCTGTCTTTGATCTGAGGCATGGAGATCTGACCTCCGTCACGGCCGCCAAACGAGTACTTCCTCCCCGGGGACGGGGCCGGGGGGTCGGGGGGCGCGGCCACCTCCTCCTGACCCCCGTCCACCTCCTCCACCTGGACCAGCAGGTACCTGGGGGGGGGGTGGAGAGAGAGGGGGAGGGAGTGAGAGAGAGGGGGAGAGAGAGAGGGAGAGAGGGAGGGAAGGTGAGAGAAAGAGGGAGAGGAAGGGAGAGAGAGGGAGGGAAGGAGAGAGAAAAAGAGAGAGGGAGGGAGGGAGGGAGAGAGAAAGAGGGAGGGAGAGGGAGGGGCAGAGAGAGAGGGGGAGAAAGAGAGGGAGGGAGAGAGGGAGAGGGAGAGAGGGAGAGAGGGAGAGAGGGAGAGAGGGAGAGAGGGAGAGAGGGAGAGAGGGAGAGAGAGAGGGAGAGGGAGAGAGGGAGAGAGGGAGAGAGGGAGAGAGGGAGAGAGAGAGGGAGAGCGAGAGAGGGAGAGAGAGAGAGGCTATGAGGGATGTTGTTTCAGTCATGCATGTCAACAGACCCAGTCTAAGGTGCTGCATTGTACCTGTGTGTGTGTGTGTGTGTGTGTGTGTGTGTGTGTGTGTGTGTGTGTGTGTGTGTTTGTGTGTGTGCGTGTCATCTCTCCAGGAGCTGCATGTTGAAGGCGGTAAATAGCCCAGCTTGGATGGGAGAAATGCAGAGGTTAAATTCCACCGGCGACCACAGATGTGTGTGTGTGTGTGTGTGTGTGTGTGTAGGGTTAGGGTGTGTCTAATAAAATACCCTGTAATAATAATAATAATTATTATTATTATGATAATGATTATGTGAATGTGAGCCCCAGGAGATCAGATCTCTAACCTGGTGGTGATGTAGGCCAGGATGTCCAGCAGACACTGGGTCATGGAGCCCACGCTGCCCCCCTTCCTCCAGACGCACTCCCCCTCCCTGTACAAGCCCCCCCCCGCCGCCGCCTCCTGCCCCGCCCCCGCGAGGAGGTGCTGCTCCGACGGAGAGGCGCTGACGCCCAACCCGCTGTCCTCGGACCGCAGGGGCGGGAACGCCGGCTCCGCCTCCCGCCCGGCTTCGCCGGCGCCGATCAGCTCCGCCTCCTCGTTGGCCTCAGGGTGGTGGTCATGGCTACCGTTGCCGTTGGAGACCTCGGCAGCCTCGCGGTCCTTCTCTTCCTGTTTCTCGCCCTCCTGCATTGTGGGAAGACGTTACGATCCATCTTGAGTACCCAGAAGCTCGCTGATCCCAGATGGATTTTCAACCGGATGCTGATTGGCCCGCGCAGGCAGTGGGCTGTGCAGAGAGGCTGATTTGGCCTTTGATTGGTCACTGACCGCAGATTTAACCTTTTAAAGTACTGCTAACGAGTCCTGCACTCTGGCGAGCGGTCAAGCATATCTGGCACACAAGGTGCGATTGACTAGAACTTTCTTCCACGTTAACTCTCTCTTCACAGGGGTTTTTATTACACAAACGGCAAAGTGTATTACCTAAATTATTTTTTTATTTAGTCCGGACTAGACGCTCCAGATGAAATAATGTTCAAATGCAGCTGGATTTGAAAGGTAGGCTAATGCTCCGCCCCTCTGCCCATGTTTTGTGGCGCTTGACTCCAGACTAGCCAATCAGCTATCAGGACTGTAGACTATGATCTGACTACCAAGTGGTCGTAAACAGGCGCGCAGATTGGCTGGGGGCAAGGGGGGGCACTGCCCCCCCTGGTGGCCAGATGCACAAACTGTCCAAAACAGTATTCTAGAGACTGGGGTCGCGGGGACTGCCCTCCCTGATCAAAAGGTCAAAGTGCGCGTACGGTCGTACACCTGCCAGAATCCATGTTTTCCTAAATCACCATTTTCACACACGCGCTTATTACCTCCGCCTCTTCCTGGATCTTCGACTCTGCTTCCTGTGTCCGAGACTCCGCCTCCATGTCCATGTAGGCCACGGGCATCTGGATGCGTCCCAGCACCTTGAAGCAGGCGCGCAGGCCCTGGGTGAGCTCGGCCGCGCCCCGCGAGGTCATGTGACTCTGCAGTGCTCGCAGCATGGAGCCCAGCATCTCTGGCAGGAGCTGAGACTGGATATCAGCCTGGAGCTCCTGGACAGATCACACACACACACACACACAGGCGCACACACATACACACACACACACACACACACACACACACACAGGCACACGCACGCACAGGCACACACAGGCACACACACGCACACACACACACACACACAGGCACACACACAGGCACACGCACATGCACACACACACAGGCACACGCACGCACACACACACACACACACAGGCACACACACACACACACAGGCACACACACGCACACACACACACACACACAGGCACACACACAGGCACACGCACAGGCACACACAGGCACACGCACGCACACACACACACACACACACACAGGCACACACACACACACACACACAGGCACACACACGCACACACACACAGGTATAACATAGGTTTGTAGGTTCATAGGTTTGTTTGTAGAATTGTATTTTTAGATTGCTATTCTTGCACTTCGCATTCAGCACTAGGTTATGCTCTTAGTCACGTTTTAGAAAGGAGATGCACTTGTGAGTTCTGGTGAGTAGTAGAACATTGACTTTTCCTACATTAAATGCAATTATTGTCGCTTTGGATAAAAGTGTCAGCCTAATAACTGTAATGTAATGTATGTGTGTGCGTGTGTATGCGTGTGTGTGTACTGTATGTGTGGTTGTGTATGTGTATGTGTGTGTGTGTGTGTATGTGTGGTTGTGTGTGTGTGTGTACCAGAGCGATGACATCCAGCAGGAATATGATCAGGTTGGACATCTCGGTGACAGAGGGGGCGGGGTGGCTCCTGTCCTGCTGGGGCGGGGAGGGGGGGTCGTCTGGGTCGCTATGGAGACGGAGGGGGGGGTCAGGCTTATTAAAGAGATGCTGTATTACTATGAAGGTATTTTTGGTGCAAAAGTGCTCAGGCTTCCGCTCTAGACCGGCGCAACAACACCGAATGAGAAAGGCCCCAGACCAGGAGGCGCTAAATGACATGTGTACAAGGGCTCCGTTGATTGGCCAATCTCTGACCAGTGCCCCGCCCCTCAGACAGTTGGTGCAAAAGTCATTTGTGTACCCTTAGCTGCTGATTTGTTGTTGTGTTTGTATGAGAGAGTAAATAAATCCTACAAGTGTGCACATTTTCTCTGTGACTTTGAATTTACTGATACGCATGTGTGACTATTTTTCTACGACTACAATTCCACTGTTACAGGTGTTCAGCACTTTTGCACCAAAAATACCTTCATATATTACTGTACTGTGTTTCCATCCTTGTAGAAACACTATGACATAGTGACTATGTGGTGGTGTGTGTACCGGTGTGTGTACCGGTGTGTGTACCGGTGTGTGTACCGGTGTGTGTACTGGTGTGTGTGTGGTGTGTGTACTGGTGTGTGTACCGGTGTGTGTACCGGTGTGTGTGTGGTGTGTGTACCGGTGTGTGTGGTGTGTGTGTGGTGTGTGTGTGGTGTGTGTGTGGTGTGTGTACGGTGTGTGTGGTGTGTGTGGTGTGTGTACCGGTGTGTGTGGTGTGTGTGTGGTGTGTGTGTGTGGTGTGTGGTGTGTGTGTGGTGTGTGTGTGGTGTGTGTTGTGTGTGTGGTGTGTGTGTGGTGTGTGTGTGTGGTGTGTGTGTGGTGTGTGTGTGTGGTGTGTGGTGTGTGGTGTGTGTGGTGTGTGTACCAGTGTGTGTGGCGTGTGTGGTGTGTGTGTGGTGTGTGTGGTGTGTGTGGTGTGTGTGTGGTGTGTGTGTGGTGTGTGTGTGGTGTGTGTGGTGTGTGTGTGGTGTGTGTGTGGTGTGTGTGTGGTGTGTGTGTGGTGTGTGTGTGTGGTGTGTGTGTGGTGTGTGTGGTGTGTGTGTGTGGTGTGTGTGGTGTGTGTGGTGTGTGTGTGTGGTGTGTGTGTGGTGTGTGTGGTGTGTGTGTGGTGTGTGTGTGTTCTCACCTGAGGCTGGTGCAGAAGCGTCGGGTCATGTAGTCCCACAGGTACTCGCTATTCATGGAGCTCACCAGCATGTTGGCTGTCTTAATGATCTCTGACGCGTTCTTGTTCTCCTTGATCCTACTGCCAAACACACACACACACACACACACACACACACAGACACACACACACACACACACACACACACACAGACAGACACTCACTCAGACTGACATCACTGTGTCACAACAGTGTTTCATAAAAACAGTATATCACTGAAACAACCAGGCCACACGACAAGACAATCATGCTCCTTGAAAAAACAAAAAAAACAATCAATCAATTAGTCAATCAATCAATCACAGAATTTTGTCAGCCAATCGTTCCACACCCCTAGAATGCTCTGCTCCTCCTACCTGGCGAGCTGGTTGCCAGTGAGGGCGGGGCTAGCGGGAGTCTCCTCCCCCAGAACCTCCCTACAGTAGCTGTAGAACGCGCGGACCACCTCCAGCAGAACGCTGCTCAGCACAGGGGGGCCTGGGGGGGGGC